>NC_050449.1:104768259-105104509 GCF_903995425.1 Onychomys torridus
GCTCAGCCTGGAAGGAGGGGGCTGGACCTGCCTGAACTGAATCCACCATGTTGAATTGAATCCCCAGGGCAGTCTTGGCCCTAGAGGAGATGGGATGGGGGGGAGCTGGGGGAAAGGTGGGGGCGGGAGGGGGGAGGACAGGGGAACCCATGGCTGATATGTAAAATTAAAACACATATATCTGTATGAAAAAATAAAATAAATATATTAAAAGAAAAAGAAACTAGATGCAATTAGAAGACATAAAAACAAGCCAGATTTTGAACTTGATGTTCAGAGTAATGAGTGATGTTATGTTCATAGATAGCTTGTGGGGATGGAAATAAAGAAGTAACAGCAAGGAAGATGGAAATGGAGAGAAGACAAGGATAGCTAAGTAGTGGACTCGACATGCATCCTCTCTGTATCATATTCTAACATACTCAATTGTTGCTTGACTCCAAAGGCATCAGCAATTGCTTCCTTTGAAGTCCTGCATCATAGTTCATATAGATAGGCTAGTTATTTTTAGCTAGTATCTGCATATGAGAAAATATTCCCTCTTTAAAAGTGAAAATAAGGATATCTTGTGCAACATGGGAAAATTCAGTTTCTTTTGCCAGGAGGATACTAGAACAGATACTCCATTGGTCCTGCTGAGCTCAAAGGAAGAGGACAGCTTTGTGGAAATGACATAATATGAGCTACCTCTCCAGGAATGCTTAAGATATCGCATAGGAGTCACTTTTAAAAGATACATTTACGGTTTTTATGGAAATTTGCCAGGAGTAGGTGTGGAGGATAATAGAACTCTAGACAACCTCTTATTCATTAGCCACCTATTTGTGTCATCTCAGAGTCATGTTAGGAACATGCTTATTGTGTGGCTAGTTCCTGTTTGTTTTTTTTCTCTTTGAGTTCTTTCCTTGTCACTTTCTAGAGAACATTGTGACTTGAAGCAGGCATGTCTCCATAGCCTCACGTGTTTGAACACTTGGTCTCTATCTGGTAGTTCAGTTTAGGATGCTGTAGAGCCTTTAGTGGTAGAACATGGCCAGAGGACATGGCACTGGGGGTGGATTTTGAGCATTTGTAGCCTGGTCTTTCCTGTATGTGGATGAGATGTAACGGGTCATCCAAATGCTCTTGACGCCATGCCTTCTCCACCATGATGGATTGCATTCCCTCTGGAACTGTAAAAAAAAAAATAAACTCTTTCTCCACTAACATGACACACTGTCAGGGTATTTTATTACAGGAACAGAAAAGTAAGTAATACAAGGTATGGTGGCTTGAATAAAAATGGCCCCATGAGGCTGTGTCCTTGTTGGAAGAAGTGGGAGGTAGGCTTGTATGATACTGCAATGAAATGATGTCCCTGTTCCCATCCTAGCCATTGTCTGCTAATTCCCACCATGTCATCAGGTAGAAATGTTTAGTCCTATATGAACACAAGGAGATAGATTTAGGGAGAGTAACTGATTGTCTTTGTCAAGCCTTCAGACAGTGATGAGCTGTCACATCAGGATTCTTCTCCTTGCAACACCAATGCCTTGAAAGGTAACTTCTCTGCAATTTCCATCCAGAAGTCTCAGATGATGATGTCTGTGGCTCCTGTAATCAAAACGTGCCTGTCCTCACACTTGTGTGTCCTACCCATCCTCCCTGGAAATATATGGATTCCATTTTCTAAATTAATGTTGCAGAAAAATGACTCAAAAGTAAAAATTTAAACTCAGCTCAATCAGATTCAGTTCATGCTCCTAGAATCACCCATCCTCTAAAATATTTATCTTTTCTAAGGTAGCAGTTAAACATACCTTTATAATTTTTAATTTCAACAACTCCCCTAGGGCTTGATTCAGCTATATAATTCTTGCTATTCATATTTAAGACAGGCAATCAACAAATGAACACATTATCGTTGCCAAAAATAAAAATAAACAGAAGAGGCTTGCCCCCACCTACGGTGGAGCCCACTCTGTTCTTTGAGTTATTTCTCATGTGTTTGGCATGGCGCCTCCACATCCCTCCTGGGGGCTTTTTAAATAGGCATTCACACACACTCATGTCGTACACTGTCATGTCGTACACTGTGTGGTTTGAAAGTACTAATTTTGCTATTTTTGTATCACTAGACTCACTCCTTAGAGATGCTTTGCATTTGGAGGGGGCTGTTTATGTTTTTAGTTTTTCTTTTCTTTTTTCTTTTCTTTCTTGTCTTTTTTTTAAAGCCATCTCCTTCTTTGCAGAACTCTTCCTCCAAACTCACAGAAAGGGGTCTGATTGCTCCTCCTACTCTGCCAATTTAAAACATAATGATGGTGAGGATCTTCTTGCCTGAATCTTCTCCAAGGTTTCCAGAGCTCCTTGCCACAGCTTCCTTCCTTGATCCACTTTTACCTGAACCTCACTCCTAGGCACTCTCCCTCTGGACCTTCCTTGCTCCCACCCAAGGATTTCTTCCCCTTGCTCTTGCTCTTCTTTGTTATTGAAATTCTTTCTCCACCATCATTCTCATCAATGGCTTATAGCGCTGAAAGGCCTTCCTGGTTCAGCACTCTGCACCTCCCACTTTGGTTTGACTTTGCTTCTTGCCAGTTATAATCGAATCTACTTACTAATTCAGCTCTTTTGTTTGCTGTTGGTCTTTCCCGCCAGACTATTGGATCTTGAAGGACATAGATGTAGTCTGCGCTGTTCTTTCTCATATCCCAAGAAGCTATGACAGTATTTGTGTATTTATGAATGAAGAATGGCCAGAAACATGCAGTCTCTTCGAAACTGCTGTGTAGTATTCCACTGTAGTGGGTAGCCATTCCAGCCTTGGCCTGGAAGTTCCAACCCCCATTGATGCTTCAGTAATGGCCACTCCTACAAGGCGGGGCGGAGGGAGGACACTGAAGACTCAGGATCAAGAGGAGAGGCTTCTCTTGGTTCCAGGATCCTGGACGCTGGAGGTAGACTGAGCACAGTTCTCCAGAGAACACCGCCGGACTGAGCCATACTTTTCCTAGACCCTGCAACCTATCCCTTCATTTGTAAGCTATGCCACAAAATAAACCTCCCTTTTAACTATGTGGAGTGGCCTTAATAATTTCACCAAAATTCCACTAACTCATTATTTTTTCATTAATTATTTCCCCTTCTAGCCATTGATTCACTGATTTATTTTTATGTGACTACAGACAATATCATAGTGAAATATCAAGACAGTAGTTATATAGAGGTGAGAGGGACGGGCTAAGTACAAGGAACTGAATATGAAGGACTTCTGTGGTAGTTTGCAAGGTTTGGTGATGCTCTGAGAGATGAGTAAGTGCTTTCTGCTTTCTCCTTATTGGACAGGGTATTCCTATTATCTCTAGATCTTGGTGTCTGAATTTCAGTTATTACATAAAAGATGAGGGATGAGGGTCTTAGTCATGTGCGTGGTTTTAGCAAAGAACCTCAGATTCATAGACTGCAATGGAGTGAGCCAGGATCTTCTGTCCCTGGCTTACTTGTCTGTTAGAGTTAAGTTGCTGCCTCTATGCATGTCCCTCTTTGAAGAAACCTTTTCCCAGGGCTCGGTTGGTAGAGTGCTTTTCTAGTATGCCTGAGGCCCTGGGTTCCATTATTAGCAGCATATAAGGCAAGTATGGTGGTGTGCGCCGGGAATTCCAACTTTTGAGAGAAGGCAGGAAGAACAGGTGTCTAAAGTCATTCTTGGACTCAACAATTCCAAATTTAGGGGGAAAATACTTAATGTACAGATAGAAATGCTTAGCCACAAAGAGAACAAAACAAGTCGTAGGCTTACTTCAGTAAAACTCATCAGAAGACTATTTTGTGCTTAGGTCAAAATTACTATGATAATTAAAAAAGAAAAAAATGGAACATTATATTTTGGAATAAGTCACATTATTTTCACTAGAAATGAGCCACTTACAGGCTAAGGTTCAAACAACCCTTGCAATTCATAAATATAGAATTACTTGTGTAGGCCATAGTTTCAAAAATGTACTTTAGAATTTGAAAAAAAGAAAAGATTGAAAGGGGGAAAAACTGTTGAAATGAACTAATATTCAATTTGTTTTTATTATTGTTTTTGTGCTTCCAGCCAGTATAAGCACACACAAATGCATGCCAGACTCATGCCCTGGTTTCAGAAGCGGAGATTCAAGCTTCTGGTTCTTTTAAAGACAGAGAGCTACTAGAACCATCCACTGCTTTCCAGGGCTCTTTAGTGGTTCGAAACTATAATTGCCCATCTTGATGTTATTGTTATTTATTGATTTATTCCCCATCTTTCACAAGATTAAAAGAGCTGTGGAGTCTCAGGCAACTCATTTCCCCTCCTAAGGCTTGCTTATTTCTTGCCTTGCAGTAGCTGGTTGCAAAGGTTAAGTATGTATAGCTCTGGTTTCTTTTTGATGTGAGAATCAATCCACTACCATGCACTGAGCTGGGCTTAGAGGAAGCGAAATTCACAATCCAGGCAGATGCTCTCCAAAGTGAAGCACTTCCTCTTGTCTCCATGTCTGTGATGGGTATTCTGCCAAGGGTTTCAATTAAGACAAGGCTGGATGGTTAGTGCCTGCACTTCTTCTAACAGAAAATAATATTTCTCTTGAAGCAAATCCACTGTGGTTGTGTATTATAGACCGGTTATCTTTTCATAGATTGTGAAGCTCTCAAGGGCAAGGCTGAGGACTTATTCATGTCTGCATTTCCTTCCTGGTATTCACAGGGTGCATTACGAAAACACCTTGTGGGTCAATTACTTGTGTGTTCTTTTGCAATCAGGAATCATGTTGATGATCTCTGAATACTTACCCTAGTGAATTCACACATTCAGTTTCCTTACCTTATTTGTTCAATATACATTTGCATGATCTTTAAAAATATGTTTTACTCTATTTGTTTATTTTGTTATGTGTGTGTGATGTCAGGAAGCACATGTGGGGGTCAAAGGGCAGTCTGTTTCCTTCTGCACTTTGTGGATCCTGGTATAATAGAGGCCTAGAAATTAGGAGACACCTTGCTGAGAGGAAAAATGGCTAGTTCCAAGAACACTGGGCTGTACGAGAGAGAGAGAGAGAGAGAGAGAGAGAGAGAGAGAGAGAGAGAGAGAGAGAGAGAGATTTGCCAGCCTAGGTCTAGGCTTGATGAATGACAAAGCAGATTCTGGACTCTGCATGCATGTATGCACACACACAACACACATGCACACACATCCATGCACAAAGCTCTCGATTCTTTAGATTCTTAGAGTCCTAAGTCTATTCATTTCATAGGAAAATGGTTATGACATCAAGTGAATCCAAAAAACTAATATTCAGATGCCATATGTTTTTATGCATCACACAACTGAAGGAGTAATTTTGTGTGCTAGAGCTCTGCATGGGTCTCAGGAGGCACCCCAACCTTGAAAGAGCTATGTGGACAAGGCTGGGGATATATATAGTTCAGTTGGCAGAGTGTTTGCCTATCGTGCAGGAAGCCCTGGTTTTGAGCCTTAGCTTCCCATAAACTGGACATTGTGGAACAGATCTGTAATCGCAGCATTCATGAAGTTGGGATAGGAGGATCAGGAGTTTGAGGCTAGCCTGGAATACATGGGATGTCTCAAAACAAAATAAGTGCTTGGGGCCAGAGAGAAAATCAACATAGAAGTAAGATTGTTTTAAAACTAACATATATTCTTATTGTAAAAATAAGAAAAATTAGCTGAAATCTTTGGCTCTCAAATGAAAATTTTGAAAATAGTCTTTGAGATCTGTGTACAAGTGACACCTACAGAAAGTGTCAGAGATCTGGGAGCAGAAGAGCAAAGCACAGGGAAGCTGCCAAGGTACTGTCTGCAGCAGAACTTCATGATGCAAAGACAAAGCCTTTTCCAGGGACACATCTTATCCGTACTGCTTCTAACAATAAGACTAAACTCCTGAAGTGCATAGCAATCCTGGATTGTCACAGGGGCCCGACTTAGCAGCTAGCAGGCAGTGATTGACCCTTCAGTGAATGAAAGTCTGGAGAAGAAGCTGTGTTTGGCCAAGACCAAGGGTGGGCAGAAGAGACAGAAAGGGGATCTATTCGCCCCATCATTAACCCAAGTTGCAGTGATCTTTTTAGAAGTAGAACCTTCTAAGGTGGAGGCAGGATTGCCATGAGTTCAAGGCTAGCCTTAGCTACAATGTGAGTTTCAATCCCAAATAAAACAAAAGACAAATCAATACACATACCCACAATATTTTTATGCATGCATATTTATGTATATAAAAAACCAACTTCCCCATATTTTCTGATATCCATAAAAGAATGAACCCAAAGTCCATGAAGGTGTCAAGAAGGAGATAGGTGAAAATGTAATTAAATATAACAGAAAGGAGAAGGGCACACAGGGCGGGGGGAGGATGGGAAAAGGAAGGGACAACAGGAAGAAGAGAGGCCAGGCTGCAGTGGAAGCTGCAAGTGATGTGTCCAGGATTAGAATAGAGGGGCATCAGAGTTTCTGGAAGAACCAGGCAAGAGCTTGTTGACTGACAGGGAGCCCAGGGAGGCAAGGCTGAGGTACACACAAGGGGACAACAGGATGCTCATCCAAATTCCTTACTAGTAGTGATCAGACCAGGCCTGCACCTCTTCCTTCCTATAAAGATTATTGCCTTTCTTGATCTTAAGGGCCTTAGAGGCTTCCTTAGCAGACACAAGGCATACAAAATCTGTGGGTGTGCAGAATGGATTGGAATGCCAGGGCAAGAGAAAAGCATCGCAGTACAAGCTGCAGAAAGGAGATCGTGACCTGCTGTGGAAACCAGAGAGGTGGGTCATAGAGTTTTCAGAAATTCAGCAAAATGGTATAGAGAGAACACTTTCCAGGATCTTCCTGGGGAGATAAACTGTCCTGGGTATGCATATATGCTCATATTGCTCTTACATTACTATACTTCCCTGTCTTATAACAAATAAGCTAGCTCACCTGGGTTATTGGACAGGCCTCAGGTCACAAGCATGCTAACTGTAACAGGCCACCATGTAAGACCTTTCCCTCATGTATTGTAGTTGAAGTCACAATTCTGTTCTTAGGGTACAGGATGCACATTCTAAAGAAAATTCACATTATTAAATATTTAAGTATATCCAAAAAGTTTCCCTTAAATCCCAACATGCACAATTGCTTACTTTGAAAAACAGAGCTCCCTTTTACAATATGATCTAGCAGAATGTTAGCATGTCAATGTTGGACATGTGACAGTCTCTTGGTTCTTGTCTTCTTGAAGCAAATAATTCAGTCCAGACATACACACAGCTTCATTTATGTTGTTGCTATATTTTGTTTATTAGTGATGTGTGGCTATGTGTGTGTTCAATGGGCATATGTGTGCACACACATGCTATGACACATATGTGGAAGCTAGAGAGCAACTTTAGGAATTAGTTTGCTCCTTCCACCTTTATTTAGATACTAGAAATCGAACTCAAGTCATCAAGCCGAGCCAGCTCACACAGACTGCTTAAGGAGAAGTTTATTCAGCATCCAAAGAGGGCTTGGAGTGGGCTGGTCCCAGGTAGGGGGCTGCCCCAATGGACTCTGCATTATGGATTTTAAAGAAGTTTTATGAATATTTATGAGGTTGGTGGCGTATTCATGTGATACAGTGATAATTTCCTCCCTCCCAACTCAGGGTAGACCATTTCTCCATTCTAAGGTATTTCTTCTTATATTTGTAGAAGAGTCCATTGGAGGAGAGGAATGAACATCCCAATGCAAATATCAAATCTAGAGTCACTTGAAGATGCACACCCTCATGAGGGCACATGTGTGACAATTGGTAAAGTTCTCTGACACCTAAGTTTCTGGTGGCAGGGAAGAACTTATTTGTAACTTAAAGGATGTTTAACCACATTTTGACCTTCAGGACACAGGTGGCAAGATCTATATTCAGTCTTTCCAAGTCCCTCGTATCTAACTCCTTGTCTACACAGAATAAGAAAGAGAACGTGTAAATCTTGCCTGGCAGGTCAGTATTGTAGCAAGCAGAGTATAGAGCTGGGTAAGATTACTAATGTCTTTTCTCCTCCAATGACCTGTATAGTACCTTATGGTACTATAAAAGATATTGCCCTATTTTCAATTGAGTTGTTTTCTCATTGTTGAGTTTTGAGACTTCATTTTGTATTTTGAATGTAAATATTCTTATCTGGAACAATGGTTTATTTTAATGGTAGTAATTGGAAACTCTACTTGGAAAACATCAATTGGTAGACAGATTTCTGAGGTTATATTTCTCAAATAGACACTTCATTCCTAAAGTAACTGCCATATTAGAAAACTATGTGGTCCCATCCAAAGGGAAGCTCTAGGACTAGTAACAAGTAAGATCAAGGAACATTGATCTATTGTTCAAAATAATGGCTCTGGAAAAGAACAACAATAGCAACAAAAACACAGTTGACTCTGCTGAGGTCAGAGAACAAGATGACTGTGAGAGAGTCATTGTTTACCAGAGCATCACCCAGTAGAATGGTGTCTACCAGAGCATCACCCAATAGAATTATGTCTTGCAGAAAAAGCACATCAGCCAATCACACAGAAGAAGGTATGATATGAACTGTGTGACAACAGTCTGTGAAGAGTGGTTTGATATCTTCTTTAAAAGTTGAACTTGACATTGGTGCATAGTCCTTGGGGACACAGGAAGATGAGAATTCAGTCATTATTAACTAATACTATCTTCTTTTTTTCTCTTAAAATAAATAGAATAATATCAAACAAATAACACTAAAGGAAAAACTTTTAGGGACAGGAAAATAGCTCAGTATTTAAAGCACACTGAGGACTTGAGTTTGATTCTGAGAGCCTCTGCAAAATAGTCAAGGCATTATGGTGCCTGCTCATAATATCAGTACTGGAGTGGTGGAGACAGAGGGATCCCAGGGGTTCGCTGGCCAGCTAATTTAGATAAATGAATGAACTTAGTCAACAAGAGACTGTCTCAAAAAAAAAGATGGGGCAAGTCATGAGAAACAACAATAAAGGCTGCCTTCTGGCCTCTACATGCAGACACAGGAACACACACGCACACACACACACACACACACACACACACACAGAGAGAGAGAGAGAGAGAGAGAGAGAGAGAGAGAGAGAGAGAGAGAGAGAAACAGACAGAGACAGAGACAGAGAGACAGAGAAAGACTGAGAGATAGAGACAGAGATCTATTATGTAGATGTCTCCAATCTCACTCTACCCAGGCTGAGGGTAAAGAGTTGCCTAAAGTACTGAGAACTCACCTGCCATAGTTCTCTTTCACATAGCAGTAAATAGGTTCAGTGGGTCATATTTATTTTTTTTACCTGAACTCATTTTACAGAATTGTATTTAGTTTATTTCCCTCAGTATATTTCCTAGCTGAGTATCTTCTCCAAAGAACTTTCTTGTGGAAATGGACACGTGTGGTGTTTATTTGTGCTACAAATAAGCATTTTCTTTCAAGTAGGGAAGGAGTGGGAGCCCATTTCCGTGTTCAAAAGCAATCCAATTTCCCTGTTGACTGTCAAACAAGCCAGGGATGAAATTGATCCGTTTCAGGAAAGTAATGAAAAGAATTGACAAGGGATTCAAAATGGTCTATTTTAGGAGAAAATCACTACACAGATAGACTTCCAAGTTAATAAAATTGTGCCCAAACTGAGAAGCTACCATCTTTTGATACCAACATTATCATCTGCAAAGTATTTAATGGGTCTTTTCCGATGCATCAGAATGGTTCTAGCCAACATTCTTTGCAGTTCTTCATATTTCAAGGTCTTCATGTAATGCTTCCTCTCACAATTAATTCAGATGTTCGTTCACTTTGGATGAGTTTTCCTTTGGGTAAACATAAAAATGAATTTGTGTGTGGACATATTATAAAGTGAGGAAAGCTCTGGGAACAGATAGAGAGGCAGTCACCCACAGCAAGGAATAGAAAATAGGAAAGTTGTTGCTAGGCAGAAATAATGACATCACATTCAGGTATTTGTTAAATGGAAAATAGTGGGTGGCTGGCTATATTGTACATAAGCTAAGAGTGGAGGATGCATTTCCCCAAGTGACAGGTTGAGGTTTTGGAAGGGATTAAAGTGCAGTTTGAAGAGTTATATTTATCTTGGAAATATTTATTTTATTGATTGTTCTTAAAGCTAGAGATGGAGATGATAATACCCAGGTGTTAGGAAGATATGTCCAGGCCTGGAATCAGACAGATCAGAATGGCGATCGACTAGAGACAAACAAACCAGTTTACCCAGGGCTTTCTTCCCTCTGTCTGAGAAGGAAGGAGATATCCAGAGATACTGCAAAGAAAAGAGCTAACCAAGACCAAATTTGAGGAATTGTGGGCGTGATCTTTCAGAAGAAGAGAAGAGGAGAGAGAGAGAGAGAGAGAGAGAGAGAGAGAGAGAGAGAGAGAGAGAGAGAGAGAAACTTGGCTCTTGGTGGATATCCTTAACTGTTTGCCATCCAGAGACAGGATTTCCAGGACTCAGAAAACCCAGTTTCTTCTCTAGGAGTGGCATTAGATAGCTGTGTGTGTGAAAGCAGTTATTCAAACACTAAGAACTTTGGATCCCTCAACTCATAAAAAAGGGAATTATGTTAGACCCAAGTGGGTATTTCTGGTTCAGATGACCTCACTCTAGGGTTTCATGACTGAACCAGGTTTCGTAGACTAGTCAGAGTTTGTTCCCATTGGGTACAAACAAAGCCTCACAGTCCTAATCCATGAATGAAGCACTCCAGATAATAGGTACAAATTGAAGGAAACTTCATGTCTATGGGAACAGTTTTCAATGTAGAAACCAGGGTTTTCCCTATACTGCTTATTGTTCTAGTGTTTTTGTCATTTGATGACACTGTGTTCATTTCATGCAAACAGAACAGGAGACAAAAAAGGATTGACAAAGGAAGTGGGCAGGGGAATCAGATGGCATGGCACCTGGAACAGGTTGTGTCTGCAGGCTTGTGTCGGAAGGTCGACTTTGTTAAATAGGTATTTCAGTAAAACACAAGATAGTTGACCAGAATGAGGACCAAGCAAAGAACCAAAAAGAGGGGAGGGAAGATTGTAGGAGCTAGAGGGATTGAGAACCCAAGGAGAGCATAACTCACAAAATCGACCAAACAGGACTCACAGGGGCTCACAAAGACTGAAGCAGCAAACTTGGAGCCTGAATGCATGAGTCTGTGATAGGTCCTCTGTATACATGTTATGGTTGTGTAGCTTGGTGTTCTTGTGGACTCATAATAGTGGGAGTGGTGGGTGTCTCTGATTCTTTTGCCTGTGACTCTTCCTCATACTGGGTTACCTTATCCAGCCTTGATATGAGGGGTTTTGCCTGGTCTTTATGCATCTTGTTACTCCATGTTCAGTTGATTTTACTGGGAAGTCTGCTCTTTTCTGAAGGGAAATGGAGAAGGAATGGATCTGGAGGAGGGGGGAGGTGGGTGGTAGAGCTAGGAGGAGTTGAAGGAGAGAATATGTGCTCAGGATGCATTTTATTAGAGAATAATAAGAATAAGAATAAGAATAATAAAGAATAAAGGCAGGGCATTGGGAAACTTATAGGATGCTAATATATGTAGGCATCAGAATGAACAGGGTCATTCCCATTAAGAACATCTACTGCAGAATCATTGGGTACAGCCATAATGAGGTTTAAGTGATATGTGAACAAGTAACCAAAAATCAGGACTATAAAATATCACATCATAAACACTGTTGAAAACTCTATTGCATGATTATTCAAAAATATATCAAATTTAATTATTTAGTTGTTATAAATTAAGATATAATTGTGTCATTTTTCCCCTTCCCATGTATACTCAACTCTGCTTTCTCTCAAAATTGTGGTCAAATGATGACAGCAGTACACATGCTGAAATGAAAGGGGGGAATCCCACAGGGCCTCAACCCTAGACACAGAACTACAGGCAACTTAAACAATGCTGAGAAAGGAGAAGTGTCTTTGTGGGAAGAACCCTCAATGATTGTTCATAACCAAGAGTCAGCCCTGAAATAATTTACACACACACACACACACACACACACACACACACACACACACACACACATATATATATATATATATATATATATATATATATATCACAAATAACCTAGTATATCAAATTTCTTAATGGTCTGGGGCAATGGCTCTGGATAAAGTATGTGCTGTGCAAGCTTGAGGACAGAGTTCAGACCTTCGGCACCCATGTAGAACTTGGGCAGGTATGGCAGGAATAAGGGATCCTAGAGGAAGCTGGCTGGTTAGACAAGCCAAAGATGGAGAGTTTTGTGTTCCATGAGAGAGACGCTGCTTCAATAAGGAATGTGGAGAGTAGTCAAAGAAGACACTCATCATCAACTTCAGGCCTATACATGCAGCATGCACACTTGCATGTACACATGCACCCATACACATGCACGTACAAAAATATATAAAAATTTCTTAATTATGAATAAAGTAACCGTATAACAATATGCCATTAAACTTACTAGCTAAAATGCAAAAAATAGTAACTTTAAGTGATATCACTGTTTAATGCTTGATCATAAAACTTCTAGCCTGAATTACATCTGTATACATACATTTTTGAACACTGGGTAATTGTGCTCTGAGGTATATCCTACTTTCTATCTTTCCCTCTCCCTCTCTGTCTATCTTTTCTTATTTTTAATTGCATGTTTTTTAGAGCAAAGAAAATTCAAGCCAATATACTTCCAAGTTTGTAGCATGCAAGCTAATGTCAATGATATAGTATATAATTATTGCAATAAGCTATTTCCATAGGGGCTTTATAAGCTGCCTTGAGTATGAAGGAAGGTTATGTACAAGTGGAATTAACTGAAGTCTTCTGATCTTGGGAAGCAGAGTCTGTGCAAGCAAATCCCTTCTCACATTGTCTAAATTAATAAATTCTTTCCCTATTTCCATATTTTTAATGAAGGAAGAACTTTAATAAAAAATTTTATTAACTTCTATATAAATGCTCACTGAACATGGTAATAAGCCAGATGTTTCATAATTAGGTGAAACTTATCATATGTCTTAATTATGAGTAATTACACAACAATATGACTATTTGGCTTGTTTTGCAGTTATGATACCAAACAATACTAACTTTTGTGTATGTGTGTGATATGCGTGCATGTGTTTACCTATGTTCACATAAGTGAGGGTGCAAAGACATGAGTGAGAACATGTATATAGATGCCAGAGCCAGAAGTTGATATCGAGTATCTTTCTCAATTGTTCTCTATTGGTGAAATTATTAAGGTCACTCCACATAGTTAAAAGGGAGGTTTATTTTGTGGGGTAACTTACAAATGAAGAGATAGGTTACAGGGTCTGGGAAAGGTATGGCACAGTCTGGCAGTGTTCTCTGGAGAACTCTGTTCGGTCTACCTCCAGCATCCAGGGTTCCAGAAGCAAGAGAAGTCTCTCCTCTTGATCCTGGGTCTTCACTTCCTCCCTCAGCCCCACCTTGTGGGCATGACCATTATGGAAGCCTCAATGGGGGTTGGAACTTCCAGGCCAAGGATGGGATAGCTACCCACTACATCTCCCCCTTTTGTATAAATAAGAAGGTTCTACCTAATACAAGACTATATACAAAGAAATGGTTATCAAATATTGTCCAGGAGTAATGAGGAATAATGACCTAGATAAGTTGGAATTACAATAAATGCAAACAATATCAAGCAAAAAACACATACTAAAATCCAGGGAAGTCTAGAGCGTGGGTAGTTGGCATGTTACAAAGATCATTCCAAAAGGTGTCCCATCCTAAAGAACCTGAGTCTAATACTTAATATATTCTATCTAAGATCGTATATATATAATAACTTGTAACTATAACTGCTAGAAAATCTCTCTTACCTGCCAGTCCCACAGTCGCTTAGACCCAACAATCAAGTAAACACACAGAGACTTTATATTGTTTACAAAGTGTATGGCCATGGCAGGCTTCTTGTTATCTAGTTCTATCTTAAATTAACCCATTTCTATTAATCTATACTTTGCCATGTGGCTTATGGCTTACCAATACCTTACATCTTCCTTGTCATGGTGGCGGCTGGCAGTATCTCTCTCCCAGCCTTCCACTTCCCACCATTCTCCTCCTTGTCCTGCCTACCCTATCCTTCCTGCCTGGCTACTGGCCAATCAGCACTTTATTTATTTTAACCAATCAGATCAACACATTTGACATACAGAACATCCCACAGCAGTTCTCCACCTTATATACTGGGGCAGAGTCTTTCTACTGAACCCAGAGCTCTATGCTTCTAGCTAGTCTACCAAGCCACCTCATTTTAGGGATCCCCTGTCTGTGCCTCCTCAAATCTGGGCTTATAGTTAGCTGCTATGTCCATGGGCATTTAAGTGAGTTCTGGGGATCTCAACTCTTGTCGTCATGATTACATGATTATATGGTGTGTGTGTGTGTGTGTGTGTGTGTGTGTGTGTGTGTGTGTGTGTGTAGAGCATGTATATATTGTACAGGAATTCACTTTCTGTCTTCCATTCTTTGTCTTTAGGACACACCTGCCTTCTGTACTGAGGGCAAGGTTCTTAGTTCATTTCATCACAACAGTACCAGGTCTCCATGTGGGTGCTGGGAATTGAAGAGCTACGTCCAATGGAAGAGCAGTTGGTGCTCTCAGCTATCTCTCCAGCCCCTCAAAACAATTCTTATCTTAGTCCTCACACAGATGTGTGTTCCATTCATTCTCATGACCTACAATTAGCCCACCCTCCTCTTCGCATTTCTAAAGAAAGCATCACACTCACACTTGTCTCATGTGTGACTACATATATGCACGTATAACTAATAGCTATATATATTTAATACATTTTAGTTCTGTTACAGTTAGCATGTGATGTGGTTTTCTTCTTAATTTGTTATCATCCTCTTCCTCTCTCTCTCCTCCTCCTCTTCTATCTCCCTTCTCCTCTGCTCCTCCTTGGTTATTCCGAGACAGGGTCTCACTTTGCAGCCCAGGCTGGCCTGAAAAATCACAGTTCTCATGTGTCAACCTCCCAAATTCTGGAACTACAGTCATGTGTCAACATACACCTCTTAAACCCAAGGATTTGTTTTGTTTTGTTTCTAATAGGGAGGGGCATGAGTCAACAAAATCTTTCTGAAAGGCAATTTGGAAATCTGTGTCCATGATTTTCATGTGATATGAGTACTTTGAAGGTCTTCTTGTATGAACCTAACACCTCCAAATGCTGATGGACTGAATCCCTCTTAGAGCTGTAAGTCAAAGTAAGTCCTTACCCCTTACCCAGCTCCTTACTAGGTATTTTGTCATTATGATGAAGAAGTAACAAACACAGATTTAAAATGTAAACCTGATTTCAATTTGCTGATATACTCAGACATTGCTTATTTTTCTTTATATGTGGACTCACATAATAGTCAAAATATTTTTACTTAACTCTTTATTTAGAAAAAAAAATCAAAGATAAAAGAATAGCAGACTTCCATGTGTACCTCATGTAATATGTTGGCATTAGTAGCTCCCTGTGTTCTTTCTGACCTGTATCATGAAACTGTCATAATGGCAGGTCATCTTGGCAAGTCATAGTTTGTGTTTGGCCTACAAATCTCAATAACTTTGCCAAATGCAAAGACATTCACAATGCCTTATCCTTATCATAAGTAAATGCCAGGTTCATATTCAAATTGTCCCCAAAATATCTTTTTCTAATTGGCTCATTTAAATACATACAGACTTTTAATCATTGCAAGTAGTGAAATATTTGCCTAGAAAAATGTGTCTAATTATTCTATTTGCATTTATAGATTAATGAGATTTAATATATTCCTTCCTTATCATTTTCTATCTGATTTTCCTTTTCTAATGTGCTGAGTCTTCACAGATTTTTGTCTTTTTGTCTTCTCTGGGGAGAGTCCCCTTTTGACAATCTGTTAAAGTTATTTCTCTAAAATATGTTTATTTTTTAACCTCAATTTTATAAACATGAAAACACCCTTGAATCTTATCTTTACTTGTCACCAGCTCTCTTTCAGCTCTCTCTTATTATAAACACTTAAAATGATTATTTCAAATTAATTTATTTTTCTAGAATTCATGTCATGTTTAGAAATTGTGTTCCCCTCAAGGAAGATGAAAATAAGTTACCCACAATTTCTTTAAGTATTTCACAATGTTTACTACTTTTTATTAATACATAATAATTAATTTTATGTTTAATTCTGTGTGTATGTGTGTGGGCATGGCCATGTGAGTGCAGGTGCCCATGGAGTCCAGATAAAGAGGGAGCTAGATTCCCTGGAGCTGGAGTTACAGGTAGTTGTAAGCCTCCCAGTGAGGATGCTGAGAACTGATCCAGGGTCTGCTTGAGCAGAAAACACTCTTAAACTCCAATATTTCTCCATAGCTTTCATTTTGTGACATTATTTTCCACATTTATTTTTATGACTAATTTTATTCTATTTTTCTTATTATTAACTCTTTTCTTTATGATTTTGGAGGGAAACATTTTTTTTTTTAGTTTCTAGTTTAATAGTGCAAAGATTTGGCACCCACCCTTAAGTGCATACTGTACAGTTTAGGTATCTGGCACTGTGTTCAGATACCACTATTGCTCTTGCAGAGCATAACATCAGGATTCTTACTTTTCACTGGATTCAAAAGTTGTTTATTTCCTATGCATGAGTTTTTAAGGATTTCCAGTTGTGTTATTTATCAACTTCATTAAGTTATGGTATCTATCCCTACTTATCACAATGACAGTGGAGGTTCATAGGTATCTCAAAACAGAGTACCATCTGAAGGGGAACCTATGGAGCAGCACTTTATTAACTGATTTTACACTTCCTGATTTCAGTATGTGTGTATCCCTTTGAATTTTATCTATTTTTGAGTCTCTTTTTTATTTTTAAATTATTTATTATTTCACAATTTCACACACACACAATAATGTTCTTTGATCAAAGTCTCTCCTTTATCTCTTCCTCCCAAATTCTTCTTCTGTGTGTGTGTGTGTGTGTGTTATAGTGTGTGTGTAATGTATATGTGTATGTGATGTAAGTGTGTGTTGTGTGATGTGTGATGTGTATGTATGCCTGTGTGTGTGTGTGTGTGTGTGTGTGTGTGTGTGTGTGTATGTGTGTGTTATGCCCAGTTGCTTTTAATTAGGGTTGCCTACATGGGATGAGTAAGGGATTGTTTGTGGGAATGAGGACAATGAACCATTGGCTATATCACAGAGAAATAGGATTTCCTCTCCCAGCAACCATTAGCCACCTGTAGCTCCTCAGGGTGAGGTGGATTCTCAGAAACTCCTATCCTATCCATGATAGGATGCTGAGGTGCCACTGTTACTGTGAGTTCATGAAGATGAAGGCAAGGAAGCACCATGGACAATACTTCAGGGTCTTGACCTTAGAATACAGAATCATTTTTAGAAGAGAAGTTTCACTTTCTTTTGAGTCAGGATCTTACTATGTAGCTGAGGTTGACCTCAAACTTGTGACAATCTTCCAGCTGTTCAGTCCTCCAAGCATCTGAGATTTCAGTCATGTTTCACTCAACCTGGCTTGAGGAGAAACTTTCAAGGTGCATTTTGTGTTTTCATCTGTGGTGTAAGGAGAACTTCCTCAGTACTCATCCTTTCAACCCTCCTCAGCAGTGGACACAAAGAGCAAATGAAAGCATGTGTACTTTTCTTCCCTTTCTAAAGAATTTTCATTTTTTTTAATATCTGAGACACATCTCACTCCCCTCCACCCATGCATGTCCTCCTTTGGAATGGATGTTCTACAATGAGATGTTTCTGTTTAATTTTGTCTCTGAGTGTTAATCTTTGTTTCTTATTGGTTCAGATGGTGACATTTTTGTCATAAGTGGTTTTATATTGTTGTCACCTTTGTAATATATATTGGTGTCTCATATCAGACCTTGGAACCCTGGGGTGTCAACCTGACCTGAGGCCATTATTTCCTCCCACACTAAATTGTTCTTTCTTTTTGGTTGTCTTGTTCTTGGTCATTAAGGGATGACAAAGACTAATCAGGCAAGATATAATTTTCATCATGGAAACAAAGACCTTTTGATCCTCGAGCCCACCCAAACCTTCCTTTTATATCACAGGAAGCCCTTTGTTGCAGTGAAGACAGCACAATGTCTTCTCAGAATCATTGCTCTCCTAACTATCCATACTAGGTGGCAACAGTTGGATGGAAGATTATGTGAAATGTATGATAAATTAACAATCCTAATGAGTCATTACAATAAGATATAGTTCAAGAAATGATGAGAAAGTGTTGAGGAAAAGGCTCAGCAGTTGAAATGCTTATAAGTGTGAGGAAACACCACACTTACACATCCATGTAAATGTCAGGTAGGTACAGTTGTGGACCTGATCTTTCAGCCTCAGGGGCAGTGAGTCCCTAGAGCAAACTGGCTAACAAGACTAGCCATATCAGAGAGCTCTTGGTTTGATGGAGAGATGCTGCCTCAATGAATAAGGAGAAAGAGCTATCAAAGATGATTTTGGGCATCAATCTCAGCCCTCATTATGCATGCATATACAAGTGCATGCTTCACCGCACATGCATATGCCCACAGACACAAAGTTATGTGTATATATGCATGCACTTTACACACTTACACATGAAAAATGGAGAAAAAAAGAAAAGATAAGCAAAATAGATATCAGCCTCATGGAGCTTAAAAATCTAGTGGGACAGACTGATACTAGCCATAGATTCACACAGACAACAGAAAAATAAAATTATGTTAACTGCTAGTGAAAAGAGGCACATGAGGCTTCTCAATATGAAGTCTCATTTCAAAAATCAGGGAAGGCTATATGGAACAAGTGAAAAGTGAGCTGAGAGCTAATGATATAAAATTAGCTAAGGCAACAGAATCTACATGTGGAGGTACAGGGCAGTTGGTGTTCCCAGTAAGGGCAAGGGAATATGCAGAGTGTCTCATGTCTGCAACCCCAATAAATGAAAGGCTGAGTCAGGAGGATCATGGTTTTGAAGCTATTCTGGGATAGTTTCAAGGATAAGAGCTACACAGTAAGAGTCTGTCAAAGGAAGGAAGGAAGGAAGGAAGGAAGGAAGGAAGGAAGGAAGGAAGGATGGAAGGAAGGATGGAAGGAAGGGAGAGAGGGAGGAAGAAAGGAAGGAGGAAGGAAGAAAAAGAGAGTGGTAGTACACAGTATGCTGAAGAGCTTTAGAATGTTCCAGAGTGACTAACATTGGTGTGCAGGAAGATACATTTTCATGACCACAAAGAACATTTTAGAAAGTTTGGATTTTATCCATAAAGCAATGAAAGGCAACAAAATAGTAGGAAGACAATGAAAGGAGATTTAATATGTATATATGTATTACGTGAACTTTTTATTTTATAAAAATTTTTAAATATATATAATTTTAGCTTCTGGATGAATGATGCTGGGGAATGAAGAGCTGAAATTCTGTCACAGAAAGGTACCTGTCCTCCCATTAAATACATATTCTCTTGAATACATAGCATTTTTTTCTGAATACATAGCATTTTATTATCATCAAGTTTGGACTGTCTGAATTAGTTAATCCAGGCTTCCCCAGTGTATTGATGGCTGAGTCTTGCTGCCAAGTCAAGATAGCAATCCTTCCTATTAATTGTTAAAAGCGCTGAGGTAATACCTGTGTTGATGACATATACCTCTATCCACACTTGGGAGGCTGAACTAGCATAAATATGGTCAGGCTGAGTTGTTTAGCAATTTCCAGGCTGTCTGGGTTTCTTTTCAGGTTGCTGTGATAAAATACCCTGACAAAGGCAACATAAGGAGAAAGTCACATTGCATTTTCATGCAGAAAACAGAAAACAAACAGGAAAAGGCCAGGCTCTTAAGCCTCAGGGTTCACCCCTCAGTGACCTATTTCCTCTAGCCAGACTCTACCTCCTGAGGGTTCTAAATCCTAGCCAAATCAGCCACCAGCTGGGGACCCAGTATTTAAACACATAAGCCTATGGAGAACATTTCAAATGTCAACCACAACACATAATATTCTGTGCTATTTATAGAGGGGGGAAATGCCTCAAAAACTAAAATCATGGGACTAAGGAGATATCCCAGTATGTAAAATACTTACCACATAAACATGAGAAGCTGAGTTTGAGCCCCAGTACCCATATAAAAGCTGGGAGTGGTGACGTGCTCTTGGAATCCCAATTCTGAGTAGGTAGAGATGGAAACATTTTAGGACTTTCTAACCAGCCAGCCAGTGAGCTTCAGACTAAAGGAGAGACCCTGACTGGAGGAAAAAGAGTAGAGAGCAACTGAAAAAGACATTGAACATTGGCTTTGAGCCGCTACCTGCTTATACACACTCATGCACAGGCATATGGCCTTCACACAATGGAGGCACACATCTAGGGAGGGAAATAATGCCTAAGATTTCAGAGTTCTCACTCCCTAGATCATCAGCCAGACTCTCTCACTTTAGATAGGAACCATGTTGACAACTACCTGTTGCAACCAAATACAGTCTGGAATATAAGCACATTTCTTAGAGAAAATGTGGTTTAAAGTAAAAGGAGATTTCATTAGTTAAATTAAATTAACTTTAAAGATATATCCTGTTTGAATTGAGTTGGAAAAAGAAGGTATATTAATTTGGAAAGACACTTGACTTAAACAGTAGGTTTGATCCATTCCAAGATGAGATCAACACATGTTTTGGCATAGCTTGAAGAGTTACCTTTCATGATATGTAATGATATTGCTGTTTAACACGGACATCTGACTAACTGTGAAATTCGCTGGTCCAATCTCTAAAATCTCATGGTTGGATGCAATGAGACCCTGCATGACCTTTTGAATGGCTGCAGCTATTTCTGAGTATTTTGTGGAAGTTCCAAGAAATTGCCTACATTAATGAGCTCTGATTGTGTGACACTTGTCCCAAAGACAACAGAATAGACATGAATAGTAAATTGTCTTGAAATTCATTCTATAGATGTACAATAACAAAATCCAAGAGCAGTATCCAAGGGGATTCCATTGCCAGCCCTGTCAGCTCCAACTTGAGTTCACTGCATTCAGTAGGCTAGGTTGATTCTTTCAGTGTTGTGTTGTATCATTAGGGTCTGGTTCAATCTGAGACACAGCTTCAGAGCACTCTCTTTTTGGCTGTATATTTTTAATTTTTTATCTGTGTTTGTATGGTGTGTGTGTGTGTGTGTGTGTGTGTGTGTGTGTGTGACTGATATGCAGGTACTTATTGAGGCCTTTGGATCTCCAGGAGCTGGATTTATAGACAGTTAAATGACTTAGTTATGAGAGAACATCATTCACTGTAGGTTGTTAATGGCATTGTCCTATTATAATGGCATGTACTATCTTTATCCATGCCAAGACATGTCCCACTGGCCATTACCAGTACTACCCTTGCAGGAAAGCTACCCCAGCTGAGGAGGAATTCAGAGAGTCAGCTCTATTGCAGGACAAATGTTACTTTAAAGGATAAGAAGATAAAAAGAGAGGTAAGAAAATAAATTTTGTTCTAATCCTTATAAAGCTACCAAATATTCAAAGTATATAAATACAGGTATAGTTGACATAATTTCCCGCCTGGAATTTTTTTTTCTTTTTGAGTCATGGTCTTATGTATTCATCCCAGGCTATCTTTGAACATCCTGTGTATCTGAAGATGACCTTGAACTTCTATTCCCCCTGAGTGCTGTGATTACAAGTATGCATCTCCCTGACCACTTTTTTTTGAGGTGCTGAATCACACCCAGGGTTTCATACACTTTAAGCAAGCACTCTACCAGATGAGCCACATTCTCAGCCTCCTCCTAGATGAGGCTTCGTGGAGCTGTGATTTCCTGACTGTGGATGACACATATGATCTGCTCCAAATCAGTAGAACATTGCGAAGATGAAGGGCATTACTATTATACTAGTGTCACTAAGATTATAAAAAGTTGATAGGAAATTATCCATTAGACTTTGAGAGAAACGGTGGTCTTGTTAGGAAGGTTGCCATGCCAAAGAATGTCATCATTTTCAGTAGATACCAAAATACAAAGGTCCTTAATCTATAGCCACAAGTGACTGAATGGGTAGCAATAATGTGATGACTGGGGATGTAAATTGTTTCCCAATTGAGCTTCAACATCTGAACTATGTTTTATGAAATCCTGCATCTAAAAGCCTGATAAATCCATCAATACCCACACAGATCATGAGACAAAGGACATATTCTCCTCAGCTCATATGGCAACATTACTGCACAGGAATATTAATGTATTTATATAGACTCATGATTTCAATATAAGATATACTTGGTTTGAATTAAACATCAAAACCTAACTGGTTTGATTTCTAACATATGTAATCTATAAAATGACCATAATATATTATTCAAATTAAAGAGAGAGTCTTAGACCACATAGATAGATATTTAGAGCATTTTGTAATACAATACTTTTTTAATGAAATATATTTCTGTCCTAGGATAAAACCAGCTTGGTCACACAACACTAAATTTAGAAGATTAAATATTTTGGTATAGTGTGAGATTTGACTTTATAATATGGTATTTAAGAACTTTGCCATTATAGAAATAAGAGGATTTCATTTGAGTTATAAAAGCTAGAGAAAGACATATAAAAAAAGGAAAATGCATGAGAGTTTTGGGACTTCGATTTAGTGGAAAATGTCCTTCTTCTGCATTTTCTCATTTGTAGTCATGAGATGAGCTGCTGCTATTTCCTCATGGTTTTGAAGGTACGATTTTTCTTTTTAATCATTATTTTTTGCTATTTGGAATTCTTCTATATTATTTCTATAAGTTGATTTATTTACCTCCTGTCTTTAACGTTTTCATTTTATTTGATGTCCCCTACTTTTCTCACCAGGCTAGATTATCTTATTTATCATGTTTGAGATCCATTGTGCCTTACAAATCTGATTTCTCACTTTCCTCAATTCTGGAACCGCACATGCCCTTTTCTGCTTGAACATTCCTTGCTGCCCTTCTCTGAATTTTCTTTTCATGAAACTCTCAGAAGGTGAATGTTAATTTTAAAGTAATTATTATGTCCCCTTTCTTCACTTCTCTTAATGCTTTTCCTGTTTTTCATTCTAAAATAATCTTGATTTGTTTCTTTGGACAATTGCCTAAGTTTTACCTTTCACATCATTAAAAGATTCTATACTTTTATAAATTATATTACAGTATATAAATGCTTATGTATATGTTTGTTCACAGACATGTGTATATATATTTATGTATTTAATTATGAAAAATGTGTTTTGTTCTACTCTTTACAATAATTGTCATGGTATCTCATTCATTTTTTAATCTGATTCTTTTGTTTTTAAAATTAATTTATAAAAAATCACATTCATTCATTTTTATGTGCATTGGTGTTTTGCCTGTGTTTATAAGTACCCTGTGCATACCTGCTGTCCATGGAGATCAAAAGAGCATGTAAGATCCTCTTAAACTGGTGTTACAAACAGTTGGGAGCTACCATGTGGGTGCTGGGAACAAGGTCTGGGTCCACAGGAAGAGCAGTTCTTAACAACTGAGCCATCTCTCCAGCCCCAAACTTTATTCTTTATATCATACCTTAACATATTGATTAGTAATTAATAACATGAATATCTGTGCTTACCTATTTCTATTTATTGTATTCTTTTATAAATTGCATCAATAGTATGCAGTGTTTAAGTATTTATGTATGTATATGCTCATGAACATATTACATATATTTGTATTTGGTATAGTTTTTTCTAACCATAAAGAAAAACAAAATCATGGCAGGGACATGAGTAGAACTTGAGAAGATCATGTTATGTGAAGTAAGCCAGACTCATGGAGGCAAACATGCAAGGTTTTCTTTCATATGTGGATCTGGTGAGAGGAAGTGAGGCATGAAAATCAAAGGGGACATACTAAGGAGGAGCAAGTAATTCAGAGACAGCAGAGAGTGTCATGGTGTCAATATAATCAAAATATGTTGTGTGTGTGCATGAATATGTCTTAGTGAAGCTTACTACACTGTGCAATTAAGGCACTTGAATAATAATAAAAAAAAAACAAGTGATAAGCAGAAACTTCTAGAATGAGCAGGTTGTTTAAACTGGAGTACATATACAAAGTGACCTGTACATCACAGACTCTCAGTTGACTTTGCTTGCCTGTGTTCTCATGAGTCCCAGCAATGCCAGAGTCCTTGTGTCAGTCAGAGATGATTTCTTTGCTTGTGTTTCCACAGCCAGTCAGATCTACCAGTGTAGACCAGTTGAGTTCCTCCCCAAGAGCTGCGTTTTCCATCCCTTCTCTTTGTCTGTGGAGTGCTCCTAAAGGAGAAGACAAGGATACTTTCCTGAGTTTCAGGTGTATTTCATCCTTTACTTGTTGACAATCTTTGGAGACTTGTCAGGTCATTGTGTACATTGAGTCTTTTTGAAGCTAAGCCTGGTAGTGTATACATGTAAATTCCAGTACTCAGAAGGCAGGAGGATCAGCAGGTAGTTCTAGGCCCGCCTGGGCTACATAGCAAAGACCTTGTCTCCAAAAGATATTGAGGAAAGAAGAGAGAAAGGAAGAAAGGAAGGATGGGAGGGAGGAAGGAAAGAAGGAAGACCCTTTTGTGAAATTTTGTTTAATATTTCCATTTATTTATACAGACTTTCTAGACTTTTTTTTTTCAGTTGTGTCATTTTCCAAAAGCCTTTCAAGGTGCAGGCCCCACCTGATGCTGCACAAAATCAACAGGACACTAATGATGATCCAGGTCTGCATAGCATATGATTTCATCACCTCCCTAGAATTACATGTCAAATATTTCTCCACTCACAGAATATCAGGGTCTCTTCATACCATGAATCCCTGTTACTAGCACAGACCTGGAAAATAAACTTAAGTGGATTAAAAATCTCCATCTCTATATAATTCAATAATGATGGGACACCCAGGCATGGTTGTACAAATCTGTAATCTTGACACTATGGAAGAGGAGACAGGACCATCAGGGGCTCAGGGTAAACTTGGCTATGTACCTTGTTCAAGGACAACCAATTTTCATGAAATACTATCTCAAACAATAAACCCAAACCAGAAGTGGGAAAGTACAGGTTCATGCTGAATGTACTAAACACAGCGGGTCTGTCCATTGTTATCAGTCAGGTGGTTCTGAACATGAGGAGTGCTTCATTAGGAATCCCAGGACCAGCTATATCTAAGGACACCATGGACTCAAGTTATGCCTCTAAAGGGCATTATGTCCAGCCTACTGGAAAATTAGAGACAAGTAAACATTCACTGGTAACCTTTTGCTCTGCTGAGCAAACCCTGATCCACAGACAGCAGTAGAGATCTGTTAATTATAGAACCACATGTGAATTTGCTCCTAATACCCTGCAAACTCCTGGTTTTTCCCATCAGTGCAATAATTTCCTGTATGAGGACAGTATTATGTCCATCAGTTCCAGTAAAATCGTGGTTACAGAGAAAGCAAAAACCTAATAAACATGATTCCTTACTATTCACATAATCTCAGGACACTAAAGATCTGACCTGAGGCTTACACTAACTTCTTAAAAATGCCGTCCTAACCAGACACTGCATCAGGAGAGAGCCCGAAGGTCTTTGTTATGAGTCTATCAGGAGCAACACAGTCAGGGAGAGAAGCGGCAGAAGGCGGCCATAAACCCAACACTTCCAGTCTTTTATTGTCTTGGGTTTTGGTATCAAATGATCTGGAACTTCTGAGGCCCTGTGAGCTATTTTTGGCATGAATTACTTGCTCAGAATCCAAATAATGAACAGAAGAGTTGGATTTCAAAACCCACTGACTTTGTATTTTGTTTCTTCTGGTGGAGCCACTGATGCTTAGTTGAAAACTCTTCATCTTTCTAAGAGGTACACAGCAAGCTCTGCTTCCTCTGGCTCTCACACTCTTTCTGCCCCCTTTTCACAATGATCCATGAAACTTAGGTGCAGGAATTTGAGGAGGATGCATTTATATTCTTAGGAAAAAATATACATGTAAAAACAATGAAAGAAAAAGAGGCCATCAATTTGAGAGAGAACAGGGGGATCTATGGGAGGGGATGAAGGGAGGAAAGGAAATGGGATAAGTCATGTAATTATGATTTAAAAAATAAAAATTAGTATAAAAATTAAAATATTATCTTTAAACAGATAGTTGCCAATATTTATTCATTCTTGAATTTTTCTACCTTCAGGCATATCATATGTTGTAAAACCATGTTCAGAAAACTGTTACCTTTAAAAAGGCAATGTATATCTTGAAATTTTTGCTTTATATTTTTAAACAGTGTGTGTGTGTGTGTGTGTGTGTGTGTGTGTGTGTGTGTGTGTGTGTGACATGTGTGCCTCTGCGGAGAGGCCAGAAGAGGGCACCAAATTCCTTGAGGCTGGAGTTACAAAAGCTGTGACCCACTTGGTTCACCTAGGTGCTGGGAACTGAACTCAGGTCCTCTAGAAGAACAGTAAGTGCTCTTAACTGCTGAGCATTCTCTATAGCCTACTTGCCAATTATTCTAAACCATGGAAGCAGAACATTGTTTAAGTTTATGAATCTCTGAAGCTGTAACTTGAAAAGAGGGATGTGTCCATGGAGTTCATCTGGAAAAACTGTAACAATTAGGAATGAACAAGAGGACTGAGACAAAAGGAAGAAAAGCAAAGTAGAGATTTGTCATCAGTGCTGTGAATGGCAGACTATTCCATGAAAGCAGGTGGAATAGCTCTCAGCATCTCCCACATGCATATGGAAAGCCAGCATCAGCATTTACATTCTGGCTTCACTGTCTACCATGCAAAATTAGGTACCTTTGTTTATTTTGTTGAATTTATTTTTATTGTATGTGTATGTGTTTGTTCCTCAGTGTATTTATGTGTACCATATATGTGCAGGTGCTCACATAGGCCAGAGAGATCATTAGATATGCTGGAGTTACAAACAGGTATGAGCCCCTTGATGTGGGTGCTGGGAACCAAACCTGCGTCCTCTGCATAATAGCAAGTGCTCTCGCTGAGCTATCTTGCTAGCCCCAAGTATTAGGTATTTAGTGTGAACTATTCTATACTATCCACAATGAACTCATAAGTCAGTATGCTCTCACCAAGAAACAGAGGATTTGTTTGAATGCAGACAGAACTTTCTATGTGTGCTGGCATAGCTGACAGTGCATGTGAAACAGGGTGTACATGAGAACTGTCCATTGCAGCAGCATGTAAGCAGAGGTGGGTTAAGGGAGCATGCACTCGGTACCCACATGCAGAGACAGTAAGAACTTCTAACAGGAAAGAGGCAGTGGATCCCCATCTGTCACTGTCAGTCATAGTCCAGAGAAGAGCAAATGAGCTTACATTTATGGTTCATTTTTCCCAATTATTACTTCCTATTATGTCCCTAGCTCATTAACTATCTGCCAGGGATCTTGAGCACTTCCTTCAAATGCTGTGTGATAGGGCATTGAGATTTGTGCCCTGTAAGTGTTCATCTGACATATCTCACAGGTCTTTGTGAAGTAGAGCCTGTGGTGAGCAGGGCAGTCCCCATCAGAAGTGAACCTCTAATGTCATCTTCAGAAACACCATTGCCTCCTCCTTTGAGATGGGCCTCCTTAGACTGGCTAACTAACAATCTCCAGGGGTCCTCCTGTTTCAGCCATCCCAGCCTGGAGATTACAAACTCACGCTGCCAAACCACCATTTTTATGTGGATTCTGGGTATGAAACTCAGCCCTTAACCTTACAAGGCAAGCGCTTTACTTACTGAGCTACCCCACTGCATCCACAGCACTCTCAAGAGTTGTCTACATCTTCTAACTGATGGGATGCTGACTAGATGTTCACATGATGTGTAAAAGAGAAGAAAACCGAAGATAGATGGGTGAGATTTCCCAATTTTCTACTCTGTTGAATAAAATGGCTAAAATTATACAAATAACATTGCTCTTGCTCTATGTGCTTGGATGTATATCAGACACAGCACAATGCAGATATGAAGAAGAAGGCACACTTTTCTATGCTGTAATGAGCAAAGACCCTTTCAATCAATCACCTGGATGTGGTTCCTACACCAGCCATGTGAGCATCCTAGATGAGAACTTGTCACACAAGCAAATTCTTCAGTAAACTCTTAGGTGTACTGAGTCAGGAATACTGGAGGTGTCACTCAGTAATCTGTGTTTTACAGGCCCTGTGGGTAAATTTTATACACAATAACATTTGTGACCTTCTGTAGTACATGATTCAAACATCCAAGCAATCTTAGCCCATGTATCTTAGTGCCTAGATTAGAAGACTGTGGTTACAGGGTTGGAGCAGTCTGGTGTCTTAGATTCTTTATAAATCGTTTCAAGAAACATCTTGTAGAGATGGTCTTGGGTGAATGCTACATGGGGGAGCTATGGACAAATGTCTATTAACTGCACATAGAAAACCAAGGACAAAGAAAAAAATAACATTCCCACCTAAGTTCAAGGTGGCAAACCAGTGAGTTTATCTGGGCTACTTGTCAGTGATATGGACCATTCAAAGGGAGCAGAATCATTGAAAATCTCACTCCTGACTGAACTCACTCATGGAAACTGAATCTCTGGAATTATACATGTGATTTACAAGCAGCTTTGCTGGTCAGAGAGTCTCCTCAAGTTGTTCTGATAAATTTGAGACTCTTTTCCCCCAGGAGTTGGTTACTGCCTCAATAATCTTCAGAAGAAGCCTTGTGAACTATTTTGGTTTCAGGGTCTTTCTGAGACTTGTGAATTGTTTTCTTCTTGGGTCTCAGGAGGCAACCTTCTTTCCTCTAGAAGAGAATATTTCAGTCTGGGGGAAATTGCTTCACAACAGCTGGGTAGGTGCCTTCATGTTTAAAGTGCTCTCACACAAACAAGAGAACCTGAGTTCAGATCCTTAGTGTTCATATAAAGCTAGGCATGCAGTACACGTCCATAATCTCAACATTCCTATTATGATATGGGAGATTAAGACAGGAGAATCATATGGAAGCTCATGAACCAGCTACCCTAGCATTTGAAGTGTGGATAACAAAGAGAGGCTATCTCTAACATGGTAGAAGATGAGAACAAACGTATAGGTTATTTTCTGATATCTACATGTGTGCTGTGAAAGTGCATGGCCCACTATCATACAGAGGGAGGATTTAAAGAATAAAGAAATAACTTAGAGAAATTTGAGGAGGAGTAATGGAAAATGAGATACCCAGAAACAAAGACCATGTGGAGAGACCTTGGCATTGTGAATGTAGTGATATCAACTATTCCCTCCATGAAAACCCTAGCCTAGGTACTTTTGTTGAGTCCATGGCCAACCATTGATATTAAACCACATCCTATGATTATAATTCTCAATGTTGTACTTTCAGGAGGGGGGTCTGGGCTACAGCTAGTGTTCTTCTCAAGGCTGTGCCCTTCACGTAGTATGCTCCATGTGGAAAATCCAAGCATCCTTCTAACATAGGAGACACTAGTGGGCAGGCCTCTAGATTGTTCTGGAAATGACTGGAGTATGACTCGAACTGCACTGTTGCATGCACTTGCTGCTTTTCCCATTGCTATGACCAGCTAGTTACCAAAAGTGTCTTAAGGGTGGGGTGAGTGGTTTTATTTTGACTCATATTTTGAGGGGAGACAGTCCGTCACAGCAGGAAAAGCATGGTTGTAGGACCATGAGGTAGCTGGTCACGTGTCTACAGTCAGAAGCAGAGAAAGATGATTGCTGGTATTCAGCCCTTTTATACAGTCTGTGAGCACTACCCCTGAGAATGTGCCACCCACATTAAAAGTGGGTCTTTGCTCCTCAGTTAATTGCCCCTGGAAACACACTCATAGACATACCCAGAAGTGTGTCTCATAGGTGACAATAAATTGAGTTATATTGACCATAATAATTAATTATCACACTTACCACTAATTTCTAGATTGAGGAATGTTCCAGTTTTTTCATGCTATTTTGCAGTATATTTTCTAATTAACCACACCCTGAGGGATGCTGTGTCTCCTCAGTCCTTTTGGTCTCTTTTAATGCTCCCAGAACCATCTTATACCCCATCACAGTTCTTAAAACTTGTCAACCCTAGGTTATTCTTGACTACTGAGTCCTTGTTTAGGCTGACTATTTGTGTAGTCAAGATCCTTGCCTCACTGTTATTCTTAACATCATAAGTCAATTAATCTGGAAGTTTTAAGAAACTTTTTGGTGTGTATTTTATTGACAGAAGGATGGTGTAGAGTGAGCATTTGGTACCAGTTTGTTCTCTATATTTTCTACACATTTATCTTTAGCATTTGTTGTTAGAAAATCAAATGTATATTAGGTAACTAAGTGAGAGGATACTGGTAGCAAATAATAGTAGAACATTGTCCTCCACATCTTATCTAGCTATATGGCCATCCCACGCTCCAGACAGGCCTTGCAAGCTTCTGGAAGACCTACAAACTACAGGCCTTCCCATGTATATCCCTCCCACCCCTTCCCCTAAAACTAATGTTCACATCAGGAGTTTTACTAAGTATTAAAACCAAGTAATTAAATCAGGAAGATACTTATTTTTAATATCCTAGGGGTAGTTAACTTTTAAAAGAGAGTGATAATTAACAATGCAAAAGTATAAAGAGCAGCAAGAAAAAGTGACTTTGAGCCATTCATGGTGGTACAAATCTGTAATCTCAATTGGTAGGTGGAGGCAGGAGGATCAAGAGTTCAAGGACATACTATACTACATAGGAAGTTCAGAACAAGCCTGGGTTATATGAGATCCTGTCCCAAAATACTAAGACAGGAATGGTGAGATTTCTCAGTGAGTAAAGTGTTTTCTGTGTAAACTTGACAGCTTGACTTCCACCCCCAGAAACTATGTAGAGAAAAAAGAGAGAAGTCATGCCACAGTGTATACTCTGCCCTACACACAATCTGTGCTGTACACCATAGACACACCATAATAATAAGGAAGTAACATTTAAAACTAGTAAAAACCTGTAACAACAATAAATTGGGAGTAGGTGGGTAATACTTAAAGTTGATCACATAGACAGTTCTTTTTTGGCAGTATGCTTCCCAGGAGTATTTTTGTTTTAATCAGTAAACACAAATTGAAAACTAGGTGTGTCCATGTGAATTTTTTTATTTAGTTACTTATTTATTAAACTAACCTTTGGAAGGTAAATAGTCATCAATTTTTTATGGTCTTAAATGTAAAGTCTTACCTAGACTGTATTTATAACATTCCACATCCAGTTTGCTTCAGAGTATGTTAGTTTCATAAGCTAATTACATGTAAAATATTTCTTTCAGAACCTAGTGTTCTCCCTCTCTGCACCCCCCTCCACATAAGCTTTTTACATTGGTTCATTACTAATGAATATAAGCATTGTAATAAAATCATCATTCCAAATACATCAGACATGAAGTGGAATCACGGATAATATCTTCCTTTCAAATTCTGTCTCCATAGGCAGGAGAATAAGGTATGGACAGATGCTGAAAGATGATAAAGAGAACTCCACTCCTCATTCAAGCTCCACAACACACTTTGCAAGTACCCAGAGCAGCTGCTTCCGGCAGCGTGTCTGTCAAAGGAGTTCACTGTGTGCCTCTCTCTCTGGAGCCTCTTCTAAAGCTGGAAGTCACGTATCATCAAAAGACTCACTGTATTCTTTTTTTCTAAAAAGAACAAATTGGAAACAAATGGCACTTCTGTTGTAGAATCTATTATTTTTCATGAAAATGACCTCAGTGACTGTAGCACTCCTCACCCATCTGCTGTGCTACCGCAGCCAGTTTTCAGGACTGGGAGAAGTGGTCAGTAGCTGAGAAGGACCAAATTCTGAGGACTTTCACCCAATGGTGATGCTGCCTTCTGCATGGAAGGATTCTCACCTTGGGTCTGATGTGGCTTTGGGGAAGAGCTGGATTCTGTAAGCCTCCTTAAACTTCTCATAGGTGAGCATGTATGCTCACTCAAGGAGCTGGTAGGGAATAGCCTCACAGTTCACATGTCCCACGTCAGGTGTGATTTTAGGAATGCCGTTTATATTATTTTGGGTTTTGTTACCTGTATATATGTTAGAGTCACAGACTTGGCCCCAGCAGCCCTAACAAGCAACTCTTTGCCTTGGTTGGCCAGTTAATGGGACAAATGGTGAAAAGAAGAACAAGGAGGTTCATCCTTTAGTGTCATACTCAATGTTTTCATTGCCTGTATTATGCGTGTCATGACTCTCAATGAGTGTGTCTCTTAATTGATGTTCTGACTTCAGAGAATGGGTAGCAGTGGTTCTTCATCAGTTCAGGGTCTCACTCCCACTGGTGCCAGCCACTGGTGCTCACCTACACTCTCCTACTACTCTGAGTTTCATGAAAATAGATGCCATGGCTTCAAAGACCTGGCAGTTTTGTTGTATTGCAGTTTTACTGTCTTTTGCACCTAGAAATTGTCTCTTCTAGTTTGTGTCCTTCCAAAGCACATAGGCTGAATATTTTATTTTACTTATTCTTCTCTTATATGTTACATCCTGACCACAATTTCCCCTCCTTCTACTCTGCTCAGTCCCCCAACACGTACCTTCCCTCTCCCCCAGATTCATGCCTCCTCCTTTCCCTTCAGATAAAGTAGGCCTCCCAGGGATATCAAACAAACATGGCATAACAAGTCACAATAAGACTGGGCACAAACCCCTATATCAGGGCCAAGTGAGGCAATACAGGAGAAAAAGTGTCCTAAAAGCGTCAGGGACATGGGCAGTGGTGGCGCACACCTTTAGTCCCAGCACTTGGGAGGCAGAGGCAGGTGGATCTCTGTGAGCTCGTGGTCAGCAGAGGTCAGTCTGGGCTACTAAGCGAGTTCCAAGAAAGGTGCAAAGGTGCAAAGCTACACAGAAAAACCCTGTCTTGAAAAAACCAAAGAAAAAGAAAAAAAAAAAAAAAAGAAAGAGTCAGGGACATCCCCTCACTCCTATTGTTGGGAGTCCTATAAAAACACCAAGCTACACAGTCATAACATATATGCGGAGGATCATCACAGACACATTCAAGCTCCAGGATTGTCACTTCAGTCTCTGTGAGCACTGTGTGCCTTATTGAACCCCCAGACTCCTAAGTTTACGGTATTCAGAGACGAGAACCTCTAGATCTAGAAGATGTCACAAGAATGAGAGTGTCATCATGATGAGCCTAGGAAGGCAAGCAGAAAAAAGACAAATAGACACAAAACAAAGATGTATCTTGAACTGACTCGCCCTACCATACTTTTGTCTTGGGGTACCTCCACCCTGGGTTGGTATAGCAGAAAAAACAGCACCTGGCTGTCAGATTTCTCAGCCTCTAGAACTCTGAGAAATAATTAAATTTCTTTAGAGATTACCCAGTCCATGACACTCTGTAGTAACAACAGAAAACCATACGAAGACAGCTGCCCATGTGTGAAGAACAGGATCAGTTTAACAGAGGATCAGGGGAGGGGACACTCCAGCACAGTACCACTGGCACAGCTGTCCTTTAAATACATCCCAACTGTAAGAGATCCACTATCTCAGAGCCACCATCATTCAGAATTCCATGACCCCTGCCTAAGGGGCTCAGATTTCCCCTCAGCAACAGGTGTGTGCAAAGCTGGCCGTTTATGGTGTCTCAATACCACAGCTGCAGCTGCTAGTGTATAAATAAACTGGAGACCACTCCAAGCATTGTGTTTTCTCAGACTCATAGAGGGGGAAAAATGTCCTTAACTTCTAGCTTTTCATAAAAGATCGCAAATGGTTGGAAATGACTTTAACACCATAACGTACACTGAAAAAGAATACTTTGGGGATTAAGCCACTATGCAACGTGCTAGTGCAGATTAAATCATAGCAACCATTTTGTTTCTTAAATCTCATCCCTTCTTCCCCTCCACCACCCCACTTTAACTGAAAGATGTAACACCCAGAAGTAACAATCATTACAAGGTTGGCTCAGTTCTAGGCACAGGAAATCCTAACATTTTCCAATATAATTATCAAAACCCTTCCTATTTTCATTCAATGAACTGGAAACAACACACGGCACTGAGGAAAACTGTTGTGTGTGTGCTTTACCATGGTGCTATTTTCCCTTTTCTCAGTGTCTGCAGAGAATCACGTGCCATTTAGAATCAGATAATTATGTAGGTGATTCATCACTGTGTACGCTCCAGGAGTGGACCCACACAATCTTAGAAAATGTAGGTCAGTCTTTGCCATGTAATCAACAGATCCATCAAAGATAATATACATGAGACTGTCACAAGCATAGCATGGCAAGCTGTTTATAGTCAACCCTTTTTCCCCCAAAACTAGGAACACAGTCCAAGTGTTTATAAACATAAGTCAGCAAGATGGTTGTTATCGTCATTATTATTATGCACTGCTCCCAATTACTGGACATTTTTGTATGGCTGGTATGACATTAGATGGCAGTATACCAGCCATACATCACTCACATGAAAAAGTCAACTGCAATATCATGACATATAAGAAGTCTCCAGATGGTTCAACACATTGTTTTCTCCACTGTCATCCTATGGGACTGTAATTGTGTGAAGTCCATTACAGATCCTCACACCATTCTGTAGCACATGACAATGTGTGTGTGAGTGTGTGTGTGTGTGTGTGTGTGTGTGTGTGTGTGTTGGGGGGGTATGACTTTTCCTAGAGAGAAATGAAGAAAAATGAACAAATGTCTATCTACCTGTATAAAGCACTACTGATTTATCAAAGAAATTATTCCGTTCAAGTGTAGCTTAGTGATCCAGTGAATCTATTGTGAATATTTATGGCTAATCCTGGTTGTCAACTTGGCCCACTTGTAAACAGGGAACCTCAGGTGAGGAATTGCTTCCATCAGACTGGCCTATGGGCCTAACTGATGGAGCGTTTTCTGAATAGTGAATTGATGTATAAGGGCCAAGCCCACAGTGGGCATTACCATCCTTATGCAGATGAGTCTAGACTGTTTAACAATGGTAACTAAAGAAGTCTTAAAACTAACCAGTAAGCAGTGTTCCTCAAGATCCCCTGCTTCAGTTCCTGTCTCTAGGTTCCTGCCCTGAATCCGTGCCCCAGCTTCCTTCATGATGAACAGGTTACAACCTGTGAGCTGAAATAAATCCTTTCCTCCCTAAGTTACTTTTTTGTTAATGGTGTTTTGATACACAACAAAGAGTAAACTGGAACAGGTTACTTACAGAAGTATAGGTGACTGGGAAGTGGCCCAATGAAGCTCATCCCAGCATCAGTGATGGACACGGACACAAACGAGCCGGGCATGACTCAGACAGAGTACCCCTCTCCCTAGCAATGGTTACTGTTTATATTACCTTATGGAGGAAGTGTGAATCTGTTATGTTTCAGAAACTTCCTTACTTCCTCAGTGTTGCATGTTTCAAGAGTTTTAGGAGCTTTCACCCTCCCTCCAGGTGGGAATGCTTGGAATCAGGAAATAGCTACATAGCAGTATGCGATCCTCTCCTGCTGCTGAAAATGTGGGGTTTAGTTTAGGTTTAGGACCTGAGCTGTAACTAATCAGGAAATTAGTCCTGACTCTGAAGAGCTCAAGAGCCTGCTTAACACAAAATGGTATTATGCTCTGCCACCATCTAAGCTTTGACAATTGAAGACAGTGAATTTTAAGGGACTTCTTCAAGATGTCCCTTTCAGCACATGCTTAATAGTACATATCCTGTCACCAAAGAAAGCAGATGGAACAGTGAAGTCTTAATTAGAATTCACACTTATGCAATTAGTTACTGTTACAATTGTAAAATCTACAAGGCAGCATTAGGAAATAATTCTAAGCCTGTCAAGTTGCTTCGATTTGGTCAGTCTCTGAGGATTATACTATGCATAGAACAGCTCGCCATAACTGAACAATCACATTTAAAACACAGCATCGGTTCAAACTGTCTGATTTCAAGATCATATTTCTCAAACTAGCTACCAAAGAAAATGTGAATAAAGATGCAGGTTTCATCAGCACTGATAAGAAATATGGTTTCTGAATGGGCAATGTCTTATTCTATGTTAGGATGGTTCCTCTGTATCAGAAATTGAAAAACAGATCCAGATATACCCAGAATGCATCAGACGACACAACTAGACTTCATGGATGAGAACTCAGGAGGTAGGTGGATAGTATAGAAGTTGACAGAACTACAGAAGAGTGTCTGGAAAGATGGCTGAACAATTAAGAGCACATACTGCTCTTACAGAGAACCCGAATTTGATTCCCAGCACCCACATCAAGTGGCTCACAATTTTGTATAACTCCAACTCCAGAGGAGCCAATGATATGGCCTCCATGGGAGCCTGCACATGTGTGCACATACCTACACACCAAGAAACATGCATACCCATAATTAAAGATGATAATAAAAATAATTCTTTAAGAGAATACAATTGGTATATTTTCCACTCATCTGCCTCAACGAAATAATGACAAATTAAAGAATAAAAATGGCCACCCATCTGGCTTGATTCACTGCACATGTGCCTTTCTGGGATATCCCAGCATTTTCCACCCATTTTTCCTCCAAAACACCTTCCTATTTCAAATGCAAACTCTTCCCATTCCCTGTTTTTTAAATAATTCATTGAAAGAGAAGCAATAGTCTGTAAACATGGTGAAGATGGTAGATAGGTACTTCATCCTGAATTCTTTTGATCCTACAGTAAAGCAGGGCTGGAATGAGGGGAGCAGGCCATGAGGCTCTGATGGGGCAGTGAAGAAGGTATTTCCCCAGATGTGTCAACTCTGGTTAGGATGGCATGGGAGAAAGGGGGATGGGGACCAGTAGAAGTCACCTTAGTTTTCACCAAAAGCTCTATCTTTAGAAGAATGAGATGCATGACAAAATACTAATTTGTATCATGGATGATGAAGAGGAAGTTCACTATAAATCTCTGTATTTGTTGGTCTTGCAGAGGACCCAGGTGCAATACCCAGCACCCACATGGTGGTTCATAGCCATGCATAACTGAAGTTCCTGAGGCTCCAATACTGTCTTCTGATTTTCATGGGTACCAAGCATGCACATGGTGCACATACACATATGCCAGCAAACATTCCCACATTAGATAACTAGTTTATCTATTAGAGATAAATAACCCTAATTTAAAAATGAAAATTTCCATATTCTTAAGAATGCCCACTTAAAAATTCATAAAGTTTGATTAAATAAGAGTTTATCTACTCTGATGGTTAATTTGATATGTCAAGTAAATGGATCACAGAACACCAAACAGTGAATTAGTCAATGATTATTCTAGGTACTTCTGTCAGACAGTTTCTGTTCAAGATTGGCATTGACTCTGTGGACATGATAGAACAGGTTCACATTTATAATGTGGGTGGGGCTCATTCAATTAGTTGATGTCTCAATGAAGCTTTCCCAAACTGTCTGCAAACTTCATCTGTAACATCAGTGCTCTCTGGGTCTCCTGGAGTATGTGCTCACTCTGCTTATTTGAATTTAGTAGCTTTTATATTCACATGAACCTATTTTGTGCATGCGCATGTGTGTGTGTGTGTGTGTGTGTGTGTGTGTGTGTGTGTGTGTGTGATGACATGTGGATTCACATGAGTTGTGACTGTCAGAGGACAACCTCAGATGTCAGCCATTGCCTTCTACCTTGTTTGAGAGAAGGTCTCTGTAGTTCATGGCTGCATATGCACTCATGGGTATCTGCCTTATGAGCTTCTGGGTATTCTTTTCTCTGCCCATACATATCTCATTGTTGGAGCCCTGGGGTTATAGATGCCTGTGACCACATCCAGCATTTTGTGGGTTCTAGGGATATGGACTCAGGTCCTCACACTTCTGTGGCAGCCCTTTCCTCATTAAACTGTCTCTATACCCACTGACCAATTTTCCATAGCAATTATCTTGCTTTCCTTCTCCTTCTCTTTCACCACCCCATCCACACTTATATGCACACACATATCTATGTACACAACTGTAGTTTTCTAGTTTGATTCCTGTTGCTGTGATAAAAACCATTACCAAAGGCAACCTGGTGTGGAATGGGTTTATTTGGCTTACAAGTCATAGTTTATCGATGAGGGAAGTTAGGGCAGGAACTGAAGCAGACACCAAGGGGAAATGTTGCTTACTGGCTTACTCCGTCTGGTTTATGTTCAGATAGCTTTCTTATACATCCCAGGGCCACATGCCCTGGAGTGGTACAACCCAGAGTAGCTGGGCCAACCTATATGGATTAACAATCAAGAAATGCCCACAGACATGCCACAGGCCAATGGATGCAATGAACTGAGGGTTCCTCTTCCCAGGTTGATTCAAGTTTGTACCAAGTTGACAATGGAAACTAACCAGTTATATACAAATATACTATGGTATGTTTTTTCCAAGAACCCACAATAATATCAATATTAAAAGAGAAACATGTGAAGGATATTTAAGTTCAGAAAACCCCAGTGTTAGACATAAACTAACATTTGAGTTCAGAAAACCCTAGTGACATATATTACAATGGATGGTAGCTAATATTCTTTATACCCTGATATGACATTTTATATTCATGTAAATAGTAAGAAATCTCCAAGAGAATGTAGTTAATACTAATAATGGTCATTTGTGGCTGTTGGAACTTTGGGGAAATGGTATATTTACTTTTCAATTATTCAGATTTCTAAAGTCCTTGTAATGAATATGGGCTACTTCTTAATCTGAGAAAAACGCTATTATTTTACAAAATGTAAGTAGCTTAAAAAGCAAGCATGGTAGTTCAAGTTTTGCTGCTTGCAAGGAAAAAAAGAAAAGAAAGATCAAAACAAAACATTTGTCAAGGAACTGCAGTCCTCATTTTTGAACAGGTATGCTATCCCAGCAGATGGTATTTATTGGAGAAACTGTTGCATCTTAGTTGGAAGGAGGAGATAAAATTTTCTTCAGAAGTTGGCCCAGAAACCAACAGATAACCCTGTCTGGAGGAGGGGCATCCAATATTTCTACTTTCAGAGGAGTTGAGTCTTTATTTGTAGTTATTCTTCTCCCAGAGATCCGATTGTAAAGAACCATCTATCACTTAATTTCAACTCTTGCTAATGTGAAAGACAGAAGGAACACACACATAGGCATACACCCATACACAAGCATGCCCACACACATCCACAATTAAGAGAATAAATTTCCATTTCCTGTTTATGGCATTACTGTTTTCATTATGATCTGAAAGAACACATTTACATAGTTTACTTTTGGACCTGAAGAACTATCTCTGTCTTAATACAATCCCTTCACTTTTGCTTTTTTATTAAGTTAACATAATTCATCAAATGCCTCACTTAAAGTGTGTGTGCACAGGTACATGCACTCAATATACCTTTTTGTGCCTTTTTCTCTCCATTCACTCTTCTCCTTGGTGGTGACCTCCTGATGCTGTTCCCCTGGAGCCTCAGATGAGAATTAAAGAGTTCAGTGTTTGCTTTCAGACGACTAGCACAAGCTCCTGGGTTGCTGAGCATTTTGTGTGTTTCTTTATGTTGTGAAGTCATGAGCTAATGTGTACATTCTTTCTCCTCATCCTGCTTATTTTCTCTCATTGAGAATCTTGTTTCTAGGATGTGTCTGTTGACTTAGGCTAAGCTATCAGCTCTGAATTTAGGTTTGCAATGAAAACCTTGCTGGGGTTTCATGGGGATCCAGCAACTAAATGGTAAGAAGAATCATTGAAAGGAACTTTTGAGATGGAAGTGTAGGTTAACACATGGACCACCACCGCCCACATTTCCCTTGTTTCTTTTTAGTATTTTTAATTGACTTTTGATTCTATGGTTGAGAGTTCAATTTCTTTTTTAAAAAAATGTTATATTCCTCCTCCTCTCCCATCATACACTCTATTCTCTTCCTATCCCCACTTTGTTAATATGCATTCAGGTTAAAGGAAGTACTCCACTGGGCCTGGTGGCACCCTCTTGTAATCTTAGCACTGGAAAGGAGTCAGCAAAAGATCTCTGGTTTGAAGACAGCTTGAGCCATATAACAAGACCCTGTCTCAAAAACAAAAAAAAAAACAAAAGATTAGAAAGAAAGGAAGGAAGGGAGGAAGGAAGGAAGGAAGGAAGGAAGGAAGGAAGAAAGAAAGAAAGAAAGAAAGAAAGAAAGAAAGAAAGAAAGAAAGAAAGAAAAGAGAATGCAATGAAAATTGGGAGACAGAGGAAGGAAAGAAGGGAGGTGTGTGAAAGGGAGGTAATAGAGAAAGGAAGAAAAGAGGAAGGAAAGGGGAAATATTATCTACCTCCAAAACAGCATTGGTGCTAGTCTTTCTGCATGGATAGCTGAATAAACACTTCATATCTGAAGGCTAAAATTGTCTGTGAGCTGCTTAAGTTGGGATTAATCACATACTAGGAGGCAGGTTAAAGCAGCCTCTGCTAGGAAGTTGATGTTCTGAAGGCAAAACATGATGTTACTAAGAATTAACTCTTAGACATCGGTTATATTCTCTACCCATTATATGTCTCCCCTCCTTTATAAGACAGCAGTAAGAGCAGACTTATTTATATAGAGCAAATACAAGTTCTAAGTGGGTGAATACATGTTGCTAAATCAAATGATAATGGATATTGGATAAATACTGTGGCAGTGGCTCATGGAGTCTTAGGTACTCTGGTAATTACTACCACCATGAAAGAAATAACAGCAGCAAAGCAAGGTGTTGCTTGCAGGGTATCAGTGGTGTCTGGAGGCATCTTGTACTGGGTGGGTGTTATACAGTGGGCTGAAGAGTAGCTCCACAGATGCCATGTCTACATTATAATCCCTGAAGCTGCAAATTGTCTCTTCTGCAGAAAAGGAATCTGTACAGACATAATGAGTTTCAGGAGCATAAAATGGAGAAATTATTGCAAGCTAAGTTGTCCCTACATTGGATAACAAGTGTCCTTGTAGGTAAGCATGAGGCAAAAGGAGACAGTCAAGTCAATGCTAAGCTGCAGATGGAATACAGTTTCACAAACTACATATGCCAAGATCATCAACAGTCGAAAACAATGAAGGACCAACAGCAGATTCTCCCTAAAGATTTCACATGTGCTCAGCCTCACTGATGCCTGGATTCAGGGAAAGTGATGCTGTCTTTCAGCTTTTGACTTTTGGCTTCTTGAACTGGAGATGGGGAGGAGGCAACACATTGCTGTTGTTTCTAATCCACTGTGTCTGGAATAATTTGTTATAAACACACTACAAAAGTGCTTCAGGCTACAACCATGTCCTGGAGCCAAAGTTGAACAAGTTTAAACTCTGAGTTTATGACCTTTGAAACCCATCACATTCCATCCTTAGTCCCAAGGATCTGGCCATCCACTACCTGAGAAGACCTTTCCTCTTAGGAAAGACAGGCTGTTAACCTCAAGTGTGGCATTGCTCTAAATGCTTGCAAGTGTCTGGACTGTATCCTTCTCTTTTGACTGCCAGGAAAAGACAGCTCCTGTATGCTCAGGATGTTTAATAGCTCACAAACATCAATCATTAATCAATTAATCAATCAGAGACAGAATCCATAGACAGGTCTTAAAACAGTCTAGTGCTTTGTGTTTACTGATTTCTACCCTCTCACCCTATCAGCCATTTCCAATCACAAGCAACACCATTGTAATGACACTCAACCATCTGGTTATCTACCAGGTTGGAGCTCCCCCGGCTGTGTGGTGGTTTATATTTATTGACAACTTTAAAGGACCTAGAGCAGCCTAGGAAATGAGCCTCTGGCTATGCCTGTGAGGAATTACCTGGCTTTGGTTATCCTCTGTAGAAAACTTTAAGAGATTTTCCCAATGAAGTTAATGGAGATAGGACATCCTCAACATGGGTGACATCATTCTGCAGGCTGGAATCCAAGACTGAGAAAAAAAAATTGGGATCTGCTCAACAGCAGTGTTCATCTTCCTCTGCTTCCTGATTGCAGATGCAAGGTTGCCACCTGCCTTCTGCTCCTATTTACATGACTTCTTATCATGCTGCACTCTACTCCTTCAACCACGAGCTGAAATAGATTCTTCTTCCTTCAAATTCCCCCGCCTCCCCTCAGTTGTTTTATCCAAACAATGGGGAAAGTGACTCATAGGAGCTGGATTATTCCAGTTTCTCAATGCTTCCTCTTTGACCACCGGGAATCTAACAGCAGGTGTCTGTGGTGGGCATTGTGTTCCCTGAAATATTGTGTGTCCCCGAAATAAACATATCTGGGGTCAGAGAACAGACAGCCACTAGAACAGAGCCAGAAATGGTGGCTAGAAAATGGGAAGAATAAGCCATAACAGAAGTTGAGCGGTGGTGGTGCTCGCCTTTAAACCCAGCACTTGGGAGGCAGAGCTAGCCAGATCTCTGAGTTCAAGGCCACTTTAGAAACAGCTAAGCATGGTGACCCACGCCTTTAATCCCAGGGAGTGGGGGCAGAAAGAAAAAGGTATATAAGGCGTGAGGACCAGGAACTAAAGAGGAAAAAGCATGTAGTTAGTTTAAGCTTTGGAGCAACACAGTTCAGCTGAGATTCATGTGGAGGAGGACTCAGAAGCTTCTAGCCTGAGGAAAAAAGATCACCTGAGGAACTAGCAAGGTGAGATAGCTGTGGCTTGTTCTGCTTCTCTGATCTTCCAGCATTCACCCCAATAACTGGCCTCGGGTTTGAGTTTTATTAATAAGACTCTTTAAGATTCATGTTACAGGTGTCAAGTGTTTAAACCCCATGTCAGGGCTGATATGTTAGCCAGATGCCCACAGACATCTTTTCTGTTCTTCCACCTGAAAGAAAACATTGATTGTATTCTCCCAGTCATTAAAGAGATATGAAAATAGTTTTTTTTAAACTCATTCTTGATTACAAAATGTCCCCAGAAGAGCTTTTAAATAAATGACTTAAAATATATTTTGAGACAAAATCTTATATAGTCCAGGCTGGCCTTGAACTCCTGACCCTCCTGCCTCTACCTCCAAAGTGCTGGGGTTACAGGTGTATATCACCACACCCAGAGTAGATGGGCTATTTTGATAATTAATTGACATGGACACTTGGTCATGTTATCAATCCTAGGTAGCTATTCACCTTGCCTATATTATGTGTAATACCTACACAGTGGCACAAATTTCATTGTCACACTGAAGGCTCCTGGATATAACCTCACATCAACCTACTTCCACTTGGAAACCTTCCTATTACCTAACACTCCAGTGAGAAAGTAGAGGAGAATGCAGGGGAAAAGAAAGGGAGGGATGCCAAGAAAGAATATGGAGCCAGTGCAGGGCCAAGAACATATTGGAAGGAAAAGGGAAAGAGAAAGAAACACTTTAAGCAAAAAGAAAAAGTAAAATTAAAATATCTCACTCTATCATCAATCATCAATGGTTACCAGTGTCTGCCTTACCACAATCTGACACAAGCTCTTTGGTAGTTGTCTAATTAATTTGATCATTGAATTCATCAGAAATAATCATATTCATTTTTCATTGGCCTGAAATAGTGAGACTGTATGTCTCTGCTGATCAAATCTATAGCTCTTACACAGCCTCCATTTGGCAAGTCTTCTTGTCCCTGTAGGCTCTGCAGACTCAGACTGGAAGAGAGCCAGCAGCACAGTCGATATTTCCAGCAAGATGATGTGGGCTCCACAGCAGACAGAGCAGCCTAAACTGGGTAATTTGATAAAGGGTTTGGGCCTGGACTTGGGAGCACCCAATAGTGTTGACCTGTTCTTAGTACTGAGGCAGGAGAGTAAAATGTAGGGTTAGGTCTCAAAAGACCTCAGATGAAGGGTGCAAGGTTAATACGTGAAAGAAGCCCCTTTGTAGAGTGGAAGACTGAGCCTCCCCCTTATGTTGACTGATCTAGTCTGGGCCAGTGTTTTCAGGTTTATGGCCTCTCATCCAAAGAATTAAAATAAAGGCTCATACAGACTGCAGGAGTAGTGAGGTCCTTTGATTCTATGTGAAGCCAAGTGCATGAGTGACAGTGAGTCACATGAGTGAGAGTGTATTCAAGGAATCACGTTATTATTTGTGGTTTCCCCTTATGGGACCCAAGAGAAAGAGGTGTTTGTTTGCTAAGGAGCATGAGTGGTTCTCTGTTTTGACTGACAGGCTAAGATTATGTAGGCTTTTGCTCACGGTGCATGTCCCTGGTCCCTTCCCATGATGCATCTGATTTTAATTATAGCACAGCCTGTGGGTTCTAAGTTGCCAGCAGCTTTCATAGTGCATTCACTGATAAGAGGTATGTGTGTGTGTGTGTGTGTGTGTGTGTGTGTGTGTGTGTGTGTGTATGTGTGTGTGTTGTAGCTAAAGGTCTTACTCTGCCAAACTCATTCTTTGAAGAGGGAATGAAGAAAAGCTTCTGAAACCTGAACTTTCCACAATGCTGGTTAGCTGATTAGATCTTCAAGTCTGTGGAAAGGTTGGAATGTTGCTGGTCTAGAGCCTAAATAAAATTTATTTGGGGCTGTCTTTAGCCCCTTTACTAGCTGTTCCATTTCCACTGTTGTGTCTTATCTAATATCCTTGGAACTCTCATAAAGTCTTGAAATGTTTCAATTTAGTAGTTGTAGCTCCCCCAAACCCCAAAGCTGAGAGTTCATCAGACAGCCTTGGAGGCTGTAACAGAAGTTTCCTCCTTTGCTGTAATCGCCTCGAGGTTACTTTCACTAATATATCTGAAAAGCATCTTGATTTATGGCTTTCTTTGTTCTGTATCTATGAAAACTATAAAATTGCTTTCCTGGATCATGGGTTTTGAGGTAACTGCAATCTGTGTCCCTCGGCCATGGTGCCTCATATTTGGCTCTGGAATAACCCATCCCTTTTGTTCCTTGAGGTGAGAGCTGTTCCATTCATTGACAGTCACATGTGTATAGCCCAAGCCAAGCACATTCTCAGGCTGCTAAGCAGTTCCCTGTGTTTGCTTGCCTTCCTCACCTCCAATAAAGCCAATGTCAACAGACTGTGCGTGAGAAAGGTGCTGTTCCACAAATGTCTAAGAAAGGGACAGGGGGGATAGCACAGTGGCTATGAGCACTTGATATTTTTCCAAAGGATCAGAATTCAATTTCCAGTACCAGCATGGTGGCTCACAACTGTCTGTACTTCCAGAAAGAGCCAACATCCTTTTCTGACCTTCAAGAGTACCATGCATACAGGTGGTGCACACATATACATGCAGGCAAAGTATTCATACACATTAAAGATATTCTTAAATGTCAAGAAAGCTAATATTTCTATATTTTCAATTTTTATTCTTAAGTGTGTGCATGAATGTGTGTATGTTCTGTATATGTACACGTATGAATGGGGGTGTATTGTTCACACCTGGGAAGAGGTTAGAGAGGACTTCAGACATCCTCCTCCATCACCCCCTGCCCGTGTTATTCCCTTGAGAGTGTCTCTCACTGAACCTAGAGTTATTCTGGCAATCTTCTACTCCCCTTAGTACTGTGGATACAAACCAAGAGGCAGCTGTGCCTGGCCTTCTACTTACATTCCGGAGGTGTGAATGGAGTTCTTCATACTTGCACAGCAAGCACTATTAACCATGGAACCATCACCACAGCCCTTGTCTCTCCCACAGTCGTAGTTGACTTTGAACTCCTGATCTTCCTGCTCCACTTCCCATGTGCTCTGATTGGTCCCAGGTCTTTGTTTGTTTGAGACAGAGTCTTACTATATAACCAGAGCTGGCAGGAGCTCACTGCAAGCTCCATGCTGGCCTCAAATTCATGGCAATCCCGGCCAAACTCCCTCATCAATGCTAGAGCTACAAGCATAAGCCACCACACCTAGTTCTTTAGTCTCCACTTTTTTTTTCTAAGTTTAAAGATCTGTGCAAACAGTTGCCTTCTTAGGCTGACTTTAAACAAAGTAACAACCCCCCTCCCCTCCCATGCCCATGCCCGCAGCAGAACTGCAGCAAGCTGCCATCCTTCCCTTTCTGGGTCTTTTTATTTTTTCTTCTCTGGTTCCCACCCTTCCACCTGACATTCTACCTGGGAGAAAGGTGTGCTCTGTGATGCAATCCAAATTAAATCATGACCACCACACTGTTTCTTTGAGCTACTGTTTCCCCTGCCTGTTCCAGTGGCTGTGTGCAATCGCTACAGCTCAATTATTAAAGAGACACTAAAAATAGCCGAACTCGAGGCTGTCGACAAAGAAAAACGATTCCAACACAGCAAGAGACACAACCTGGGCAGCAAACTCACTGTTATTAGATCCTTAATTCTCCTCACCCCTTCCCTTTTGTGATTTTTTCTCTTTATTTCTTTCAGCAATAATAAAGTAATAGGCAGCTTAACCACCTCCCTTCTCCCTACCCACAGGAATTTGCATAAGCTGATGACTGGTTTGCCACAGTGAGGACTCCTTATTATTAAAGCAGTCTTGCCTTGGGAGCCTGGTGTGTGGCTGCATGCAGAGGAATTTACACAGGGCTCTTCTTGAGTTCTGCTCAGATCTGTCAGTCCCTGGGCTCGTGAAATGTGTCCCTCCAGGCTGTTGAAATCAGCTTCCCCTCTGAAGTTTGCTAAGAAAAAAAATAATCTCTAAATGTAGGAAATGAGGAAAAGTGACTCCAGATTTAGAGCCTTAGCCTCTCATTATTCCTCCTTCCCATTTTCAGTGTGCCACAAGCGCTTAGCACAAAGACCCGCCCAGGTGGGCTTTGACAATGGAAAGGGGCGTGTGTGCACAGGTGTGTGTGTGTGTGTGTGTGTGTGTCTGTCTTTGTGTGTGTCTGTGTGTCTGTGTGTGTGTGCCTGTGTGTGTGTGTGTGTATCTGTCTGTCTTTGTGTGTGTGTGTGTGTGTGTGTGTGTGTCTGTCTGTCTGTCTTTGTGTGTGTGTCTGTGTGTCTGTGTGTGTGTGCCTGTGTGTGTGTGTGTATCTGTCTGTCTTTGTGTGTGTGTGTGTGTGTCTGTCTTTGTGTGTGTGTGTGTGTTTCTGTCTGTCTTTGTGTATGTGTGCGTGTGTGCATCTGTGTGTATCTGTGTCTGTGTGTCTGTGTGTTTAACCATGTTAGCTGGTGTGTTCCTTCATCATAACAGGGTTGGTCTTAGAAGACTCTAAGATCCTCTGTGCTCTGCTCATTAACTGGAGAGTAAAAGATGTGATAATGAATATAATTCATTTTGAAAGCCTTTCTCTTTGTACCATATACTTAAAAAGGAAAGAAAGGGAAGATGGAAGAAATTTTACAAAACAACAACAACAACACTGTTTCTGAGAATAGAAATTGCCAAAATCCAGAGAAAATGAAAAGGATCTGCATGCAGTGTTTGGAGAGTTCAAGTTGTTTTGCTTTAAGTGTCCAGGCAGAAAAACACTCAGACTTATGTGTACTCACACTCACATACAGGCTCACACACATATGCACATAAGCCCACATATATACTCACACAGGCACACACACATACTCACACATATTCACATTCTCACACACATTTTCATACACAGGTACACACACATCCATCCACCCACATACTAATTCACACATATAAACACGCACACAGGCACATACATATACTCTCACATACATACACACACTCATACACATACTCACACAGACACACACATATTGGGATACACCCATACTCTTTGACACATAACTCACTTTCACATATAAACACATACACATTGACACAAACTCACACAAGCTCACTTACACAACAGCCACACAACTCACACACATGCAGTCATGTACTCATTCTCTCAAATGTACATACTCAAACACATGCAGAATCAAACACACCCACTGACACACATGTACACCATGTCTTAAAAATGATTATTGTTCCACTGTCTACAATGACAAACTGAATTGTGAGCAGAGGATTTTACACACTACTAATTACCAGCAAAAAGAAAAAATAATGAAAGAAGAGAAAATGTGTGCAAGCAGATCCTTGTACTATGTCACAGAGGGAAAAAATAACCACCCACTGTTATCCAGGAACCTAGCTAACATGCTGTTCTTATTTCTATCCTAGAAATGTGACCTGGACGAGGCTAGCTGCCCATGGGCTGCAACCATTCAGACAAAGATGTCACAGTTGCAGAAGGGGCTTCATGGGGAGGACTGACAACAAGAGGGATCATGAGATCTATAAGCTTAAATTTATGTTTTAGCTCTTGTTTCTTATGCCTGAGACAAACTAAATACCAGAAGTAATCCTCGAAAGAGAACAAGTATGAGTGAAAAGAAGGTGTCTTCATTGAAACCCCACATTCTCACAGGAAAGGGGAAATTAGCATAAGGAAGTATAATGTGGAAATTAATATTCCATGATCACTTACTCTATGTATTTCAGGAAATGCAGACACATGCAGGGTTATTTGCTTTTTTATTGAGGCAACTGATATTAAAATAAAAATAGAATTAATAATTTATAAGCCAATGGAGAAAAGAGTAATAAGCAATAGGGAAAATGCTGAAATTTTAAAAGCAAAGAGGTATGGAGAATGCAAAATACCAATGTATAACAACAAAAACAAAAACCAAGCACATGGGGCTACTGTAGAGTTAAAAGCTTCTGCCCAGCAAAGGAAATGATTTAAAAAAACAAAGCAATGAAAAAATAGTTTATGTATGGGGACAAAATGTTTGTCACCCCTATATCTAATAAAATACTAATATGCATATTACATAAAAAACTCATGCAAAGTAATAGCATTAAAAAATGAAGAAGTAAAGAAATAAAGGGAAAAGTAAGAAAAGAAAGTCCAAATAAACCAGTTTTAAAGGAGCAAAAACTTTGAATAGACATCCCAAAGAAGACATGAAGATGCCTGGATCAGTAGCTGAGGGGTAGAACACTGGCCTAGCACACTCAAACACTGTTGTTGAATCTCCAGCTCAACCAAAAATAAATAATAGAAAAGCAACAAAAACTTAACAGATACATAAAATGGTGACCAATAACACTAATTATTGGGGAAGTATAAATTAAGTGTCAATACCTGGCAATTAGTTACTCTTCTGTTGCTGTGATAAAAACCATGACCACAGCAACCTACGGAAGGAAGGAAGGGTTTATGGGGGTTTACAGTTCCAGAGGGTAGGAGCCCATGACCATCATGGTAGGGAGCAAGGAAGTAGACAGGTAGGCAGACATGGTGCTGGAGCAGCAGCTGAGAGCTGGCATTTTTAAACCACAAGCAGGAGGCAGAGAGCACAGTGGGAATTACACCCATCTTTTGAAACCTCAAAGTCTGCTGCCAGGGACACACCTCCTCTAGCAAGGCCAGCTGGGAACTGAGTATTCAAACATATGAGCCTATGGGAGCCCTTCTCCTTCAAACCACCCCACCTGCTAAGATGGTTGCTAGCTAAAGGAAAAGAAAGCTAGTATTTGCTTCACTATTGGCAGAAGAGGAAATTGCATAACAACTGTGAGAAACAGTGTGGGAACTCTAAACTAGTGGAAGAATTAACATGATTAAACATCCAGTACTATGAATATTGTGAAAGGAAATGCCATCCACACCATCCCTGCTTTCATTCCCCTGTTCCTTCACAACAGCCCAAAAAAATCAACCAAATTGCCCATCACTGAAAAAAAAAATGACAAAGGGCTTGAGAGACAGATAAGCACAGGCACCCTGAAATAGTTAACCTTACAAAAAGAAGTTCCTGTCATCTGAAATATTCCGGACAAATCCAGAGGGCATTATGTTAGTGAAATAAGCCAGACACAGAAAGAAAATTACGTATGACTTCACATTTCCTCTTGTTTACCTTTCTGCTGCTTTGATAAAATGCAGCTCTGACCAAGTGCAACTTATAGGAGAAAGGTTTATGGTTCCAGAGGGTAGAGACTATCATGGCAGGGAATGTGTGGAATGGTACCTGAAGCAGGGAGCTGCCTGGTAACATTTAATCTACACAGGAGAAAAGGAAAAGAGAGGAGAGGATGGGAAGGGAGGGGGAGGGGAGGAGAGAGGAGGGGAGCAGGGAGATGGCTGCAGTTATAAGCCCTCCTCCAGCAAGGATCAACCTTCTAAAGGCTCCCTAACCTTCCCAAACAGTGCCACATACAGACCGCGTGTTCAGAAGCATGAACTTCCAGGAGCATTTTTTCATTCAAATCACCACACACGTGGAACCTAAATGATCTGAACACATAGAGACAAAAGTTAATGCAATTGTTACCAGGGCTGGCCAGGCAAATTTAAGATGGGCTTGGATATCAAAAGATGTAGGCCAGAAGGTTCAAAGTTATAATTATGTAGAATGAAGAGTATAACATAACTAAGGGGAAAGGGGAGGCCTGTAATGAATAATAATGAATTTCATGTGAGTAATTTGCCAATAAGCAGATTTTAGATCTTCTTACCAAGAAGGTAGGGGGAAGAAAACGATGCTGGGTATGCCAATGGACCTAACTGGATTAATTAGCTGTGTTCACAGAGATAAGTTTGTGAAATATTGTATTTCTTCAATATGTGTATAAGTACATGCCTATTGATTATTAGAATATTTAAATTTGAGAATAGCTTCAACTTTAAACAAAGACTGTCAAAACTGATTTTAAAATGAAGCACTAATATCTTCCAAATATAAGAGATTTGAGGCTGGGAAGTTGACCTGGTGGGTGTACAAGCATGAGAACCTGCTTGAATTCCCAGACACATGTAAAGTCAGGTGTGGTTCCACATGTCTGCAGCTCCAGGGCTCCCATGCATGATGGGAGGTGGAAACAGACAAAGCACTGGAAGCTCATGGGCCAGCTAGGCAGATGCTCACAGTGACAGAACCAGAGAGAGACCCTGTCTCATAACAAGGTGGAAGGCAAGGACTGACATCCTAGGTTCTCCTCTGACGTCACACATGCAATGTTAAAAAGAAAAGGATTTTCCTAGAGTAATATGATTCCGAAAAAGTTTAAAACATTGAAAATGGATGAAAAATATGGACTGAGCAAACAGCAGACAGAATTTCATTTCTTCTCACTTGGGTCCTGACTATAGATAGATGAAAATTCCTTGAGCAACATCAAGCCACAAGAGTGGGTTCATGGTTTACATACCACCAAGCCCTTTCGTATAAATTGGTACCAGGACTCAAAGACGTAGAGTTCCAGAATTCCAGAGGCTGAGCAAACCAAGGCCCACCATCAGCATAGCAATCTTCCACCCAAGAAATCAGTGCCTTCTTGGCCAAGAGTAAAAGACAAGAACTGAGGGGCAAGGATGGGGGTGGGTGTACCAGTGGGCTGGGGTGGGGCTGTTGCTAAGAGTCAGAGAAGACAAACAACTCTCCGGCATATCCACATGACTATGAAGCAAGATCACATCACGAGTTTGGCCATGGGACCTGAGGGTCCAGTGCGCCAACCAAAGGGACGTGTGGGGGAAGCCACTAATACTTTACCCTCAGGAGGGTTAAGTTAGAATGTGTTCAGAGCACAGCTGACTCCCAGAGCCAGATTCTAGCAGTGCCAGTGAACTGGAAGGGGCAGAAATGAAGTTCAGGTCCAGCTTAGGGAAGGGGCCGTGTGAGCTGGCCAGTTTTGATGCAGGATTCCTAGGGCATTAAGTATGACTAAGACAATGTGGAGCAGGGTCTTGTTAGTGCTGCATCTCTGACTCCACAGAGCAATCTGCCCTTTTCTGGTTGTCTTCAGCAGACAGGGAAATGCCTGTGTGCTTTTCAGAACCTCTGAAACTGTTGATTTCAAATCACGAGCACTCCAAGAAATGAGTCAGGCGTATGCTGACACCAATCACAGTTCTCCCCTCACAGTGAATGAGCAAGTTCCTTACGATAAGTCAGTTGCAATTTGGGAACACAGATGTGGGTTGCTCCCTAATGATATGCTCCACCATGCAAGCATTTATTTTTGAACGAATTATAGAAGAGGAGGACATTATAAGCTAAGACATTTGCCTTGTATCCTGAGTAGGACATCAGATATGTTGCTTTACAGCAAACCCGGGCTGCCTCTGCTATAGGTTTCGGATGCTATTTGATAGCACTTTTAGGTTTACCTTTGGTAGCTCTAGTAGTCTGTTAAGTTAACACAACTCAGCAGTTTTATTTTACTTGACAGTCAGAGGTTGAGGTCAGATAGAGGGTTTAGCAATGTGGTTTTTCGAGACAGGGTTTCTCTGTGTAGTTTTTGTGCCTGTCCTAGATCTCACTCTGTAGACCAGGCTCGCCTCAAAGAGATCTGCCTGGCTCTGCCTTCCGAGTGCTGGGATTAAAGGCATGTGCACCACCACCAGGCTAACTTTCTAACTTCTAACATTCTAACTTTCCACTGTAAAAAGCTCTAATTAGGCAACTAGCCTTCCAGAATGTTCAGATTAGGTATAGCTTTTTCTTTTCTAGAGGATCCTAAATTGAAATATTTATTTTTCCTAAATACAAAATTCAATTCATAATTTTCAAAATATTTAATCTGGCATTAAAGTTAAACCATCACTCCAAGTCAGAAAATGTCATGTAAAAATTAAGTTTTGTGGATACCAAGTTAAAAGTATAGTCTGCTTAATAAAAGGGTATATAACCAATAGTTAATTTTTTCAATGGCTATTGTAGTTTCTTCTAATTTATATAGTATTGTTAATGGTATTTAAAATCTTCTAACTATGGATTCCAGTTAGAGGAATTTATAAAGTTGTTAATATTGCAAGAAGTTTCAATTTCAACATGAACCCACATACTTCTCCTTATAGGTCATACATAAGCAATTGGTTTCTTCAGAGCTACAACTTGTTTATATGCAACATGATGTGAGAGAGAAAAGAAATTGTTCTGCCATTTATGACTTTGATAGTTTGAATATTTGAATTATTCAACTCTTCACTTATTCAGATAATTAAAATAATTGAATATTGAATAAACAAGTCTGCTTTTGTTTCAAGAAAATATTGACTTGGCATTAGCAAAACAGTAGATCTGTAAGCCTCTGTCTTGACTCAACCAACAAACATCCTCCAATAATGTGACCTCACTGTCAGCCTTTCTACAAACTTGCTATTTCACAAAACTTGGAAAGATATACTGTTTAATTCTAGTAAATATATACATTATGTTTTGCATTGTCTTATATGAATTTGAATACAGATAATTTTAATATGTAGTACACTCATGGAAGAGTAAAGCTGTGAATGAGGTGTGAATGAGGCATCCAACTCTTATATGTGTGTGCATGGGTACGTGTTTGGTTGTGTATATGTGTGTGGAAACCAGGGAAACTCTTGTTTGTGAGACAGAGTCTTTCAATGGCTGGGAGTTTGCTCAGTAGATTAGGCTGAGTAGCCAGGAACTCTAAGAACCTCCCTGCCTTTGCCTCCTATCCCTAAAATTACTAATTAAGGCTGGATTCCTTTCTTCTTTCTTCCTGTCTTCCTTTGTTCCTTTCTTCTTTTTGTTTTTCTTACTCTCTTCCTCTGAAATTATTTTATGGAACTTGTATTTTGAAATCAGCTTAATAGTTTTCCTAAGATTTGTCATAGATCTTTCCTTAGTTTCGGGAAACTACCTATTACCCTCTTCTTTTTTCTGTTTCCCCAGTTCATCTCACTTAGTCTTAACATTTAGCGTCCTCCTCTTCTTTCACCTCAAATGTGACTACTATCTTTTGATCTACTTTTAAAATTTAAGAAGACAATAGGCTTCCATATGACTTATCACAGCTCTCCTCTCCATTCCTCTATTTCTTCAAACTCCCCCACACCTCTCAGCTTAAGCCCCAATAGTTTACCTCACTACATTTGTTTTAGCTATAATCTACTATGCTCCCTCCTTTAATGTGTCTCCAACCCAAAGGCCCCTTTCTAGCTTCCTGGCTTTCCATCTTCCAAGTTAAACATACAAAACAAAAGATTTGAAGTTCAGTGAGTGACATATAAGTGAGATAACACACAGGTTTGTCTTTCTAGGGTTGAGTTATTTCACTCAATGGAATGTTTCTGTCTCCATTAGTTTGTCTGCAGGTTTCATTTTTTTTTTTGTTTTACAGCTCAATATGCATATATGTACTACATATGTCTTATCCATTCATCTGCTGATGTGCATCTAAGTGGATTCTATTTCCTAGATATTGTGAATAGACCAAAAATGAACATGGATATGTAGTGTCTCTGCAGAACTATGAAAAGTTCTGGTTTATCCCCAGAAGTTGTATAGCAGGCTCACATGATAGTTCTATTTCTAGTTGTTTTGAGAAACCTTCAAATTGATTTCCAAATTGGTCGCACAAGTTTACAGTCCATTAACAGTGTTTCCATGTTCCCCTTTCACTACATCCATGTCAAAATTTGTAGCTATTTGTATTTTTGGTGACGATTCTGCCTGGGCTGAGGTAGAATCTTAAAGTAGATTTAATTTGCATTTTTCTGATGGATAAGAATGCTGAACACTTTTTAAAAGTGTTTCTTAACCTTTTGCTGTGGTAGTTTTGTATTCCAAAATATTGTGTACCCTAGTAAACTTATCTGGGGTCAGGGCACAGAACAGCCATTAGATACAGAGGCTAGAAAATGGTGGCACTCACACCTTTAATCCTATCATTCCAGCAACAGAAATCCCTCTGGATCCCTGTGAGTTCAAGGCCACATTGGAAACAGCCAGGCATTGTGACACATACCTTTAAACCCAGAAAGTGAGCCTTTAATCCCAGGAAGTGATGACAGAAAGCAGAAAGGTATATAAGGCATGAGGACCAGAAACTAGAAGCATTTGGCTGCTTATGCTTTTAGGCTTTGAGCAGCAGTTCAACTGAGATTCATTCTGGATGAGGACTCAGAAGCTTCCAATCTGAGGAAACAGGATCACCTGAGGAATTAGTAAGGCGAGGTAGCTGTTACTTGTTCTGCTTCTCTAATCTTCCAGCATTCACCCCAATACCTGGCTCAGGTTTGGTTTTTATTAATAAGATCATTGAAGATTCCTACTACATCTCTCATTTCTTCTTTTGAGAATTTTCTGTTCAGTTCAATAGTTCATTTTAATTGGTTGTTTATGTTCTTCATTTGTTGAGTTCTTTGTATTCTAAACACTAACCCTCTGCTGGATGAGTAGCCAGCAAAAGTTTTCCCCTATCCTATGGGAAGACTATTCACTTGTTTCACAGTTTCCTTTGCTGTAGAGGGATTTTTCTTCATGATATACAGCAGTATCACATGATACATGACTGTTGGTCCTATTTTCTGTACTATCAGAGTCTTATTCAGAAATCCTATATGCTGAAGTATGGTTTCCTACTTTACCTCCATCTATTTCAAGGTATCAGGCATTATATCAAGGATCTCGATCCATTTGGAGTTGAGTGCTGTCTCTTTGTACATGGTGAAGATCAGGGTCTTAGCAACATTTGTTAACAATGTTGTCTTTTAGTCAGTATATAACAGTTTCATCTTGGAATAAAACAACAGTTAACTGTAGTCCTGTGTGTAGTTGAAAGTTTCCTCCATTCCCTTCTGGCCCCACAGCTGCTCCAATCCAAGTAAAAAAAACAGAGACTTATATTATTTACAAACTGTATGGTCTATGGCAAGCCTCTTGCTAGCTAGCTCTTATATCTTAAATTAACCAATTTCTATTAATCTATGTTTTGCCATGTATTCCATGGATTACTGGTCTGCTGACATATTGTTCCTTGGGGAGCCGGCTGGCGTCTCCTAAGCTCTGCCTTTCTTCTTCCCATGTATCTGCTTAGATTTTTCTGCCTGCCTCTAAGCTGCTTTGCCATAGGTCAATGCAGCTTATTTATTAACCAATGGGAACAACTATATTCACAGTGTACAGAAAGACATCCCCCAGCATATATCTTTTATAAGATATATATATCATATATATATATATATATATATATATACACACACATACATACACATGTCTTTTCAATACCATCTCATTCATCTTTGAATCTATGTGCCTGGGTTTTTTTTTTCCTGCCAGGACCATGTTGTTTTTTATTAATATATCTCTGTAGCATTATTTGAAATTAGATGTGATGATGCCTCCCATGGTATTCTTTTTGATCAGGATTGCATTGACTATTCTGGTCTTCTGTACCTCCATATAACTTTTTGGATTTTTTTTCCCATGTCTGAAGAATGGCATTGATATTTTTGATTGGTCATTTTAAAAATATAATTCTTTAAATCCATGAGCATGGTTGTTTTTTGACTAATGTAGCATTTTCTTCAACTTCTTTCTTCAGTGTCTTAAAATTTTCATTGTTGAAGCATTTGTTTCATTAGTTAAATTTATTCCCAATATTCATGTGGGGGGTGTGTGTGTGTGTGTGTGTGTGTGTGTGTGTGTGTGTTGTGAATGGGATTGTTTCCCTGATTTCTTTTTCACTGTGTCATTGGTATAGAGGAAGACTACTGATAACTGTGTCAGGCTTGTTTTATATGGATTCTAGAGATGGAATTTAAGTCTTCATATTTGTGCAGCAAGTACTTTTTACTGATTTTATCATCTTCCCTGCCCCATTCAATGCTTAAATTGATTTAAAAATCCAGATTTTTCCACCCAATAATGTCAAGTTAGGTTCATATTAATAGAACCAGTATATAAATTAAAAATCCTTGATAAACTGAAGTGGAATTCTCAACTTACTGACAGTGGTGTTGCTCCTGGGCAGGTGGTCCTGGGTAGCAGGGTAGCATAAGAAGTCAGGCTGAGCAAGCAGTGGGAAGCCAGCCAGAAAGAAAGGTTCAATTGCCTCTGCCTAAGTTCCTGTCTCCAGGTTCCTGCTTTGAGTTTCTGTCTTGGCTTCCCATGATAATGGACTGTGTCCTGCAAGCCAAATAAACTGCCCCTCCAAGTTGCCTTTGGTCATGGTGCTTTATCACAGCAAAAGAAAGCAAAATGGAACAAGATCTTATGTACATGATCAAACTACAAATTTTAGGTTGTGAATTGATATGCTTTATAAACAGAATCCTTAACTGGGCTGTGACTCTTATAGTGCATGACCATTTAAGAGTAAGAAATACTGTGTTTTTAATATTTTTGAATCACTTGATTGCTAAGGGAAATTTTACCATTTTCCTATTGTCATTATGAAAACTTCCCACCATATACAACAAGAGATGAACAGCATTGCAAGCATTTCCATATCCCACCTATATCCAACACCACCTGCATGGCTCCCCAGACTCTAATCACTTACTTTAACTTATGTATCAGTTTTTTAATTTGTTTGTTATCAAGTCAGTAATGGCACATAGTTATTAAGTATAATGTGATGTTTTGGTTCTTGTGAGCTTAATGTAATTATCAATTCAGATTAGTGAGCACATCCATCACCTTAGACTTCCATCATTTCATTTTTCTCTATTTTAACTGTCTAGGTATATGTCATGCATTATGCATTATTTTAATTGTACTCACCCTGAACCATTTGCTACTCCTTCCATTTTAAGAAGGATCTTAGTCTGTATTACAGACTATTGTTCAACTTAGGATCCTCCCATCTTCTTCTGCCAAGTACTGGATGGGATTACATTTGTGTATCTCCATGCCCAACTTCAACCGCCACTCCTCATCCTGTTGGATGTAGGGAGATGTCTTATCCAATAAGTAATCAAAGAGTTCATGAAGGTTTTTATTTTTTATAAAGTAGGATATTTTACAACATTTTTTTTCTATCTGAATTATTGTGACTAAAACTCACTATTTTTTCTATGCCTAGATTTTAAATTTCTTTTTCAGTTAGTTTTTGCTAAATATAAATACTTTTAAGCAGCCTATGTTCCACATTCAAAACTTTCATTTTTCTTTTTTATGATTTTTTATTAAGAAAATTTTTAATTCATTGTACATGCCAGTGAACCCCTCTTCCCTCCTCCTTCCCCTCAGTCTCCTCCTCCCAATCCAACCCCCATTCCCTCCTTCAAGAAGAAATTTAATATAGATTTGTTGAGTATAAATCTTAATGTTGTCTATCTTCTTTAACCATAACATTTTAATTTGGCTCTAAGTAGAGAAAATTTGCAGTTTCTACTCATATTGAAATTACGATTTTTCCTTCAGTCTTTTAAATTTTATTTTGATTCATTTCTTGAATGCCTTATCAATTTGGAACCATTCATTATCTTTGCTTCAAATGTATTCATTTTAGAATTTTATTGTGTTGTGCATTTAAGTATGCACATGTGTGTATGGCACCCACAAAAGCCAGAATATGGCATCAGCTATTCTAGAGCTAGGTTTTGAACCACAATATGAATTCTGAGAACTTAACTCTGGTCCTCTACAAGAGGAGCAACCACTCTTAACTACTGAGACATTTTTCCAGCCCCTTTGCTTAAAATTTAAAAACTTATTCATACTTGATTTTTTATCAGAAAGTCAATATAATCATGTAATAATTAAAACAGTGATTTGGTTTGATTAAAATTACAGCTTGATAAGTATCATGTCAATTCAAGTGGTCTATATAAAATACTAAATATCACATTACCATATTATATCAGATAATAACAACAACAACAAAAATATCTGAAATGAATTACTTCATTGCTTCTGACTGTGGAGAAGCTTTTATATGTACAGGCCTAGAAATAACATGTGCCTTTACCCTAACATTGCAATGTGGCCACAGTGTCTTTTTGATATTGTTAATGTGAAATGTAGCCCCATGAAAACAACAGCATTTTATTTAATGGAAATTTATTGCATATTAATTTAGTATCTAAGTTTAAATTACCATGAATTAAAATCAAATCAAGCTCAATTTCAGTCATCCCACTGGTATTCTATAAGTGCAGGAGCCACAGTGGCAATGACCATCATACTAGAGCACAGGAGGAAACTGTTCAAAATATTTCCAATCTATCTCTAATGTTCTCTTTCCCCCTCTTCTTAATTGAATGTCCATAGTGTTTAAATGTGGTCAATCAAAAATATAAAGGAGGCAGGTAAGATGGGTTAGTGGGGTAAACGTGGCTGCCATCAAGCCTGATGGCCTGTATTTGATTCCCAGGACCAGCCAGAACCAAGGAAGTAGAAAGAGAGAACCAATCTCAGCAAGTTGTCCTCTTACTTCTGCACACACAATGTGGTATACACATGAAAACCACACACACACACACACACACACACACACACACACACACACACACACTTGGACACACACAGAGACAGAGACAGAGAGACACAGACAGACGAGAGTAAATAGATAATAAAAGAAAATAAAGGAGACCATGTTTCTCTTCTGCTTTGAATTTTTTCCAAGGCTGGTCATGGTAGAGGGGCCTAGACTTCCCCCACTTCAGAGTCTGAGGCGGAGAATAGCTGCAAGTTCTAGGGAGCCTTATAAGACTTTCTAAGGTATTTTAGCTGTAGAATGAACTTAGTCTCAAAAGAAAAGAACAAAACAAAACAAAAACAGAACACTCAAACAAAATAACATGTTTCATGGGAAATTTCCTCTGAATCAAATGAAATAAATGCTACTTATTGTAATATTGGACTAAGTGACAGTGATGTCCAGTGGGAAATTAACAGCAGTTAAGTGAGGACAAAGGAAGAAAGATATAAATCCAATAACCCAGGACTTTGACTTATGAAAATAAGAAAATAAGATCAATTTAATCTTAAAGCAAGAAAAAAAAAAACAATAAATGGGGGGGGGGGACTCCCTACGAATCAGAAACAGGATAAAATGGAAAAATAGTCTATGAAACAAAAAGTCTGCTCCTAAGAAGACAACACACACCAATAAATTCTTAGATGGTCTAAGACAAAAAGAATATTGTCAAAATCAAAAGTGATATTGATTCCATTAATATTAAAAACAACAAAGTAATACACAAATCTCTGGCTTCATATATGACAAGTCACATAAAATAAACTCATTTCTTAGGAATCATAAATTGCAAAGTTCACTCAAAGTAATAGACAACCAGAATGGGTCAAATAGGAGGAATAGATGATTAAAGATATTGAATAAATAATAAATTGTAAGAACACTAAAAAGAGGAGGTCACTGGTAGAGTACAGCAGAGGGTAGGTCACTGGTACGGTATTGCAGAGGGTTTGTTACTGGTAGAGTATGACAAATACTTAAAAAACAGACATGTGGTTACTTACCACAAGTCATTTAATAACAAAAGCAATAATTACTAATATTCTGAGGCTAAAATTATTCTAATGTATAGCATAACAAATTTAATGATGCATAAACTATATATTTTGGGTATATAAGATTTACTTCTATTTCAAGTATAGGATATTTAGCCATCATTTAAAAACTATAATCATGTAATTCACCAAGAAGGTAAATTTAAAAAGAGTTATTAATGAACATAATAAGAGTGTGGCATGATCTACCATATCTCATTGATAACAACCTCTCAGTGATCTAGGAAGAGAAGAATTTCTATAGTCAGATAAATAATATAGATCATAACACACCAGCAATAGCTCATTTGTTGTTGACAAACAGGCCCATTGACCCTCTAAGAGTAAGTATGTGCAAGACTTCCTCTCAAACAGTTCTATACAATCTTCTATGACTAGCCGGTTATAGGATGGGAAAAATAAATAAGTAAGTAAGTAAGTAAGTAAGTAAGTAAATAAATAAATAACATAACATAACATAACATAACATAACATAACATAACATAACATAACATAACAGACAATTCCTTGTTTGCATTTATTTGATTGTTAATATAGAGAATTCCATTTTATCTGGTTATTTGATGTGTGTGTGTGTGTGTGTGTGTGTGTGTGTGTGTGTGCGCGCGCGCGCGTGCGCGTGCACGCACAAGTGTGAGGAGGTGAGAGGACAATTTTCAGGACTCAGTTCTCTTTTAAGTTGCAAAAAACTTCTAGAATGCACAAAGAGGCAGGTGAAGTCATAGAAGACAAATGGATATACAAAATTGCTTTTCTATGGTACTAGTGTTGAGCAACTAGAATATAAAATGAACATCAACACTATTAAAATAACACTCCACAAAATTAAAGAGTTAGATAAAAGTCTAGCAAAAGATGTGTAGATTCTACATGCTGATAATTTCACAAACCGTGAATTACATCAAAGAACTAATTCATTGAAGAGTGAAAGATATAATACTGCTAAGATGTCAATTCTCCTACTTTGATCTTTAAATTCTTGTAGGCCCTCTCAAAATACCATCAAGTTATTTGTATACATGACACACTGATTCTGCAGCTGATAAGACAAAAGATTTAGGACAATGAACACAGTGTAGATGCTTTCTAACTTACAATAGAGTTATTAACTGTGAATTCATTTTAATTGAAAGATATTTAAGCAAGAAAATGCACTTAATATATCCAACCTGAGCATCCAAGCTTAGGAACACAACACAAGGCAGTTATGTTCATGGTTCCATGGCTTACTGGGAATTGCAGTTCACTGCCACTTCCCCCATGTCACAAGTATTTTTCATACAATTTCTAGGCCCAGGAAAGATAAAAATTTAAAATATAGCACCTATCTATTTAATTCATATCACTTTTGTACCATTAAAAGGTAGAGAAAAGGGAATATCAGAAACAGAACCACTGTTACTTGGCCAGCAGTTGTGTTGAAACAAAAGAATGAATCTCTAAAAAGCATATCACCTGACATCAAAGACTTACTCTAAAAACCACAATTGGAAGCTGGCATGGTGTTGGTTGGAGACTGAGTGCACAGATCAGTGAAAGAGAATAGAGAGCCCAGAAATAGATCCACACAGAAATAGCCAACTAATCTTTGACAAAGAAGGAAGGCAGATTGCTGGGGACAGTGCTGTCTTTTCAGTAAATGTTGTTGGAACAATCAGATGTGCTTTTGCCACAGAAAAATCTAGTCATGGACCTTAAAGCTTTCACAGAATTAAAAGTAAGTAGATCACATACACACCTATAAAAGAGCAAAATACAAATCTAGAAGACAGCACAGGAAGAAATCTAGGTGACCTTGAGTTTGATGATAACATTTTAGGTGAATCCCAGAACAAGATGAAGGAAAGAAGATAGTGAGCCACACTGAAAATTTTGTTCTGGAAAAGACATTCAAGTGATAAAAAGGCAGGCCTCAGGCAGAAGCTAATTTCATCACTTTCTGTTGTTGTTATTGTTATATAATAGTACAGCCCTTTATTTGAGCGACAGATTAAAAAAATTCTCTAAAAATGTATTCTTTGGTAGCTGGACCTGATCTATTAGGCAACTTAATAAAAATCTCAAGATAAGTTATCTGGGAGTTGGGATGGCACCATATTTATTCTTCTGTCCAACATTACTCTAAGTCACATAGAGTAAAAAAGTTACATTTTGATAAGAGATAAATTCTTTTAAAATGTATTCTTTTTTAAATTTTTCTTTTATTTTTTGCCCAAGCTGAGGACTGAACCCAGGGCCTTGCACTTGCTAGGCAAGCACTCTACCACTGAGCTACATCCCCAACCCCCAGAAAATGTATTCTTTTTATATCCAATACAGTATTGATACTGATTTCAAGCTAATTCTACTTAACATTTCAGTGGGAATACATGAAAAGTATCCACCATAGTTTACCTGTAAGAAAAAGAATGGAGCAAATTGAAAACTTTAGTGTTCAAAAATGGAATGAGAGTAAAATTCAGCCCAGAAAAAGATAAACAGGGAAGAGGAAATGACTATATACATGAAAAATAGGCCTGAAAACTTATTATAACCACTTATTACATAATATAATTGGAATTTCAAGTGATGGATAAGATAATTAATTCAATAAATTGTGTTTGGATAAATTGTGGAGTTATGTTAAAATCCTATCTTACATCATATTAAGTATAGATATATTTCTATGTAATTTCAGTGAAATAAATCTACACAAATATTAAAGCAGAGATATAATTTTAGCAGAAGTATAATTTTAGGTGGTTGAAGGAATTTCATATTTTGACAGTAGACTGAGAAACCATAATATAAAATACTGATAGATTTTTATTGCCTAAAAAACTAATATATTTCTTTTAATATAAAATGACTTTGAACAAATTAAAATGCAAATGACAAAATGAAATATATTTCAAATAAGGAGGGATCCATTTCAGAGGATATAATGCAACATAATCATAGATGTATTTTTTTTTAAGTAGGACTCCAGTAGAAAAACAACAAAAGAATTTGTACAGATAATTAACTATCAATCACTGTTAAACTCACAATGATATTTTCTCCTTTACAGTAATTTTTAAAAGTACAATTTTGAAAAATCAATTCATCCCCTATTCAGCTCTTGCCTTGGTACAATTATGACTATTGATGAACAGCTACTGCAGAGATGATGCAAAGCATCCCATATTGGTTAGAATCACACGTGTCTATTCTTCACAAGGCAATTGATGACACAGATCCCTTAAACATTCATGTGCCCTTTAGGCTAAAAAAGTTCAATTCTAAACTTACTTCATTAAGTCATGAAGAAGAGTCCTCTTTGAAACATTGTTTAAGATAATGAGCACAAGAAAACCCCTAAAGTGATAGTGAATGTCATATAGGAGAAATGGATTAAGAATGTGATGAGTTTGGTTTGAGACCCCTGGTCTCTGCTACACTATCAAAACTGGGCCCTCAATGGGACTCTTCCTGGACATCCGGTTGTCTCCCTATGTCATTGAGATCCTGTAGCACTGGGTCCACAAGACCATCCAGCTCCCCACCTGTGCTCAAGTAGATCACAGATGGGGTGGGTGTTGAGGTGGGCCAACACTTAACCCTGGTTCTGGGCCTGGGTAGTTACAGGGTCTTTGTGATGAACACCTGCATGTAAAGAGGTACAGATAAAGGGGTTTACTGCGTGATTCACTGACAGTTCTCTCTCCTCTTCCCATCCTAAAACTCTTTGGGCTCTGGCTTTTCTTTATTCTCTGACTTTGTGATTCAATCTCCTGGTCACTCAGGACACGGTAAAGGGAAGAAGAGAGGATGGCAGGTAGTTGGAGCAGGGAGGAAAAGAGCCGAAGGTGCATCATCTTGTTATTTATGATTCAGCCATGTGGTTGTGGGACACTGATTGACAGGATTTCTAGTGAATGACGGGAAGTGAAATAAAACCCATAAACCCTGTGACTGTTCCAGATGTCTCATCAACTGCAGAAATCTAGAAGAAAACAATTTGACTAAAAGATTAGCATTGGTGAAGTACTCTCAAATGAAGTGGCAACTTCTTCCTACCTGGCCCCCACTTCCTAAACCACTTCAATATGCTGACAACTATGCTGAGTCAAATGACTATAGTCACCAAGATGATAGCAGTGTTAGACTTATGCGCACAGAATTACAACTATAAAATCAGGAGAAAAACGATAACAGTTAAATGAGAAAGCATATATTATTTGAATTATCTCAAGGTGATGATGACCTCTTCTGGGTCAACATAAACAATGAGTTTTTATTTTTCTCTGAAAAGAAAAAGCAAATTGGAGAGGTTGAAAAATTAAAATAACATTATAAATCCCATAAAGTTGAATTTTAAAGCTGAACAAAGTCAGGAAAGAAAACTAATACAAGAATAAAAGCAGAACAAGCATGAAGGTGACGTCAGAGGAACGGTAAATGTTACAAACAAATCTGTCTGTCCCTGTATCAGGGACATAGTGTCCAACTAAGAAGTTACACAGATGAGATGAGAGAGCTGCAAAGAAAGGGGAGGAAACAAGCAATGGAGAGTAGGGTTGTTCCTGGAAGTGAGAACTAAGTCAGTGGGAAAGCAATCACACAGACATTCAGTTATGACAGTCTTTGTACGCTGGGCATTTTTATGCACAGATGTAAGAGGCACATCATGTCCTAACAGCAGCTAAGTGTGTGGCTGGCAAGATGGGTCAGTGGAGTAAAAGCACTTGCCACCGAGAATGAGGGCTTCTGTTTTACCACTGGGATCTTCATGGTGGAAGGAGAGAACTGACTTCTGCAAGTTGGCTCCTGATAAAATTGACCTAACCTTCAAACATTTCTGAAGCTTTATCTTCTGCCTACCAGTTCATCTGTCTGCAGGTTGACCCTGTCATTCTGGATCTTTGATCCTCAGAGAGTTGTTAAAAGCATTCAGATGGAACTGTTGTAATAGCAGGGGAGATTTAAAATTCTATGTGTGTTCTTCTTTTGTGAAACAACCCAAAAGATTCCTATTATGTTCACCGAGCTATTTCCTGGGAGTTTGTTTAAACTTATAAGTTTTAATGATACAGGAGTGAGTAGCACATGGACAAAATGGATGAACTCCACATTCATGGACAGTTATGCCCTGACAAGTGTTTTCTTTACTTCCTACTTGGAGGAGTTCCTACCTTCAGTCATCAAGCCCAGAGTCTACTCTGGAGAAAAAGGTGTGTACTAATTCACTGTTCAGATAAAGCAATATGTAAGAAAATACACGCTAGGAAATTAACAGGAAAACCAACTTTTAGCCTTAGTGCAACCGAAGGTTTAGACCAAAAACACCACACATTTTGTCTGGACCACCAAAACAGTAGGAAAAATTCAAGATTAAGAAAACAGGAAAAACAAGAGGAGTCTGAACAGGAAAAGTAATTAGAAATCATGTAAAAATAATTTGAAGAGAGAAGAAAATAGAAGTATTCACATGATTTTAATGAGATTTTTTTCACAGACTACACTGGTAACATTTCATATTTGATAGATTTATCTTATAAACCAATCAAGAAAATTTAATATATCCATCCTATTTTTTAGAACAAAACTTTTGCTTCATATTCACAAATGGCAAGTTTAGTATTTTAAGAATTGTAGGAGCAGAAGTATGTTATTGGAAAGCACATATGCAAATAGAAAAACATAGTACCCTGTAAAATAATAATGGTAATCAAGTAACAGAAGTTTTGAAGCATACTGCAGGTTAAGAAAGGAAGGATCACATCCTACTATCTCAACAAATCTAAAGGCACAATTGAAACTCTCAAATTCTACAGGATAAACAAAGGTACAAATGCAGGAAACTCAGTTTTAGGAAAGATCAATGACTAGGTAGTTGAGATAGCTCTGTAATGAGTAGAACACAGATTTCTGAAATGTATTTTCAACCACAGAAATTTTAGGCAGAGACTTGATATGTAGCCCTGGCTGTCCAGGGACTCTCTGTTTAAAGTAGGCAGACCTCATACTCAGACATCAACCTGCCTCTGCCTCCCAAGTGCTGAAATTGAAGTCATGGCATTGACAGAAAAAGAGGCTAATATTAACTTTACAAAGCTGTATTATTATTATTATTATTATTATTATTATTATTACTTTGTTTTGTTTTGTTTTTCGAGACAGGGTTTTCTCTGTAGCTTTGTAGGCTGTCCTAGAACTCGCTTTGTAGACCAGGCTGGCCTCGAACTCACAGAGATCCACCTGCCTCTGCCTCCCAAGTGCTGGGATTAAAGGCATGTGCCACTGCTGCCCAGCACAAAGCTGTATTGTAAGGGTTAGGAATGGGAGAATGAGATCACGGGCATGATAAGAGAACAAGAGGAAGGCTAGAAGATGAATGGGTAGCGACAAGAAAACCTAGGAGATAAATGGCCAGAGGATCAAGTGAGGTAGGTATTGAAAGAAAATGCTGAAGGTCTTCTTAATAAACTGACAGTCATCAAAAGGTGAATGATCATGATTTGGATGTGACACTGACAATGCTATTAAAATAGATCATTTATTTGGTTTGGATAGTGATCACCATAACAGTATGAAAAATTCAAGATTAAGAAAACTTAGGAAGAAAAAAGTGAGTCTGAGCATGAAAAGAAATTGGGAACAATTAAAAAATAATTTGGAAAGAGAAAAAAATAAAAAATTTCACACCAATTAAGCTTAAGGATATACACATTAGCAGAATTGTGTCTAAAAGTGGTGTGATAGATCAAGGCTTAGGGCATTCTAGGCAACTGGTCTACCACTGAACCATAATCAGCTGTCAAATTTTCAATAGTCAATGATACTTTAAAAATTACCTTTTCCTTGTTAACTAATATAATTTCCTATCCAATAACCACATGGAGATTTTGAGACAAGGTTATGATTTTCAATAACCTTGAATATACTACTAAAGTAAATGCTAAAGATCATCATGTTGGAAAGAATCAAGGATTGCTGTCTTTATTGGTCTCAGTCAGCTATTTTCATACATCAACAGATGAACTGTTTCTTCTACCTTGTTAGGGAAGGGTATCAGTGCAAAAAGAATTGAAAAATACAAGGACTACACCTGTATAATTTGCTTGAACTACATGAAAAAGATTAATTGTATTAAGGGTTCAGTCTCTAAAATATTTATCATGAGTTGTTCTCATTTCTTACTGCTCTGCTTGACTCAAAGATTAAATGCTTTAATCAGAACTCTATAGAAGACTGAAGATTACGAATGTAGCTGCCATGGAGAACACAAGTCAGTAGAAGTAATATTTTGAGCTTCTGCTATTTAGTTACAGAATCATATATTTCTAAGTAAAACACAAGAGTCTATTGTGATCTGGGTAGATGGCAGGTAAGGAGTGTCACAACTAGTCAAGTAAGGTAATGCTACTCAAAAAAAAAAAAAAAAAAACCTCAGATAGCAGAAAATAATTTAGAGAAAAAATAAAATTTAATATGTAAGATGAGTTAAGAATTCAATGACTGGGTCAGTTCCTTCTTGAACCAGTTGTAATCCAGCATTTGAGAACATTCTTGTGATTACTTGAGGATACAATATGACACATTATCCTTTAAGAAAGAGATTGAGACAAAATATAAAGTGTGCTATGTACTATGAAGCAGACAGAGCTGTAGGGGGTATAATGGCCAAAGTGTAGACCAATGCAGGAATATGACTTCAAAGATATACAGACACTGTTTCCATCAATTTAATTCAGTGTTTTTCTAATTAAAGTGATTATAGGATTGCCAAGTAAGTCCTATAAATGTAAAAGGAATTTAGCTAATTAGCATTTTCTCTTTCAGTCTGAGGCCACTCCTCTGTGATCTAACTGAGGGTTCTGGTACATTCTTTTTACCTATAAACAAAACAAAGCCATCATTCTCTTATTTAAATCTATCTCTAATTTTAATAGGCTTGGACATTCATCAGCTTGAAGCTCTTGCTGGCAGAGAGTAGGTCTACAAACTGAGTGGAGTCTCTTTTCAATCCAGCTCCTCACGAAGGCTAGACAAGTACTTTACCACTCAGCTACACTCTCCAAGGAACACCAATTAGTTATCCTACATGCACAGTGTGTGTGTGTGTGTGTGTGTGTGTGTGTGTGTGTGTGTGTGTGTGTGTGTGTACTTGAGTTCAGGGACTTGTGGAGTTCAGAAGTGAGCATTAGATCCCCCTGAAGCTGGAGTCACTGGCACTTATAAACCCTATGAAACCTCTGTGGGTGCTGGGGACCAAACTTGGTTCACCTGCAAGAGTGATATAGCTGATGAGCTATATCTCTAGTCATTAGTTATTATTTTTAATGAAAGTTAAATCTACTTAAAAATAAAAGGAAATTATAATAATCTACAAAGCTAGTATGGTTAACAAAAATCTTGGCTTGGATTATACTATTTATAAAGCATGTTATTTATGCTTTTCATAAATATACCATTTATAAAGAGTTTAAGCAACACAGAGATGGTGAAGATGAAGGTTACAGAAACCATTTCAGATTCAATCACTCAGAAATAACCTTTATTAACATTTAGTCTCAGCCATATTTCAAAGTATATATAAATAGATAAATGGAGAGATAGAAATGTCTTGTTAGAGTTACATCATATTGCCAAAGTATTTTAAATGATTTTAGTGTAAAGTTTAATTTTTAGGCCTTTGTAGAAAGAGAAGAGAATTAAAGAATCATTCACATTTAAAGATATGTGTCTTCGCTGGTTGGCAGTGGTGCATGCCTTTAATCCCAGCACTGGGGAGGCAGAGGAATGTGGATCTCTGTGAGTTCAAGGCCAGCCTGGGCTACAGAGTGGTTTCCAGGAAAGGTACAAAGCTACCCAGAGAAAGCCTGTCTTGAAGAAAAACAAAGATATGTGTGTTTACCAGAAGAGGCAGAATGCTGTTAAAATTTTCTCTTAGCTTAAGGAAGAAAGAGCTAAGATGCTGTAATCCTTATATGAAAGTAGCATTTCTAAATATGCTGAATCTGGGCAAGCATGAAGCTGCCATTCCAGCATTCTTAAGTGAAGGCAGAAGGATCAAGAGTTCAAGGTCATTCACAGAAAAACTGTGAGGTAAGCCAATATCACAAAAACAACAATACCAAGGGCAAGACAGATATGCCTTCTCTCCTTCACTTTCTCTTTCTCCCTCCAAACCTCTCATTACCCCTCCTTGGTCTTTTTCAAACTTGTGACTCCTTTCTCTCCGATTGTTGTTTCATATGTGTGTGTATTTGTGTGTATTCTCAAATACGCAAATACAGTCTGCTCGGTACCTACAATGTCACTTGTATGTTTTCAAGGTTGAACACTTGGCATTCGGATAACCATTGGTTGCTGGGGAATAATGCTTCTGTACACTGGTTTAATAAAATGCTGATTGGCCAGTAGCCAGGCAGGAAGCATAGGCAGGATAAGCAGACAAGGAGAATTCTGGGAAGAGGAAGGCTGAGTCAAGATATGCCAGCCTGCTGTCCAGGGAGCAGCAGGTAATGACATACAGGTAAATCCACAGAACACATGGCAACATATAGAATAACAGAAATGGGCTGGATTTAAGTGTAAGAGCTAGTAAGTGGTAGGCCTGAGCTAATGGCCAAGCAATTTTAATTAATATAAGCCTCTGTGTGTTTACTTGGGTCCGAGCAGCTCTGGGACTGGAGGGTGGGAGAGATTCTGTAGGACTGGAGAAAACTTCTGGCTACAATTGGTGAGCTCTCTTCTGAGAAGAATGTTTTCCCATCATCATTTCCTAGTTGCCTGTAGATCTTTGTCTAGTGTTCAGGCCTCATGAGGGTTATGCCTAGCGGTGCATTTGTTATTTTTTGTTGTTACCCACTCACCACCAGACTAGCTGTCCTGCAAAGATCCAGGATAAACTTGCCTCTGCTTACCAACTGTCTTTACAAGCCCTGTGATCACAGATGCATGTTGTTTATGGGTTCTGGGGATTTTTGAATTCAGGTCCTCATGCTTATACAACAAGCCCTTTACCCCTGAGAAGTTCTCTCCTCAGAACCTCAGATTCTGATTTTAATTAGTGACTTCATTGTATTTACATGGCATGGGCTTATGTTTAAATTCTTTTCAGTGGCCATATCCCTTATGATTGAGTAGCATTAATCATTCTTTACACAGATCCAATGCTTATCCTTTTTTAAACTAGTAGAAATTATCAGCTACTAACATCCAAATCCCACAAGTTTGATGAGATTTTAAAGTGTGTAGGTAGTGATGCTGATTGTGTACACTATTGTGTTTGTATATCTCTTGTTCGTATATACTTTCTTTACACATCTATTCATTTTAGACAATTTTTTCTTGGAGTTTGTAGAATTTCTAGCAGTTTTCTAGAAAAGTTTAAGCCTTTAATCTTTTTCTGGAATTGGATATTATTTTAGATAATTTTATTTGTCCAAGAAACAAATACACAGTAAGCATTAATTTAAGACATTGTATTGTGATATACTTACAACTAAAGGACACTTACAGGAAAGCACACTATTTATAGGAAAGAACACTAATTGCAAATTATTTAGTACTAAGAATTATCAAAAGTGAACACTGGATCAAGTTATAAATGTCAAATGCCCCAAACTTCCCTTCCCTGCAACTGAAAGACCACTGCTATCCTAACCTTTAAGATCACAATTCAATTTTGTACATTTAAGACCTGAGTACAGAATATTTTCTCTAAGTATTTGGCTTTTTCAGCAAGCATTTTGTTTACATTTGTATTAATGTGTATAATTTTCATTTACTTGTGGTTATTATTATGTAGTGTTCTTTTTGTTTTTGTTTTTGTTTTGTTTTGTTTTGTTTTGTTTTTTGAGACAGGGTTTCTCTGTGTAGCTTTCCACCTTTCCTGGATCTCGCTCTGTAGACCAGGCTGGCCTCAAACTCATAGAGATCCATCTGCCTCTGCCTCCTGAGTGCTAGGATTAAAGGCATGCCCACCTCCTGGCCTATGTAGTGTTCTAAAAGAAGTTTACTGTCAATGGGTAACTCCACAACATTTAGTTTAATGTTAGGTTGTTTTAAAATATTTTTCTTTTCTTTTCTTTCTTTCTTTTTTTTAATAAAAGGAAAACATTTAATTGGGTGGCTTACATTTTCAGAGGATTAGGCCATTATCAGCCTGGTGAGACATGGCAATGTGCAGGCAAACATGGTGTTGGAGAAGAAGCTGAGAGTCCTACATCATGCCTTGCAGCCAACAGGAAGTGGTCTGACTCACTGGGAGTGGCTTGAGCATATATGAGACCTCAAAGTCCACCTCCACAGTAACAGACTTCCTCCAATAAGACCACACCTACTCCAAGAAGGCCATGCCTCCTAATGGTGCCACTCCCTTTGGAGGCCATTTTCTTTCAAACCGACACATTCCACAACCATCCCCCACCCAAAAAGCTTGTAGCCATATCATGATGCAAAAATGTATTCAGTCCAACTTCAAAAGTCCCCATAGTCTATATAACAGTCACAAACTTATTTAAGAGTCTACAGTTCAAAGTCTCTTCTGAGATTCATTGCAATCTCTTAACTGTAATCACCTATAAAATCAAAATAAAAAAGCGGATCACATACTTCCAACATATAATGACACAAGATATACATTATCATTCTAAAACATAGGGAAGGGAGCATAATGAGGAAATACTGGACCAAAGCAAGACCAAAATCCAGTTGGGCAAAGTCTAAAACTCTGTATCTCCATGTCTGATGTCAAAATGTTCTTTAGATCTCCAGCTTCTTTCACTGTTGTTGACTGCAATACACTTCTTTCCTGGTTTCACTCCCCATTAGCAGCTCTCCTTGGCAAGTAACCCACAGCTCTGGCATCTCTTACATCTCGGGGTCTTCAAGACAATCCAGGCTTCAACTTCATAGTTTGACACAATAGCCTCTTCAGGTCTCCATTCAGGGAACATCCCTGACACATGCCTGGTATCAGTGGCTTCCTTGGTGGCAGAGGCAAATTCCACAGCCCCTTTCTTCTATCCTTAACTCTAAAGCCAGAACCACAGGGCCAAAGCTGTCAAGTTCTGCTGTTTGCTGGGGTTGGGTCATGACCCCCTCGCTCAATTACATCTTCTCCAGCTTTCTGCTTTCAATTGTTACCTTCACTGCCCAAGCTTGGCTGTCCTGAAACTGGATCTATAGACCAGGCTGGCATCAGAAATCCACCAGCCTCTGCTTCCAAGTGCTGGGATTAAAGGCGTACACCACCACACCCAGCTCCAAGTTTTTCTTTAATTCCTTTTCACAAGTTGGAAACTTAGATGGGTGGGATCTTTCCCTGAGATCACGTGTTCCTGTTATGCCATTTCTTAATCTGTTTTATTTCCTTGAACACAGGACTTAGCTCCAGTCCACTTTCTGGTGCTCCTTTTCTCCTCAAATATTTTCCCTTGCTGGGCTTGCTCCTCTTCATTATAAATCTTCATTAGAGTTAATACTAGTAACCACACAACAGAGCTATACTAGGCTGTTATGAGATTTCTTCTGAGAATGGAATTAATTCAAAACTTCACTTCAGCCTCAGGCAGACTCTTCAGACAAGGGCAAAAAGCAGCCACATTCTTCACCAAACTATCACAAGACTGGTCTCTAGGCCACATATAACATTCTTCTCTGAAATCTGTTGATCTAGGCCCTACAGTTCAAATCACACTCAGCACCACTGTCTTTCATGCTCCTACTAGGATGACACATTAAGTAGCACTTAAAGCATCCAACTGCCTTTCTAATCCACAGTCCCAAGGTCCACATTCTTCCAAACAAAAATATAGTCAGATCTATCACAGTAATACCTGACTCCAAAATATTTTTCAAAATATTCTTTTTTCTCTCATGAATGTGAGTATGGTGTGCAAATATGTGTGCATGTGCTTGGGGATTTCTAAGGTCAATGCCAGGAATCTTCCTTCTTTGCTCTCCTGTCTTTTTCTTTGAAGCAAGTTCTCTCATTCAAACCCAGACTTGTCTTTTTCTCCTGGGGCTGGAATTATGAGTGAGCCACTCTGAGTTTACATAGCTTCTGGGGATCCAAACTCTGATCTTCTTGCTTACCTGGGAATGCTTTTAACTGCTGATCCATTTCCCAAGCTCTGTTTCATTAATATGTAGCACAGTTCTTAAAAGGTCTTATTAATAAAAACAAACCCGGAGCCAGGTATTGGGATGAATGCTGAAAGAACAGAGAAGCAGAATGAGCCACATTTAACCTCACCTTGCCAACTTCTCAGCTGATCCTGTTTCCTCAAACTGGAAGCCTCTGAGTCCTCATCAGAATGCTACTCAAAGCCTAAAAGCTAAAAAGCCTCTAGTTCCTGGTCCTCACACCTTATATATCTTTCTGCTTCCTGCCATCACTTCCTGGGATTAAAGGCGTGTGTCTTTCCCAAGCAAGGCCTGGCTCTGTTTCCAGTGTGGCCTTGAACTCAGAGAGATCTGGATGGATTTCTGCCTCTGGAATGCTACGATTAAAGGCATGTGCTACCACCGCCTAACCTCTATGTTTAATATAGTGGCTGTTCTGTTCTCTGACACCCCAGTTTATTGGGGTGCATAATATATCAACCACATTAATATTTTGTGAATGTTCTTTATATGTGTGTTTTTGTGGAATATAGATAGAGATAGAATGGCTTAGTTCTTGGGCAAAAATACATTGAAATTTAACAAACTCAGACACAAAGCTTCCCAAGGGACTTAGGAAGTATCTCCTCCCACTCATGCTGAGTGAGCATTCTTGCTGTCTCACAAGATCTCAGACCCAAGGCTGGCAGTGTTTAAATAATTGCCTAATCTAAATGTGATTTTATGTGATCTCTCTGCTGTCTGAAATGGAGGCCCTTTTGCATTATTTAATCACCATTTGGATGTACTCTGAGGAATGGTTCTGCTTTTTATTCTTGCCTTATTTTGTATTTTATTAGTTCTTTGACTTCTAACTATTAGCTTATGAGTTCTTCTATATTCTGGGTATGAGCCATTTGTCACTTGCTATCATTAATGTTATTAGATATTTGTTCAATCAGGTTTTTCTTTTTGTCTGTTGCCCAGGCTAGCCTCAAAGTCTTATGTAGCACAGGATGATCTTGAATTTCTGATCCTCCTTCCCCCACCTTCCAAGTATAGACATGCTTATGGGTGCTAGGAATGGAAACCAAGGATTATGCTACTATTGTGCAAGCTACCTACTTCTCTACACCCCCATTCCACAACCAGTTTTAACTGGAAAGACTGCTGTGTGGTGTGGACTCCCTGGTCATTCAAACAGCTCAAAGAACATGTAGATTTTTTTGGCCCATTATGTTCTAACTCCTCAATCCATTTTCCTTCCCTCATGTCTCCTTGTACATATTGCTTTTCTATAAAACATATTTAAATTGTACTTTAAAGCAAAAATCCTCTTGACTTGTTCATCCGTGAGAGCAACTTAGATTCCCCTTGATTTATATTTCCATTAAAACTATTGACCAGATGGTTATATGCTACTAAAGTAAATTTTCCAGTGATGTTTTGGTTGACATTTTACCCCCACCCCCAGTTGTATCTGAAGTATACCCTTCAAGTACAAAAATGTAAGTCATAAATGCAGAGCTGTTTGTGTTTTCAAGAGGGACTAATTCATCTGACTGCCCTTGTGAGACATAACATTGCCAAAGAAAACATCTCCTTATGACCCTTTCATCACTGTGCTCTCCTCCAAAGACTGTTACAGTGAAGTAGTTTACAAGTATTTGAGTTTCATCTTTATAGAGGAAATCATGGTAAATATAGCCTTTCTGACCCAGCATTGGATCAGTAGAACCCATTTATGTCTTGGTACATCATCAACAGTTTCTTCTCAGCATTACCATGATTTATTTTTACATTCTACTTTTGAACATTGTGGAGGATGCCCAAGGAGTATCACAGACAATGCTACTGTGAACATGCTCACATATCTGAAGAAATGTGAGTCTATTTATTTTGTTTATGTACCTATAGCATATGCTAGGCACTATGTTCAACAAGGACAGAACATAAAAGTAAATTATTTTTCCACCTAAGTGGCTTTGTGAGCTCCAGGTTTGGTGAGAGACCCTGTCTCAAAAGGATAAGGTAGAGAGTGATAGAGGAAGGTAGCCAACATTCTCTTCCTGTCTCCATGTACATGCAGGTGAGCATCTGAACCCATTTACACATGTGTACAAACATCCATAAGCCACATACACTTAAAATACATTCTTGACAAAAGTTTGTGTGTACTGGAGTTATATATTGTTAGATTATCTCACTTTGTGTTTCTATCATTTACTTACTTATTTTGATGAGTATGAATCTAACATTTTAATATATTAGTTACTGATTTATATGTAATGATGAGATCTTTTGTCATTTCAAGTTTAGGAAGTTTTTGTTTGTTTGTTTTTTGAGACAGGGTTTCTCTGTGTAGCTCTGATGTTCTCAAACTTGCTCTGTAGATGAGGATGGTCTCTAACTCACAGAGATCTGCCTGCCTCTGCCTCCTGGGATTAAAGACATGAGCCACCACTGCCAGGCTAAGAATATTGTTTTAAAGGATGATTCAAAATGCTATTTTAGGTTATTTGAATACGATTCCTATGGATCCTTTGGGGTTTAGCTTCGGTTTTGTTTTGTCTTTTGTATTTCAGTCTATGATCTCCAACTAGTATTTACTCTTTGTGTAATGTGTTGGCAGACATGACAGAAATTTTCTCCTACATGTGGAATGCACAGAATGTTTCCAAGAGTTCAGCTACCTTCTAAAATTTTTCATCTGTGTCATACATCAACTGAGTGTAGAGAGAATTCATATAGCTTTAGTTCTAAATTCTGTATTCTGTTTGATTGCCCTATGTTTATTTTATCCTAATCTTAATAAAGTAGTGTGGTGATATTTTGTTGGTTCTCTAACAAATAAAGCTTTCCTGGGGATCAGAGTGTGGAGCTAGCTACTAGAAACCAGGCAGTGGTGGCACACCTTTAATCCCAGTACTTGGGATCTCATGCCTTTGATCCCAGTACTTGGGAGGAGGAAACAGGAAATGATATGGCTGGATAGAGAGAGGAAGTGATAAGCCTGGGTGGAGACAGGAGCTCTTTCAGTCTGAGAAAGGCCCTTTCAGTCTGAGGATTCCTAGAGGTAAGAAGTCTTTCTAGTGGCTGGCTGCTCTGCTTCTCTGATCTTTCAGCATTTACCCTGATATCTGACTCCCAGTTTTTATTATTAAGTCCAGTTAGGAGTCATGCTACAAAGCAGTGGATGTTGAGTTACTGTTACTAACTTTTGCCTATTCACTACCTCTATCTTAATTTTATTTTGAAGATTCAGTTGATCTGTTGAACATCCTCATTTTTATGTAAATGTAGGGATGAGTCAGTCCTCTGTGGAGAGGGTGGCATTTTAGTTGTATTTGCTGTTAGTTTATTACTCCTTTCAGGAAAGTATTTATTTTGAAATTCTGGGAACCAATTTATTATAAGTATGGTTAACTTTCTTTCTTTCTTTCTTTCTTTCTTTCTTTCTTTCTTTCTTTTTTTTTTCCTTTGGTTTTTCAAGACAGGGTTTCTCTGTGTAGCTTTGCGCCTTTCCTGGAACTCACTTGGTAGTCCAGGCTGGCCATGAACTCACAGAGATCCGCCTGCCTCTGCCTCCCGAGTGCTGGGATTACAGGCATGCACCACCACTGCCTGGCATGGTTAACTTTTCAATGCAGTAAAATTAAAAAAAAATAATAATTGTTTTGAAATGGGCTGTGCCATGTACCATATGTATCTCTGGGCTGAAATTTCTATTTTTGTTTAAATTAACAAATAATTCTATCTGTGCCAGTGGGTACACTGATCTGTAGTTTTCCTTTCTGTGATTATCTGCTGAATATGTGTGTCATGGGGTTTGGTGACCCTACACAATAAACTGATCCCCCCCCCCCCCGGAGCTCTTGTGAGTTGCTATGTAATTGATGAAATATTCCCAGTCACACTTTTGGGTATAAAGTTGACATTTTATTTCTATGACTGGATGTCTCAAGAAACATTCCTATTTAATATTTTATTAGATTTACTTATTCATAGTTGGGGAGCACATACATGCCTAGGCACATGTGTGGAGGTCAGAAGACAACTTTATAGGAGTTGGTTATCTCCTTTCACCATGTGGATGCAGAGGGATTGACCTCTGGATGTTAGGTTCTGCAGTTGAAGGGAATTTTAATGATTGAGCCATCTCCCTAACACAAGAAACATTTAAGTGGTTTGTTAGGAGATTTTTGCAGGCTCATTCTTGTTTCAAAGAGGCTGATATTATCTATAACACAGTGTTCAACATAGAGCCATATACACATACACACACACCAATACATGAGCACATACTCACACCCACACATACACACATGTGCTCATACACACATGCATATGTACTATATAATCAAGTACAGGCAAGAACTGGGACAACTAGTGAGAAAACTAAAGAACAGGAACTATCCATTTTATTTTTCTTCTAGTTCAGATATATTTGGAGATAAAGTAGACACTTGGAGGCAAAATTCTTTCTCTCCTCCTTTTTCATTTGAGTTCAAAGACTCCAGTGACAGCAGTGAGCAGACCTCCCTACATGTCCCAAGACGCAGGAAACCCCAAGGAGCACCGTTTCCTGATACCATCACCCTGGAGGTCAGCTTTACTGAAAAATGTCCTCCTCTTCTTTCAGTGTTTTTGAGCAACATAGAACACTCAGGAGGCCAGGAACTTGGCAGGGGGCTGACTATCATATGGTCCATGGTGAACAAAGTGAGCAGACCCCAGGTCCAGAGAGAAGGGGAAAGGGAGAAGCATTTTGTTCTGCTTTGCTTTTTGTTTTAATGGAGGAGGCAATTTCAAAGTTTGTGCTATTTGAAGTGTCCAGCTGTTCTTCATGATTACTTTTTTCATCTATGTGATTTTGTAAGAAGTAAATCTAAGCTTGTTGTTAAAGCTCTGTGAGGTTCTGCAGTGTCAGCATCGTTCCTGGAATATTCGCCACGGGTACTGGGGAAAAAATTAAGTTAGCTCAAATTTCAACCTTTATATTCTTTCTTTAAAGAACTGGATTCAGTCCCGAATCAATTACCACATCTGAAACCCAGATCCAAATTGTATGGGGACATTTAGAACCATGTCTGAAGCTCTGGCAGTTAGATGAGGGCTGCTGAGGGCAAGCTTGAAGGGCCCTCCAGGATGCTGCTTTGTGTAAATATGTTTCTGATGGCTGCACTGTGTGGTGGGAGGTGTGCCGGGTGGTCCGTCTTCACATCATTGACCATCTGTGGAGACTAGTTCATCAGTCAGTCAAGTATCAGACCTGCTGGGGGTGAAGAACACTTATCTATCCTTGGGTTAACTGCTCTGCAGGCTTGTCAGAGTTCATCACATGAAATAGTGATGCTTGGTTTATATATAAGAAATTTTGGGTAGTTTCAGGATTATTTTTCATCTTACTTTAAATATAACTAAGTCTGAGGACGACTACCAAAATATATAATCTTACATCCTTACAATAACATCACCAACCATCATGAAATAATAAAAATAAATAAGTCCCACTAGAAATTTTAACTATCATTAAAAAGCCAAATGTTTGTCTTAAATAAAACTATACAATGGAGTAGATTGAACAAAATTTCCCATTTTAGTGGCCTCAACATGTATATGTAACATGCATGTGTTATATACATGCTATATTTTATGTAAATAACTATGTTACAGATAATACACAGGAACATATGATATATGAAATACATAGGTAGATAATATATACATTATATATAATATAAAATTGTTCTAGTGTGTTCTTTGTTACTGTGATAAAACACTGACCAAAAGCAACTTGGGGCAAAGGGGGTTTATTTGACTTACAGGTTACAGTCTACCAAGTCAAGGCAGGAACCTGGAGGCAGGAACTGAAGCAAAAAGGCCATGGATTAATGTTGTTATTGACTCACTTCTTCTGGCTTGATCAACTGCCCAAGAATTGTGTCACCTACAGAGGACTTTCCACATCAATCAGCAATCCAGAAAATGTCCCACCAACATGGCCACAAGCTGATGGAGGCAATTCCTCGGTTTCTCTCTTTTTCTGTGTATGTCTACATTTGTGTTGAGTTGACCAAAAACGAAAACTAAAACCAAAAAACAAAAACAAAAAAAACCCCAAAACTATGACAAGAAGGTCTATTGTGTCAGAGATTCAAACCAAGACAAAGCCCATATAGCCCCATTTGCTCCCAAACTCAGGATCTTCTTGCATCAGGCATTTTACCTGAGATTACAAGTTTGCACCTCCATATCCAGGCAAGATAGGTTTATCAAAGATTTTTAAGGGTTAATAATTAAATACCTGTATGGATTTATTCAATATCAGTGTATGCACCCTCAAATACTTTTCCCATGTAAATTAAGGTGAGTATTTATTTTTGTTGATGTGCTTTTTTACTTTTTATGTTTTATGTAAAGTCTGAAACAAAACTGTTGTATAATTAGTTATGAGTTACGCACTTTTGTGTAGTAACAACCCCAAACCAAATTTATCATGATTTCTCATTGTTTTATCAATTTCAGAGTCACACTAGGATCTCCCCTGTGTTGTTGTTGTTGTTTTTAATAATTATCTTGTCATTAGGTTGTGGTTGGTCTTGTGTACTTCAAAGTCAGTGTCTGGCTGAGCAGTTTCCCTGTGAGGTCTGTAGGTCCTATTGGTTGTAGCTAGAAGCATGGCTAGTCAGCCTTCTGATGTCCCTGTGTGTCTCTTGGTTTAATTGGAGTTTCTCACAGCAGAAAGGCCGTGTGTCCAGAGAGAGCAAATAAGACTGTTAAGTGAGACAGGAGTAGAAGAGTTTACCTCTGGGCTAGGATGTGATCTCTCACTCAAAGCAGTCACAGAGCCTGCCAATATTCCCCAGGAGGAGACTCAGAGGCCACATCTTGCTGGGGAGAGTCCAATCATCTGTGGTCACCACTAATCCAGCATGCTGCTCCTCCAAGTTCTGTGTGAACCTGACATTGTCTAAGCTGTCCCCTTTGCTGACTGTCAATATGCAAATACCTTTAATCAAAAGGTTGAATGCAACTGCAGACCCCAAATCCAAGGTGCCCACTGTAGTGATGATCACTGATATTTCTCATGATCTAACTAGTTTTTCATCTATGCTACTGTGCCATTTGCAAGTCAATTTAAACCAATTTTCTGGGTCATATTTCATGACACACTTTAACAGGCATTTTACCGCTGCCAAAGTGCAGAGCATGCACCATGTTCCTTGTTCTCTATGTGACAAGCGGTGCTTTTAAGGGGACAATGGTAATTTGTTTTTAATTCAGACAATTACATAGAGTCATTCCAAGTCCTCCTTGGTTGCTTTTGCACAGGAAATAATTTTAATCCATTAAGAAGCATCCACAATTGTTTTATTTTTTCATCGTGTAAATTCCATTGTAGTCATCCTTATTTTAAAATATTGCAGGGATTTAAACACAGCTCAGCTTGCCTTATTAAGAAAAACACACCTCATTTATGGGTTGCATTTGTTCAGATTGAATGTCATGGCAGTTTCCAGTATCAGTAACCCAAATAATTCCCTTTCTAATTGCAAATAAAGTATATTTTTAAAAGCCATTTATGTATGTGCCTGTGTGCATGGTATATGTATGCATGGGGGTATGAAGCGGGAAGTCAAATGCCGTGACACATGTGTAGAAATCAGAGGACAATCTTGGGTGTCAGCACTCATCCTCCATCTTGTTTTTTGGCAAAGTCTAGTTATTCATTGCATAGGCTGGGCTGCTTAGTCCATGAGCTTCCCAGACATTTTCTTGTCTCTGCCTCCATCTCACCAGAGGCATTGCAGATGTGCCTTTATGTATGTCTTCCTTTATGTGGAATCTGGGAATGCAAACTCAGGTCCTCTTGCTAGCATGGAAAGCACACTGTCCCATTAGGTCATTTTCTCATCCCTGTTTCTTGAGTTAAACACAATTTTGTTGCATTTCTAAGGTGTATTGTTCATGACTCTTGTCAGATCTTGCCAGGGGAATGTTGTAGGGTTGTGAAGCTTTGTACAACACTTGTGCATCTGTTTTGCTTTCAACTAAGGATGATCAATAAGGTCTGTGGTTGCCTCATTCAGATACACAGGCTTTGCTAGGCTACCACTAACAATCAGGGGATCTGTAGTGGAGCATAAGAGAGAGGGGGCTTGAAAAGCCAAGTGTAAACTGAAGCCACTGAGCATCAAGTCTGATATCTGTCAGAGAGATGCTGTCCCTCAGCAACTCTGGCTGTCTCTGGGCTGCTTAACACCTCACAGGCGGACTTCCTATGTGATTGCCTATGATTGAGTAATGACTAGTGAATAAATATTTCAGGCATTCAAATTCTAACTTAATAAAAAATTAAAAAGGAAAGATGAACTTCTAAGGCAGTTCCAAGAATGGAATAGAAACTTTTAGGAGCTAGGAGAAATTTTGGTAGGGCTAGAGGAGAGGCATACAGAGCTCATGGATTATACTGAGATATTGAAATGACAAGGCCCCATGTTGATGGCCCATGAAAATTTTTAGCTGTGATTTCTCCTCAAAGCACAGTAATGCAGAGTTCCAGACTCAGTCTTCCACTTAGATCTTACCAAGTCCAAAGCCAGACTCTTCTCCTCTTCCTCCGAGATCACACCTGGATTTCCTACAGTAGCATTCTCCATAACAGCTGTGTGTGACTTCCTCTGAGTAGCCTCCTCAGAGTCACTGCTTACATCTACTCTGAGCTACAACCCAAATCTCCTTGATGGCTGCCTCTTGGCCCTGTGTTTATTCTTTGTTCTTAGCATGGATAATTCCTGGACTTTCCCTCCTGAAGGCTTCTTGTCACAGGAGGTCTCAATCTTGCAGCCCTCTCTGTGGAGGAGGACTCAGAAGCTGCAGTCTGACAAAACAAGACCAGCTGAGGAACTGGTGAGGTAAGGTAGCTGTGGCTTGTTCTGTGTCTCTGATCTTCTAGCAATCACCCCAATAACTGGCCTCAGGTTTGTTTTTATTAACAAGTACCTTTAAGATTCATGCTACATCTGGCGCCCAATGTTCGTGGTACAAATTCACGAAAAAGCCTCTTGCCGGTGGCCTTGTGTGGCCCAGCTCAGGCCTGAGCTACACTTGGCCGGCTGTGGTGGCACATGCCAGTAGGATTTACTGAAGAAGGCAGAGGCAGGAGGATCCCGAGTTGAGGCCGGCCTAGGAGAAGCTTCGGCCAGGGCAGAGACACAAACAGTGTTGGTGAGACTATGGAGGCAGTGGCTGCTGCTTCGAGTTGCCGGCTGCTTCTCATCGTGTTGGTGACTTCGGTCATATTGCTACCTGGAACAAAGAATTTACCGCTGCTTGTTCAGAGAAGAATTGCCAGGACCAGCGTGTTACAAGAAAGTATCAGCAAAGGTCAGTTTGGAAAAGGTTGGCAAGAGAAATGCTGGGGAGAAATTGCTGTGAAGATTTTCTCTTCTAGGAAACAATACTCATGGTTCCGAAAGACAGACAGACATGAGACCGTGATTGCTCCAAACCACAGAGGAGGAAAAAAAAAAATCTGAAGGGAACCATGATCATGCCTAACAGCAACTTTGAAATCTTCAAATGGGTGATGGTACTCCACAATGATGCCTATGGACTATGGTAAAGCCATTAACACCATGGAAAGATTGACTTTGGACTACAAACTGCTCAGGACAATTTCGAGATGACTAGCTGAGATGATACAGCCGGACAGACTACTTGAACAAGGACTTGAAACAAGCCCTGCACTTTCTCATTAGGCAGTGGTGGGACAAATGATACAGGACTTGACAATTAACCCCAAAACAGAGTTTTTGCTTTTGTTTTAAAAAAAAAAAAAAAAGAAAAGAAAAAAGGAGAATATAGATATGAAGTAGATCATAGAATCTACTCTGAGAAAAAACATAAAGAAATAATAGGATAAATGGGTAGATCACTGAATCTACTGTAAAAAAAGGGAAGATATAAAAATGACAAAAGGTAGATTATTGAAACTTTTATGAAAAGAAAAAAGAATATGAATATGATAAGAAAAAAAGATCAATTTTTGAATCTACTTTTAAAAAGGAACTACTTGTTTTAAATAACATAAGTAATAAATATTCTTTTTGTCTGAGTTTATCAAATGTTACTGGACTGGACATTGTTAATATATATATAAAATGGAGTTTTTATCTGAATTTGTCAAATGTTAATGGACTAGACATTGTTAATGTATTTCTTGACTATATATATTGTATATACTTGTTGGATAGTTTTTCTTGTATTAGTTATAACCTTTTTTAAATTTTAGACAAAAACAGGGGAAATGTGGGTATTGTGTTCCCTGAAATATTGTGTGTTCCCTGAAATAAACATATCTGGGGTCAGAGAACAGCCAGCCACTAGATCAAAGCCAAAAATGGTGGCTAGAAAATGGGAAGAGTAAGCCATAACAGAATTTGGGCCGTGGTGGTGCACACCTTTAATCCCAGCACTTGGGAGGCAGAGCTAGCCGGATCTCTGAGTTCAAGGCCACTTTAGAAACAGCTAAGCATGGTGACCCATGCCTTTAATCCCAGAAACCCAACCTTTAATCCCAGGGAGTGGGGGCAGAAAGAGAAAGGTATATAAGGCATGAGGACCAGGAACTAAGGAGTCAAGCATTTAGTTAGTTAAGCATTTGGTTGGTTAAGCATTCAGGCTTTGGAGCAACACAGACCAGCTGAGATTCATGTGGAGGAGGACTCAGAAGCTGCAGTCTGACAAAACAAGACCAGCTGAGGAACTGGCGAGGTGAGGTAGCTGTGGCTTGTTCTGTGTCTCTGATCTTCCAGCAGTCACCCCAATAACTGGCCTCAGGTTTGTTTTTATTAACAAGTACCTTTAAGATTCATGCTACACCTCTCTTTCCCCAAAAGCTGCAGTGATGTTTGTATGGCCTCACTCCCATCTTCCTCCACTCTGTCTGTTCTCTGGGCCGTGCCATGCATGCCCCTACCTCAGGACCGTTGCATTCTTCCTGTTCTCTCTCTGCCAATGCCTTTGCCTGTTTATCCCATTGACCAACTCATGTCAGAGCTCTTTGTTTCTATTTCACCACACCTGAAAAGTAGGAAGTCTTCCATGATTTAATTTTCTTGAGACTTTGCCACTGGTTGACTTGATGTGTTAGTTATACTTCTCTTTGCTAGGACAAAACTTCACATGACTAAAGCGAAGAAGGAAGGAAGGAAGGAAGGGAGGGAGGGAGGGAGGGAGGGAGGGAGGGAAGGAAGGAAGGAAGGATTCACTGTGGCTTGCAGTTCCATGTCAGGATATGTTCCATCATGGTAGGAAAGCCCCAGTGGCAGGAGCAAGAGGCAGCTGGTCGCATTGTACCCATATGGCATCCAAGCAGTAGAGAGAGATGGATTCTGAAGTGCAGCTCCCTTCCTCCTTTAATTCAGTCTGGGGATCCCAGGCTGTGGGGTGCTGCTGTCCACACTCAGGGTGGTTCTTTCCTCCTTAGATAAACTTTTCTGGAAACACCCCATAATCACACCTGAAGGCTTGTTTCCAAGGTGATTATCAATCCAGTCAAGGTGATGATTAAGATCAACTATCACACTCAATGTGAGAACAGTCCTTCCCATCATAAGATGAACACTGAAGACTTGGAGTCAGGAAATCAGAGAAGTTTATTTCACAACTGCAAAAGCAGACATCAGCGATCAGCCCAGAATGGTGAGCATACTGATGGAGTGCCAAGAATAGTTCTACAACCTCAGTGCAGGCCCTGCCTCCCTTTAAAACTGAGTGATGGGGGGGACAACCTTCCACATCATGTTGATCTAACCCCTCTGCCACTCGTAGGCCTTGTATGGGTTCATCTCTGAATTTTACAGCCTGTTTAGTTTAAAGCTTACCAGCTGTATGACCTTCTCAGGTCTGTAGGTTGCTAGGCAAGCTTGAGTGTTGGTATTTTCATCTCTAAATTTCTAGTTTATGTAGGGGTGTAACTAGACCAGCATAGTTTAGGTGGGGTATAGTAGACTTTACAGGCTGCCTGCAGGAGCCCGTGAGTCTTTCTCCTCTCTAGATGGAACTCAGCTGACTCAAGGTAGTTTTTATTTTTATAATGAACAATCAGATTTATTTTTTAGCCTTTAAATGTATGCCCACCTCTTCTATCTTTTGCTCACTAATCTCTGAGTTCTGAGGGTATATAGACTTTGAACTCCTTGCTCTATCTGAGTCTATAGTGCCAACCCAAGTCCAGAGAGTGAGTAGTATATACACATATGTTGAGTTCCTTGATAAATTGATCAACAAAGCCCATTTAGCACTAAATGACTGTCAGAGGCATCACGGCTCTGGAGTGACCACTCAGGAGTGCCATGGTTTCAGAAAGAATGCCTCCAACACATCTAGTTTCACAGAGCTGTCTTAAAAGGAATTTTAAGAAATACTGAAAACTAAAACTGAAGTACTTCACAGGTTTACATCTTCACGAACCTTCCTGGATGGGGGCTTCTGTGCTCTTTTCAGATTTAAATCTGTTATCAAATCCCAGCTCTCCTTACCGCTCTCTGCATGTCAACATCTTTATTTGTGCTGTATTCTTCAGCTCACTTTCAGTTCTCATGGTTTTGAGGGGATTGGTTTTGTCTTCATCTTTTATGAGTTTACACAATCCAAATCCCTGCTGTCAAAGCTGCTTTTCTCAGCCATCAGTTTGACTGTCAGTATCTTACCAGAGAATCTCATATTGCTTCTACATCTTTCTTGGTTTGGTTCATTTTTATAGATATATGTCACTGTGCTTTGTTCTTCAAACTGATAATGTAAACTGTGTAATTGTGATGTTCTGTGGTTTCTGAGACCCATGAAGGATACATAGAGTTAAGGTTGGTGAGCTACTATACCCGTGACAACTCCTTTTATCAGAATCCAACATACAGCGAGTTCACCAACTCTGGGCTGGTATAGACTTCAAGGCAGCAGAAGGGACATACCCAGTTTCATGTGGTTTAGTTTTAGTTTCCCTGTCTCTCTTAGGAGGCAGAATAGAAGGATATCTAAGAAACACTTGTAAAGGAAAAGCTAAGAGACCCAATCAGAGGTTCTTCTATTGACCCAAAACTACATCAGCACATTAACTAGATAACAGAAGAATACCCCCCACACACACACAGAAAGAGAGAGAGAGGGAGAGAGAGAGAGAGAGAGAGAGAGAGAGAGAGAGAGAGAGAGAGAGAGAGAAGGCAGAGACAGAGAGACAGAGAACACAGGACAGGACCCAGAGGGGTGTGGCCTCAAATACAATGCTCCTTCCTCAGCCTCCCAAGTACAGGGATTACTGGTATCCACTACCAAGCCTAGCTCGTCTCAGAAAATAATAAATCCCCAGGGAAACTGAAGGACAATAAAATTAAGGACACTGAAGGAAATTGTGGCCTCTGTCAACTAGGAGATGGTTAACAGTTAGCCCTGACTAGATGATCATAAAGCCACATACTTGTATAAGCCAATCTGCCTGCTATGTCTTGACTATGCTTTAAGTCCTAAGTGTTCTTGTGATGGTCACCTGTCCTTCAGTGTGACTTGTTGAGTAGATGGAAGCTTTAATAGCTAAGGTGAATAAATGACGTTAGGTCATTCCTTCAAGAAGGATTAAAATAGTTCTGATTGGGTCCACACAAGTTCAAAAGAATAAATAGCAGCAAAATAAAAATTATTAAAATATTTTAATTGTATTCTATGTGTAAGGATGTTTTGTTTGCCTACATGTCTATGTACCATGTGCATGCCTGGTACTTGCAGAGGCTAGTGAGAATATTCATTCTCAGTGCACTGGAGTTATGGATGTTGTGAGAAATCAGTGGATGTTGGGAACCAGATTCTGGTGATTTGCCAGAATGGCCATTGCTAATAACTACATCTCTCCAGCCCTAGATCCTACATTCTTGTTATTAATATTTAAATTGATTTAACAGATAGCTTTGTTCAGAAGTAGTCATAGTAAGTATGTGACATGAACCACAAGGAAGGAGGAACAGGGAATGTTTTGTGTTAAGGTGCTTGAATGTTCTGTGTAGTGTCACAGTTTTGAAAGTGATTGGGGCTGGGTACAATTGTGTACTGCATATCAATGTTCAGGAACCTAAAATAAAGAAGAATAGACAACTTAAGTGAAAGATAAAAATGGAATTATAGAACATACTCAATTAAAATCAGAGAATGAAGAAAAAGAATAGAAAACAAAAATAATGTGATTATCCAAAGACTAATAAATATGATAGATATTAATTATATTTTAGAAAACTCTACTATAAACATCTCTTAAATATACTAATCACATATAGAAAGTGCTCAGAATAGTTTAAAAATAATTATATTTAGGAGTATATATGTATATGTACATATGTGTATGCAATAGAAATTAGTAAAAAGAGAGACTGTGGATTTGAAGGAGAGGAGAGAGGGGTATAAGGAAAAGTTTGGAGGAAGGAAGGGAAAGAGATACATGTTGTCATTATATTATAAATCTCAAAAATAAAAATTAAAAATGTCTTGATTATACATTGTTTATAAGAAATATACTTTAAACATAAGTGTGCATGTGTAATGCTTGATGATATATCTTACCACCTTGTAGTCCCAACAAGGTGACACAGGAAGTTAATATCAAGAGGTTGGGAAGTTCGCTCATTGGTTAGGAACACACACTGGTCTTATAGAGGACCCATTCTCAGTTCCCAGCACCTACTTTAGGATGCTTAGGTCCAGTTCCGGGGAATCTGATGCCTTCTTCTGTGAGCATCTGTTCTCATGTGCACATTACCCACCCCACACACACACAGACACGCACATACATGTATACATACATACATACACATAAATTAAAATGAAAACACATGATAAAAAAATTTAGCCATCAAACAGACCTCATAGCAAGGAAATATTTTAAGGACAAAGAGAGACATTTTGTAAAGGAAAGAATGGTTAAACTACAATACAGCAATAGTTATTATACATTTGCTTACAAACAGAAAGACTATAAATGTGTGAGGCAGACACTGATGGGAAGAACTTCAAGGCTAAATAAATAAATAAATTATCATAGCTGGAGACTCCCAAGCCCAATTTCAGTAACTGACAGATTCAGCCACTGGAAAATCAACAGGGACATACTCACACTGAACAGCCCCATCAATCAACAGGATCTAAGTGACATCCACAGAACATGGCTCATTCAATAGAGTGGATACATACTCTCCTTACACGTAACCACTTGAGCCTGAGAACACATCCTAACAAATTTTGAATAATGGAAGTCACACAAAATATGCTGGCAATTGCAATATAATTAAGGACACATCAGCAACAAGCTGAGAAACAAACAAAACCTCTTACAAAAATGGAGAATACGTTTATAAATAAGGAATTGGTCAATGAAAAAAATCTCTGGAGAAACATAAAAACATTTTAGTCATATATATATAATTAAAATTAAATTAATAGGAAACAGTCAACACAACATTCAGTGATAATTTTAGAGTAATGGATGAATGTCTTAGAAAATAAGAACAATTAAAAATTGCCAAGAAACAAATCACTAAGATTCTTCCTCAGAAAACTTGAAAAGGAAGCCAGACAGTGGTGGCACACGCCTGTAATCCCAGCACTTGGGAGGCAGAGGTAGGCAGATCTCTGTGAGTTCAAGGCCAGACTGGTCTACCAAGTGAGTTCCAGGATAGGCGCAAAGCTACACAGAGAAACCCTGTCTCGGAAAAAAAACCAAAAAACAAAAAACAAACAAACAAACAAAAAAACAAAAAAACTTGACAAAGAAAAAGAAAGAATAACAATAATAAAACAGAGCAGAAATTACTAAACATTAAAATCAAGAAGTAAGTAAAACACCAAAGAGGCCAGGGTGTGGGCTCAGCTGTTGAGAGCACTTACTGCTCCTGGATAGGACCCGAGTTCTGTTCCCAGAGTCATGTTGGGTGGTTCATAACCACCTATAACTCCAGATCCAGGGAATCTGATGTACTCTACCAGCCTCTTCAGGCATCCTTCACACATTAAATTTTAAAAAGCCACAGAGGAAAATAGGTATAATCTGATCATAATATAACCTTTCAAAACTTAGAGCAACAGACCCAGGCATGTGCATTGCTGAAGTATACCAACGTCTTACAAAGGAAATATGCAATTTTCTAAAAGCTCTTTCAGAAATAGAAAAAGAGAAGAGTCCATAAGTGCAGGATATACTAATTCTAAAACTAGATGAAAACATAAGAGAATAACCAGATCAAATTTCTCATGAACATAATTGTATAAAACCTAATAAAATGTTTGCAGATTGATGATAATATATACAGAGAATTGCATACCATAGCCAGATAGGGATATTTAAAACTCATCACATCCATGGGTTAAAATATCCATAGGTTAAAATATCCATATTTTTCTTACCAGTTGTGGTACTACATACCTGTAGTCTCTCAACACTTGGGGGCTACAGCAGAGGGTCGAGTTTGAGGCCAGCCTAGCCCTATACAATCAGTACTTGTCCCCCCAAGAAGAATCAAACAAAATTAAAAACTATGAAGAAGTAGTTGGTGATTTGGGATGTGGACAGCTGCCAGGAAGTAAAGGTTAACAAGTTTGTAAAGAGGTAGAAGGGGTTGACTTTGTAAACAATGGGGAGGAGATTCATTTGTTGTCTAAACATATGCACAGCCATCATAAATATTTGCATGATTAATATCTACAGTAGGAAACTGTATATATCATTTACTATCCAAGGCTAACTGGGACAGATGGTTAGTTAGTATATTTTTGCTATATAGACTGAGAATTAAGCATATATTTTATCAATGTGGTAGTGAGAATCTTTAGCTGTCAATTTTCTGGGAATGGTGAGGAGAGAAGACTGATTTGGGAAGATAAAAGAAAAGATAGCTGAGGGTAAGAGGTCATTAGCATAATAGACAATGAATTTTGTTGTATTTCAAAGAGCAGCAGCTATAATTATAAGTAGGGTCAAGGGATAATAACATCTGTGAAGATGAGAGAAATACCAGCATGTCTGCGTGCTGACTGGAATAAAGCTCCAAGAAAGGAAATGTCTCTAGTGTGAGAGAGAGAAAGGAAGAGTACTCTAGCCATCTTCTAGAGATATTGGGGGTAGGAAAAGACAATTTGTATGTTATGGTGTTGTGTAGCAACTGTCCTTTGAGTTGAAACACTCCATCCTGGAGGGAAGCTCATTGTGACTCAAAAAGTTCTAAAGGAAAGCTCCTTACGATTCAGGAAGTAAACACCTCACAAATCTCAGGAAAGTTGTCCTGAAGCTTATCAGATGTGCAAGGCTCCTCCCTCTCTCCAAAAACTGCTTATGAGAGAATAGCCTGAAGATGTACAGGGAGCTCCAGATTTTCAGTTTTCATGATTCACTCATGCTGGTGAAAGCCTTCAGTGATATGGTTGCCTTTGTGTCTCCATGTTCCTGAAAGTTACCTCAGTGAACTCATTGGTTGACAAAGTTGAACACTGGTGGTATCCTTACCTTGATTTATTGTCAGTTGTCGCCCTATCTGTGGTGAGTAGACACTTGTTTAGATCTCCTAGGAATAGCATTACACAAAACCTGGGTACGGAGTTTGCTAGGTAGGCATAGCATGGGGCTTGCAAAATTCTCTTCTAACTTTCTATGTTTGTTAATAAGGTAGGACTATCACAACCCAGAAGAAGGTAAGGATGGGAAATAAAATGCTTCAGGGTATGGAAGACAACTTAGAAGAAAAAGATAGGTTACATGTATAAAATAGATTCACAAATCCACATGAGATTAGTGGTGTGGCTTTGAAGTGAGAACAGCCAATACAATTGTGGATTTTCCTATGCTTCACAGCTTTGGGAAAGGATTCACGGAGTTAGTGAATTTTTTTTATTTTACCAGAGTCACTGAATTCTCTGTTTAGTATATTAAGATTTTAAAGAAACAAGGACAAGCTCATTGAAGACATTAAATTGGGTAAGGGAAGCATGTTATGTAAGAAGTATTTGAAAACATCAGAAGGTAGTAGGTTGGGGAGATAGAAATGTGTTATGATCAGAAATGAATGACTCACCAGCCATCATAGTTGAAAGATGTTTGTTGTTGAATACTTAATTAAATCATGTAGAAGTACAGCAACTTCCACTTATGATGCTGAATGATTTTAGTTGTTGACAGTGGTGACATTTAGACTGAGGCTCTCTTATTTAGGATAGAGGATTAGTTCATTTGAGGAATGAAAGTCAAATAAAATCAGGATACTGGAAGATGATATGAATGTTGATATTACCACGGATCATAGCTTGTCCACTGTACTCAAGACTGCTGCTATCTTGGACCCTCATCTTTAAGGGAGACACTCAGTGTTCTGAATTCTAGTAGGTGTCTTCAACAACCAAATGTATGGGATAGTGTATGAAGACATAAACTGAAAGTTGCCTTTTCAGGCCAGAGGGAAAGCAAGTGGCCCATGAGTGTAATGAAGGCTAGGATCATTATGTGTACACTTTCAAGCTGCATGGCAATGCTTTTAGTCTATTTTCATTTTAATGGTCAGCTTTGTGCATCCAAAGTTCACTTTGTTGTGAGGCTCATATAAATAATATCCTTTTATCAGAAGAGTCAACCAATGACTTGTTATAGATGCTTCAGTTACTTAACAAGTGGGGCTTGAGAACAACCACCTGACATTTTCTGGAATATATTCACAGGTGTCACAAAGTTGACTATGGTACAAGCATTATAACACTGTGTCACTGGCCACTGCCTACCTCCAGGCTCAGCAGGGGCAGATGCACTGTGTACTTGGGCAAGTTCTCTAAATTAATGTCTTACTTACACATTTACATTCTACCTTCACACCATCAAATTGGCATTTTTGCCTCCTGTGTCTATTTTCTTTATTTCTTTGGATTGAAGTTTTTTGTGACTAGTTGGGGGGCTGATACTCTAACACCACAGTATTTCAATTTGTGACTCTGTCTTGACTCATAATGCCCCATCAGGTTAAAAGGCTCATTTCTCATGCTTTCTCAAAACTCCAAGAATTAAGTCATACACTCTGAACCTTAAAAGCTGTACTAGACCATGCAAGTCACAATGAGTGACTGCCACTCAAGTAGAAAGGAAAAGAAATAAAAATCCAGAAGAAACAAAGAAATTGCTTTCTTCTGGTAAATCTGTTATGAGGGTAATATGTTCAATTGAGATGTGGAAATTACATTGCCATTGTGAAATGGAAAGAGGTGAGATAAGTGGAGCTTTAAGCTTGGGAGCAGATTCTACCCTCATGAATGAATTGTTCCTTGAAGAGTAAGTGGGTCCTCTCAAGAGTGAGATCCAAGTCTGCTGGGTACTCCCAATCTCTCACCATCTAATACTCTGTGCTGCCTTGGGACTCCATCAAGAAGAAAACTATAATTCCCCTCAACTTTGAAGAAGGATCATAAGAAGTCAACATGAAACTCTTCTGATGGGTGGGTTTGTACCTAGTCCTATTGTATCTTGTTATGCTGTATTCAGTTCATATTCTGAAAGGCCTATTCTTTTCTGAATGGAAATAGAGGAGGAGTGGATCTGAGGAAGAGGGGAGGTTGGGGGTAACTGGAGCGAGTGGAGGGAAGGGAAACTATGGTCAGGATGTATTGTACTAGAGAATAAAAAAAAAAAAACAACCTACAACAATAGCAAAACAAAAAGCAAATCTTCTCTTTATAAATTGCCCTGTCTGTGTGATCCTATGATCAGGAGCAAACAAATGGACCATCACAAGCAGACATAGAGTATCTCCAGATTCCAAAAAACAGAAAATATATGTTGAATATAAATCATAGATAAAATTTTAAGATCAAGTCTAGTCTTGATTTTACAGTATTTCAAAAATGTGTGCAGTAATCTACAGATTCTAAATTGATTTATAATTCAATCATATGTGACCTACAGCATATGTTTTGAGCTAGAGAACTAGGCTTCTAATTTGAAAGTCATCCTGTGAAGTTGGTTGCCTCTTTGGCATTGGAAAATTGCCTCAAAATCTAAAACAGAACTGGGAATATAAGTGTAAGTGTGTATTTAGGAAGACATGGAAGGAATTGAAAACATAGTGCCCAAGATAAAGGGGAACACCAAAAGTCACATGCTGCAGAGAATTTTGGAAGGAACTATGAGATGTATATCTGTGGTAGTGTGGGAGCAGCCAGCATACCACATTTCTGAAAGAGAGAAGAGTGGAAATGAGGTGGCCAAGGAAATAAGAAGCCTTTTCCTAGACTTAAGTTCATCCTTTAAACCAGATAAAGGGAGTTGGGGGGATTTTATATCTTTTCCATAATATTAGAAATTTTTGGATGTCTAACTGAAAGAAAAGTTGCTATGTGAAGTTATACATGATTTTTCTAATTCTTCAACAACAAATATAATGAGCATGCGGACATCTACAACTCTTGATCTTATTTCAATTCTGTTGCCCTGAGATAATGCCCTGACAAAAAAGCAATTGGAGGGAAAGGGGCTTATTTGAGCAATTCCATGCTCCTGTCCATCATCATGAGGAAGTCAGGGTGGGATCTTCGATCACATCATATCTTCTACAGCAGAGGATTAATGCATGGATTAATGCTTGCTTGCTCACACTTGGCTTGATTTCTCCACTATTACAAAGTCCAGGGCCCCAAACCCAGAAATGGTGCCACTCATGTTCAAGCTGGATCTTTTCACATCAATTAAAACAACCACCTCCAGACATGAACACAAACTCACCTCCTGTAGGTAATTCCTAATCAAGATTCTCTTCACAGGAGATTTTAGGTTGTGTCAGTTTGACAATTAAAACTGGTCACCACAGATCTAGAGTCTTGAGTGTCTTGAAGAATTCAAGGTATGTGGAGCAGTGGTGGTACACACCTTTAATCCCAGCACTCAGGAGGCAGATGTAGGTGGATCTCTGTGAATTTGAGGCCATCCTGGTCTACAGAATGAGTTCCAGTACAGCCATGGCTATACAGAGAAACTCTGTCTCAAATAAATAAATAAATAAATAAATAAATAAATAAATAAATAAATAAATAAAATAAAAATCAAGATATGATTGAGAACAAACAAAATTTCCAAGTATATATCTTTTCTAATGACATTTTGAACAGTCCTTTTCTGAGTTAGAAGACATCACTTTTATGGCTCAGAAGTAACACAGATTTCCACTATCCCATCTTGGAGATTATGTCATTTCAGGAGTCATTGAAAAGGAATTCTTTTTATATACTTAGGAACCCAGTTCCTGAAATTTTCTCTCAGGAAAGAATCCAAAAGGAAATCTAACATTTGAAGATGAGTTTTCTTTTATGATTTAATAATAGACTGAAGGAATTGGAAAACATTTAAGTGTCTGGTGGAATATAGCGGGCTACCATATGGAGTGCATACGTATGGAGGCAGAGGCTGGAGGGAGAGGGTGGCCAGAAGACAAAAGCAGTGTTTGAGGCTTCTCAGGCAGATGGCTTTCTGGGTATGGCTCTACAAAAAAAGGGAAGCAGAGTGAAAGAGTCACAAAAATCCACGTGAAAATATGTTTCATGTTTTTGGGGTGAAGTTGTAGAAGGCCCAGAAGAGCAATGTTGTTCTAGGAGGCTGAAGGATGAACATTCAGTTCAGAGACCAGACAAGGATGAAGAAACTCCAGTATTTGGTCCACTTGCCAAGGACATCTTTCTAAGTGGCTTACTTTCATGAAAACTTATAATGCTACACTTCAGAAGGATTTGATTTATAAACTAAAATCACAAATTCCGAAACTTTAACTTGGGAACATTAGACAGATGAATGAGTTAAAAAAATAATCTTTGAGGGCTTGGATGGTTTCTAAATTCAAAGCAGTCAAAGCAATAGCCACTATATATAACATTTATGTATTGTTATCTTTCAAATTATTATGAATTATAAGACTATGTAAAAATATTTGAAGGACACTGTAATATCTCTGCCTCCTGGTAGTCACTTGGCATGACTGTTAAACTGTCATTCTATCCACTGCTTTTCCCTGTCTGTAGAAAAGACTAATATAATTAAAGATGGTGATCAATACAAACAGTAGACTATAATAATTGAATGATTACACATAAATATTAAGATGTATCAAAGACCTTGAGGCTATATAATGGCTAATATTGATTATCAGTTTGATAGGATCTAGACTCACCCAGGTGACAAACCAAACCTCTACATGGGTTTGCGAGATTATCTTTAAAAAAATAGATTTACTTATTTTATATACATGAGTGTTTGCCTGTATGTATGTGTGAACCACATGGGTAACCATGTAATGGTTTTGCATGACCAGGTAGTGCTGGGAGCCGACCCAGGTCCTCTGCAAGAACAAGTGTTCTTAGCTGCTGAGTGATTTCTCCAGCCCTTGTCAAAGAGCTTCTGGGTTGGATTAATAGAAGTGGACAGATTGACCTTAAATGTGGGCAGCACCAGCATGTGACCTGGAGTCTAGAACTGAGTAAAGAAGAAAATAAACAGCACCAGCATTCATCAATCTCTGCTTCTTGGGCATTGATGCAATGTGGTCAGCTGCTTCATACTTCTCATACAATAGCTTCTCCTCCAGAATGACTGTATCTTCAAAGTGCTGTGGATATCACTCTGTATAAATAAAGTGCTGATTGGCTAGTAGCCAGGCAAGAAGGATAGGGTAGGCGGGACAAAAAAGAGGAAAAGGCTGGAAACAGGAAGGCTGGGAGGAGACACTGCCAGCCACTGCCAAGAGAAGCAACATGTAAAGACAACGGTATGCCACAAGCCACACGGCAAAGTATAGACTAACAGAAATGGGTTAATTTAAGAGTAAGAGCTAGACAATGGTAGGCCTGAGCTAATGGCCAAGCAGTTTAAATAATATAAGTGTCTGTATGATTATTTTATATGTGGGTTGTGGGACCACGGGAGCTTGGTGGAACCTGGAGAGAAGCTCTCCAACTACAAATGGTGCCCAACGTGGGGCAAGAATTTCCACCTAAAACTTGAGAAAAAAGATTCTAAAACGGACCTAAAACAGCTTCCTAGTAGTCTCTCTCAAGTTAGCGACAGCCTGACAGTTTGAGCTACTATGGCAGGTTCCTGGCTTGTGCATCTGACCTCCAGTGTGGCGGAAATGAAGTGTCTACAAGCAGCACTTTATGTTGCTGAATGGTGGATTTAGTCCTTACTAGTTAAAAAAAAAAAAAAAGGGTTTCTGGGCTATGCGCTGCTTTGATAGTACTGCTTCTGATAGTTGATGGTCACATGGCTCCAGACCCAGAGCTGGTGGCAAACTGTACCACCGCCATGTTGGGAAGCTGAGGTGGGTGGGGCCAACAGCCACAGTGGCGTTTCAGTCTTACAAAGATGGATATTACACAGAAAATCTGGTTTGTCTTGTCTTTGAGATTTTTAAGTACAAAATAAGATTTGATCGTAAAAGCTGTTGAGTTAAACAAATATATAAATTTTAAAGGTACCTTGACTTCAAAATTTGGATATAAGGATATGTTGCTTTGAAAAAGAGTCTCTGCTTTTGTTTCCACAGAAAGCCAGAGGCTATGGATTTCTTCCAGATTAACATACATCAGGTTTGATCAGCCAAGACCACCTAAAAGGTCTCTGATGACACCATGGCCCAGATGATCCGACATCCAGAATGGTTTCAAGACAACTGGCTCAGAGGTTTACCTTCATGGACTATTCCATAATCCTAAAATTTTCTTTATGTTCCCATAAGATACAGTGCCCCCCTCCAGCAGGAAGTAGTAAGACAAATTACACCCAAATTCCCAGCTGGCTTTGGAGATGGAATTGGCTCACTCCTTCTCTAAACCCAGACATATTTCTAAAAAAAAAAAGGTTAAGAGATTATTGTGCCCCAAATCAGAAGAGCCCTCTGGTGTGGGACAGAGAAAAACCAATATTTTATTTAAAACAGGTTGATTATAAATGCAATCTCTTTCTAAAGATAAAAAGGGGATATGATATAGATATGATAGGATGAAAGGGTAGATTAATGAACTTACTTTTAAAGAGCAACAACTCATTTAAAATGTTTTACATTGGTATAGATTTTAATCTATCAATATAAACTTAAAGTTAATTTTGTTATACTATGTGTATATTTCTACTCTTGTTTAAGGTATTACATTTGTACAGCTCATTTAAAATTATAATGGATAATTAAAATTAGATTAATAATTAGTCATCTATGATAATCATACTCGTAGCCATATTAGTTAAGTCTTCTAGGTATATACAGAGATAATTCAGATAGATAGGTAATCTTCAAATACTTCAAAGACCTACAGAATATGACATTTAAAATATTTTTAAAATTTAGACTTTCTGGACAGTGAGACATGTCTGCTCCTGACAACACCAATTTACTTCAAGGAGGAGGATGGGCATTAAGGACACTTCATATCTTATCTTCACGTTGGCAAAAATAGCCATTTGGGCAAGAAACTGTTCTTGCCTGGACTGCTTGATTGACTGGACGTACAGGACCCATAGAAAGGTGACCACTAAACTTTGCTTGACAAAATGGTCCTTCAGGTTCCTGCTTCGCAGAGGAAACTGCCAGACATTCTACAGGACACTAAAAAGAGTGACCGAGAGACTCTAGCCCTGTGGGCTGAAGACAAATGCCCCAACTTTACAAAGGAACATTAGGTGACTGTCCAGGCTGCCAGCTGTCTCTGTCTACACTGCAAGACTCCCGAAAGTTGCTTACATCCTTCTCCCGCTTCTCAGATAATATTATATCCTTCTGAGGTCTTTGATATGGTTAAAGACTAGATAGTTATAATTTCCTCAGTTATGATACAAGATAAGTTAGATATAAAACTTTAGACTCACAAATATAAGATAGATAGGATATCTTCTTTAACATTGTAACTATAATTCTTGCTTGATAATTGTTTTGTTATCTGTAATTTTACTATGTAAAAGTTAACCCTCCTTTTCTAACAAAAAAGAAAAGGGGAAGTTCTGTGGATATCACTCTGTATAAATAAAGTGCTGATTGGCTAGTAGCCAGGCAGGAAGGATAGGGTAGGCAGGACAAGGAAGAGGAGGAGGCTGGGAACAGGAAGGCTAGAAGAGACACTGCCAGCCACTTCCATGAGAAGCAACATGTAAAGATACCGGTAAGCCACAAGCCATTTGGCAAAGTATAGACTAACAGATATGGGTTAATTTAAGAGTAAGAGCTAGACAATGGTAGGCCTGAGCTAATGGCCAAGCAGTTTAAATAATATAAGTGTCTGTATGATTATTTTATACGTGGGTTGTGGGACCACGGGAGCTTGGTGAAACCTGGAAAAAAGCTCTCCAACTATATCAAAGTGTGAATCAAAATAAATGCTTCCTTCTTAGCGTTAGATCTTCACATATATTTGATCATAGAAAAGTGGAAACTTAACTAACACATTATGTTTGTGTTTGCTTAGGAAGTTATAGTAAAGATTTATGTAATAATATAGAAGAGTGTTTAATAGGGTACACATTATTATAGTTAACATACAAATAATTCAATTTTAAAGCTACAGTTAAGAGTTTAAATGTACACCTCTTTTTGTGTTTAGATACCTCTGTGTGCCCAGAAGTACACAGGCACATCACTGAATTGTTAACTGCAAGTGGTTATGTGAGGAACTAAATTAAAACAGTCATTTTCTGGCAAAGGAGGATTTTATACCTAAAGTTTGCAGTTTCCTCTTTGACTCTCAATATTTCTTTGCATTTTTACACCTTTAAAGCATTAAGTATATTTATCTTTTTAATTAAATTTAAAAATTCTCAGTACTAGGCATCAGAAACCTCCGTTCCAGTTGTTGGTCAGGGTAGTGCAATGACTTCCCAAACAGTGTAGGTTATTGCTGTTGTCCTTGGTTGCCTCTCAGAGGTTGTAGGTAAGTCCTAGTTGTTGAAGACACTGCACACTTCAGACACAGAACTCAGAGAATTCAAGCTGGATCTAACCTGAAATTCTCCCCCATGTAGTTCAGCTTTGAAAGTACCAGTACCAGAAAGTACTATAGAAGCTGCTAAGGGCAATGGACAATCAATAGTCCTATTCAGTTCTGATATTTGTGAACTGCAACAGTGACCAGTATGGCAAAATGCCCTTAAAATGCAACAGTGGTGCTTGTATCTTAGTGGCAACCAACAACTGTCTAATTGAACACAAGGCCCACTCAGCAGGGGAAAAATCATGCTTGATACCAGAAACCCAGCCAACTCCCCAGGGTTAGTGTAGTCATGAATCTTAGAAGAGATCCTATTACTACCACTTAAGTAGATCACCATAATTCCTAACTATATTCTGAAATTCATACTTACACTCACAGGTAAGAGTAGCTCTCACCCCTCATCAAAGATGCTTCTCTTCAGAACAAAGACCATTACAGGAAAACTATAACTGGTCATCAGGTGCCCACCACAATGGATACATGGACAATACAACTCCTGCACCTAATGCTCAGGGAACATCACAGAAGAAGGGCAAGAAAGACTGTCAAAGCCAGGAAGGAAATCTGTGGTGAGGCTGTATCTCCTAGAAAGGGCAGGAAAACAACTCATGATAACTTAACAGTATGGCTTCCTTACAAGATCCAAACAATGACAATGTCAATAGACATACATACTTATGCAGAAGGAGGGGACCTCATGAGGTCTCACCCCTAGACAAAGAACTACAGGCAACTGGTGACTACTGAGAGGAGGAGGATCAGTCTCTCCCAGTAATGAGTTTTTTAATTGGGTAACCAATACAAAATAGCCAGCCCTGGAATTATACATATACAAGCCACATTGAAGGGACTCAGCAGCAGAATTTATGTATATATTTATGCATGTGAATGTATATATGCGTGGTGATGATAAATAAAAAAAAAAGACCATTGATTTGAAAGAAAATGGGGGAATGGACATAGGAGGTGTTGAATGAGAAAATAGGAATGGGAAAAAGTATTGTAATTATATTTAAAATAAATTTTAATTAAAAATACAAACAGTTAAGTTAAGAATCATTGTTTACTGGATATTTATTTACACATTATATAAAAACACTTGTCCCCAGACAGTTACAATTAAATCTTATGCACTTTGATAATTTTCTCAATGTGTCTTTTCTACAGCCTCAGACACTAAAATTCAGAAAAACATGCCGCTGATGCTTGAATTATGCCTTGCTTCCTGAAATGACTAATAAATATCCAAAAATCTTTCTCTTCTACAAAGCAAAAGACAATATAAATAACTGGCTTACTACAATTCAACAAATTTTAATTAATTTAAGATGGAATGAGGACATTTATTGATCAGCTTTGGGGGAAACTGGTAATCTGAGAGAGTTGGTCCTTCTAGGGTTCAAGATTCAAACATCTCACAGAAAGTATCTATGTGAAATGTAGACATGCACAAAGTTAAGGCCAGCATAGGGCTCTGCAGGCTTAAAACATGTATGCTGGTTTCCAGGGCGATGGGCTTAAGTCTGGGAACACTGAACTTTGTAGCTACCATGTGTTGCTAAGCATCCTCTTGTGCCACAGGCTCCAACAAGCATGTCCTGTCTCACCACCATCCTGGAGCAATGGAACCCACTGGCCATGAATTGCAGCCTTTGAGACCAGAAGACAAGAGGTATTCTTCTGCCTTTCAATTGTTTATTTCTGATGTTTTGTCACAGTAAAGAATAATTGACTAACATGCAGGACTACCTTTCACTTCATTACATCTAGTTAATAGCATTGGTGTGATGGCTGAGTTAGCCAGGTACCTTGTAAACTTCTTGGCAGATTCGTAATCTGATTTGACAGGAGACAATCAGCCCAGCTCACCATTGCTTGTGCTGCAAGTGGGCACTCACTCCCAGACCACTGCTGATGGCTTCCCAAGTAACATCTTTACTTTTTTCTCTTTTACTAGCCTGTTGAGTTACAATACAAAGCAAGTCTGTATGAGAACACTTAAAAAGGGCAAGGTATCTCAGGAAATAAATGTTTGTAGACAAGGTGTTAAAAATACCTGGAGACCAACCCTTATGTTGCTGTCTCTATGCTCTGGGGTGGTAGGCAGCTACTTTACTTTTCTGAATCTGAATCCTCATCCTCCCAATCACATCAGTAACCTAGCCTCTACATCGTCACTGTGAAGAAGAGCCCAGATGGTGCAGAGAGGTACCTTTCTAGGGAGAGAGAGGCTGGTCCGCATCCACAGTCTCAAGTTATGCTGACAACAGCCCTGTTTGGGAGACATTAATAACCCTGCTTCATATCAGAAGTCACAGAGGTTAAGTGACTTCCCCAAGGTCACAGTTCTGATAAAGCTGCTGTCACAGTGGGAAGTAAGTGATGACAGAATGACCTCAAACACCGCATCCTTCTCTGAGAATCAAACACTATGGACACACCTTAATTACACCGGGAAATGTTAATGTTGCCCTTAAATATCCACAAAGCTTCTCTGCCACCATTCCTGCATCACTGAGGTCCTCTGGGCAGATATCAACTTAGATCTAATGCAGTGAGAAATCCTGCACCACCCAAACCCATACTCACCCTAGCTCTACCCCAATGGTGAATGAAGCTATCTCATTTGCTCTCACCTCAGAGGTGGCAGGCAGGAGGTTAGAGGCCGAACACCCCAGTGGCAGTGTGCCATAGCTCCTCAATTACCTGACAGATAAATTCCCACAGATGTAGGCTCAGGGGCAGGATCTGTTGTTTTCTCTCAGCTCATTGAATTTCTAATGGGAAGAGGTGGCTGATGAGTGAGCAAGGCTGTCATCTAGGGAAAGACAGAGGCAGGCCTTTCATAGGACATCTCGCCTGAGAGCCACCTGAGGCAAGGGAGAATGGTTGCAGGTGTTTGCTAAATGGTTTTCAGCTGTGAGTGAGGATGCAAGCATTAAGTGGCAGAGCTGGGAAGTCATCAAAGTGTGAGCAAGGATGCATGGTGAAGGTATTTCTCAGATGCAATTTTTATGAATAAATCAACACGGAAAAACATCCCCCCCCCACTACTAGACCACCTGGACTAAATTCTAGAATCCATGGACAAGATACAGGGCCAAAGGGCTGGAGAGGGGGCTCATGGCTGACAGGGAACACTGAGCTTGTAGAGGTCACTTGCAGCTTCCTTTCCTTTCGTTATTACCCCACTCCAGCCATGTCTTTCATTCCTACAACTTCTTTTTATTAATTAAACATATTCATTACTTTCCAGTTTCCCCTCCTTCCTCTCCACCAGTTCCCTCCTTCCACCTCCATTCTGCACCCTCAGCCCCCAATGCACTCCTTTGTTTCTGTTCAGAAAGGGGCAGGCCTCCTATGGGCGTCAACAAAGCATGGCATATCACCTTGCAATAGGATTAAGCTCCTCCTCTTGTATTGAAGCTGGGCAAGGCAACCCAGTATGAGGAACAGGTTCCCAAAGCCAGCCACAGCCCCTGCTCCCACTATTAGCAGTTGCACAAGTAGACCAAGCTGTGCAACTGTCACACTTATGTAGAGGGCCTGGGTCGGTCCCATGCAGGCTCCCTGGCTGTTGGTCCAGAGTGTGTGAGCTCCTTTGAGCCCAGGTTAGTTGTTTCTGTGGGTTCCCTTGTGATGTCTTTGACCCCCCTGGCTTGTAGAATCCTTCCTCCCTCTCTTTAGCAGGATTCTCTGAGCTCTGCCCAGTGCTTGGCTGTGGGCCTCTGCATCTGTTTGCATCAGTTACTAGATGGAAGCTCTCTGGATGCTGGCCCAACCTATATCTTTTTGTTTTAAAATAAATATTTAAAATTATATGTATGTATATCTGTATATGGGTACATACACATAAGTGCCATGGCCCTCTGAGGCCAGATTCCCTGGATTAATTACTTTAATTGATGTGAGAAGACTCAACCTGATAGTGAACAGCACTGATGACTCTGGATTTTATAAAGTAGAGAAAGCTAGCTGAGCAGTAAGCATAATTGTATTTACCTGTTTCTGTTTTTAACTGTGGCTATGATGTAACTAGCTACTTCTAGTCTCCTTTGACATTCCCATGATGATGGACTGTAACCTGGAATTGTAAGATGAATAATCTTGTTCTCATCTAAGTTCCATTTTGTCAGGACCCCAGGAATGGAACTCTGGTCGTCAGGCTTGGCAGCAGGTCCATCACACACTCTACTCTTCTCCTTGCCTTTTCTTTCTTTTTGAAACAGGTTCTCATGGAGCTTAAGCTAGTCTTGAACCCACTATGTAGTTAACAATGACCATAAACTTTCTATCTTCCTATTTCCTACTCCTCCTTCTCCTCCTCCTTCTCCTCCTGTGTGCTGAAATTATAGGCACGTGTTATCATGCCTGATTTAACAGGATACTGGGAATTGATCAAATAGTCTACCACACTCCACATCCCAAGCCATATTAGTTTTTTAATACTCATTTAACTTTCATGTGCTGAGAGCCAAACATTTGTCAAATATGACTATTATGATGGTCCTATTTTGCTAGGGAAAAACGAGCTTTATCCTCTCTTAACAGTCATGTAAGGCAGAAACAAAACAGAAGCGAAGGCTCATAGAGAGCATGAGGACAAAAGCAATGCTGTTCGCATACAGAAGAGGAAACCTTGTTACCGACCGAAAAGAACCAGGTGACTTGGGGTCCTGAGAGATTAGTTGAACCTTAAAGCTGAATAGGCTAGACATGCTGAGATTGCAGAGCACAGAATTGAGGGACAGCTCTGAGGAGGAAGATAATGCCTGCAACTGGCGTGAAGGATGTATGTGTTCAGACACACAGGTGAACAGGCACATACATGACATACATTCATGCACATGTGACCTCTGTGCATTCACCCAGTGATCTTTGTCCTACATCATTGAAAAGGTGTAAGAGGTATTTGTGACCCAGAATGCTCTTAACCTGAATCATTTTGGTTCCAATCTCAGAAAAAAAAAAAAATGAACAGGATTTCAATGGCACATTTCTGCCTTCTTTGAACTCATTGTCAGGCCCACATCAAAGTCTTGCTTTCACATTTTTCCTGCTTCTAACAGGCATTTACCACAGCATCCACACAGCATGAGCAGGCCTCAGGTTTCCATGGTCACTGAGAAAAGGAAGGCATGAGTCTGGCTCACTCAATTCAAAGGACTTAGCTCATCTGGTACCTAAAGGTCTGGAAGCACCAGGCTTGTAGTACTGAAGCCCCTTTTCTCTAGTCTGCGATTCAGTGTCAATTTAGATTTAAGACTTTACTATTTCCCTCCATTGCTAATACTGATAAAAGGAAGTAAAAATAAAATCTCTTAAAGACACACAGATACACACAGTGAACCTGCGAGTCATGGTTCATAATCAGAGCACAAAAGATGGCTTGTTGTAGAACTTAGTCCTCTGAGCATAAGAGGCGCCATCTTTTTTGGATCAGTGGCATCTTCATGGAAGAGTTAGTAGAGAGAACTTGTAGAAAGAGGAGCTACGGAGGGCCATTGGTCACACACTGACAGCAGAGACACTCCTTCCTGCCATTTGTATGCAACTCTGCCCTAATTGTATGTGGCCCCTGGGTTTTGGAAGGTGCTAGAACATGTAGGCTGGGGAGACTGATTCAAGAAGGGATTCATGTAGCCAACTATGGGAAAATCAAAACCGTGCTGGGTGAATTTTCCCAGTGTCAATACCTTGGGTTCATGCACATATTTATCAATAACACCTCACCCATTTATCAGGTAAGCCTGATAAGTGCATTTATTCCCCCAAGGTAATTTTGGTGGAATCATACTTGCGTTTGGCATTGGAAACTTAGGAGGAGGCAGACATTGTGTCTCTAGGGAAGGAATTCTCATACTAAGATTACAGATTTTTCTTATGGCTCTCAGCTGGGCACCAATAAATCCTAAGCATATGGATCTTTAGAGCCCCATAACATATGAATTGTACATATAGAAATGTGTAACAATTAAAACTATGACAACGTCGGGTGGTGGTGGCACATGCCTTTATTCCCAGCACTCGGGAGGCAGAGCCAGGTGGATCTTTGCGAGTTCGAGGCCAGCCTGGTCTACAGAGCGAGATCCAGGAAAGGCGCAAAGCTACACAAAGAAACCCTGTCTCAAAAAAACCAAAATCAAAACAAAAACAAAAACAAAACTATGACAACATGCCCAGGAATGCTTAAAATTTAAAAACCACTTATCCCCATCTACTCAGATATGACCCCAGAAACTGACTTTTTCGACAAAAAAAGAGAGACTGGAACTAATACTTTTCATTTTAGACTAGAGATATTAGAGATGAGACATTGACATGGAGATACTGGACCAACAACTAGGTGCTGGTGGAGAAATCTGAGTTTTTTATGTTGTTTGTTCCCAAGAGCAAATACATCTGGTACTAAGGAATGGTAGTGGGCTTATAGAAGGATGCCAGTGATGGTCAATCTTACAGATCATGCTATCTTGTGTTAGTTTGAAACATGGGCAGATGTCATCCATGAGCATTTCATAAACACAGATGGAAAGGCTGTGTCTTTCCATGATGTAAAATTACAATAATTTACAAACTTTATTGGTTCCATTTACCTCAACTTGTCAAGTAGTCCTTTATTTCTCTTGATAGGCAAACACTGATGCTTTTATTCCAGCTTTAACTATGAATATTATATTCAGGTCACAGATACCACAGTAATGTATCCCTGTGTATGTATATACATAGGTTTAATTATGGCTACAGAGGGTTAAAGATGTAGAAACAGAGTTCAAGGATTACCAAAGAGGTTTTACTGGCGGCTGCCATGCAATCAATAAAAGCTCAGTGGTACTTAGATAATGAACCTTGTTAGAGATCTACTGGAATTATTGCTGAAGAGTCAAGCCTCAGGGTCAGATTTGAGCCAGCCTTAGGGCCTAGTTGAATTACAGAAGGAAGGTGTGGGATGCTGGAGACTGTAGAGATCAAGGACAGCAACATGTCTACATAGATGAATGATGGCAGGTCCAGATGGATGAACAAGTACATGAGTGGGATGACAATAATTCAAGTAGGTTAGGTCAGCAGTGGGAACTGAGCTGAACGGCAGTCCCCAGGACACCTGGGAGTTCCCTGCTTGTCAGCCCCTTGATATACGCACGAGCAATCAAGGGATAGATCAGTGATAGGGTGGGGGCATGGACTGTCATGGCAGTGTTAGGTGTCCTTCTCTGTACTGTATGGGGTCCAGATGTACACACATCATGGCTCTGTATTTGCACTTGAAACAGTTAAGTGCTGCTTATAAAATGGAGTCCTCTGGAGAAATTCACACACTGGAAAAACCACTTTTTACAAAATAAGGAGTAATTTAGGATAGAGCATAGCCCACCCTCAATAGTGATATTTTTTTTTTAAAAAAATGGTATTACTACTTTAGATTTATCAATAATTCCCCCATGCTCTTTGGGGATGAACATCCCTGCTCAGGTTTAACTGTAGAGTTCCACACTTTCCCTCTTTTCCTGCTGTCCAGGGCTCTCTCCACTCCTTCTGCTCTCTGTTGGTGGCCCTGGGCTCAAGATCTGGCCACACACTTTTCTATCCATTGCAGAGCCAGCATGTGGATATCCCCAAGAGATAGTAGTATAAAGATGTCATTATAGAGACCAGGAAGATATGATTGAATATTCACAGAGAGATTTCACATTATTTTTATTTTAATAGTCTTACTATATTGTAATTATCTTTTGACATGGCAATAACAATTAAAAAAATAGGAAAAGCAGTGCCACTAATATTATAGTAAACCTTGAGATGTCAACAATGCTGAACAACCATCTACTGTGAAGATGAGATGTCTTTATCTGCTAAATTTGCTAAGTAGCTTAGCACCTTTCTTATTTATTATATACTGACACGACATGTATATAATCATATGTAGTATGTTGAAAAGACTGATATTAAATGATTTCCTTTCTTCTAGTTTTCTTGACTAGATTCTAAGTATCTCTAAGCAATGCTTGCATCATATTGGAGGATGGCAGTGAACATCAATAAGGTCTTGTTTTATGAATAGTTGAACCAGCCTATCACTTTCACATAGACTTCTCTTGTTTCCATGGGGGCCTCAGGTCTTAAAAGGAAGATGATGACATCTATGATGATAAACATTTGTTATTAACTTGACAATATCTAGAATGGCCCAGAGACAAGCCACTGGGAGTATATGTGTGGGAGTATCTAGCATAGGTTAACTGAGGTGGGGAGAGCCACCTTAACTGTGGTGTTGTGGAATAGATTTGTTTACATAGTTTGTTTAACTATGTAAATATGTGTTGCCGTTGCTGCTGCTGCATTTGTTCAATTATGTAAAGATGTGTTGCTGTTTCACCTTGCCTGCCTAAAACATCTGATTGATCTAATAAAACGCTGTATTGCCAATAGGCAGAGGAGGTATAAGTAGAGATGGTGAGCAGAGAAAAAAAGGTGAGCCATCCATCCATCCATCCATCCATCCATCCATCCATCCATCCATCCATCTATCCATCCAGATTCCAGCCGTTGGGCCCCAGCCAGCCAGCCAGGAGGCAGGAAATCAGGATGGGCAGTGCATTGATGAGGTAAACAAGCCTCAGGACAGTACATAGATTAGTAGAAATGGGTTAATCTAAGTTAAAAAGGATAGCTAGAAACAAGACTAAGCTAAGGCCAAGCATTTATAATTAATAAGTCTCTGTGTCATGATTTGGGAGATGGTGGTCCAAGAAAGCCTGCTACACTGTGGGCAGCACGATTCCATAAACTAGGGACCTGGACTGAATGAAAAGGAGAAAGTGAGCCTGGCACTAACATTCGCTCTCTCTGCTTTCTGACTGCTGACACAGTGTGACCTTATCCAGTGCTTGCTATGACTTTCCAGCTATGATGGAATATAGCCTCACATCGTGAGCCAAAATAAACATGTATTCCTTTGATAGCTTTTGTCCAGGTAGTCATCACAGCCACAGGAGATGTAACTAGTCCAGCATTCATATCACAGACAGGAAATCCTCAGCTCAGAGGTGGTTAAAAAAAACGAGATGATGTGTCAGACCCACAGCCCTCTTCTGTTTTCCCCATGTGAGACCATCTCTCCCACACTCACATTAGCTCTTCATGCATCAAGTCAATTAAACTCTAAATTGCTCTGGCCTGGCATCACAGAGCTGCTGACCCATGCACTGTGACCCCAGCCTTTGACCACACTGAATTTTGATCAATCAGGACCTCCTTAATTTACAATACCCTTATTTGCATAGCAGAAATTACCTTACTGGAAATTACATGCCCAGAAGCTAACACTCACCTTTAACTTAACAGTACAGAGGCCAGCATGGACACTTTCCTTCATGTGGTGTGGTGTGAAGTACATGACAGGAAACTGGACACAAAGAAAGCCACCCTGACTGCAGAGGAACTTTTCCAAAATGCAGCTCCTGACAACCAATGTCCTAGGCTGCAGGTTGTATGTATCCACTGTGCAGCCAATTGTTTCCTTGGGGGAATTCATTCACCTGCTAATCCTGTCCCTGCTGTCACAGAACCCAGTTTACTACAAAAGCATTGCTTGAGAATGCAAATGGAGGCAGTCGGTGTGTAGCCTAAAGGAAGGATCAATTTGTGGAACCAACAACTGCCAAATGCATGTTGGTGTGTTTGGATGGCACTAGGCAGAGTTATGTGGACTTCCAGAAGGATCCTAGCTTTAGAATCCAGCACTGTCTAGAGAAGGCAAAGCAACCACATTTTGGTGGAGTGTGTGGAACATGATGGAACCTGTGGCTGTGAGACCAGATTCCTAAATTCTGTACATGTAGAACAAGGGATAAAAAGATTCTCAGTTCAGAGTGTTAAAAGTTTAGCAAAACAATTTCCAGCTTTCAAAATAAGAGTTGCTTGGGAGACTATGGGGTTGTTGTGCCGTGCTGGATAAGTGCTTACAAAAGAAGCATAAGGACCTGAGTCTAGATCCTCAACACCTACCTAAAATCCTGGGCTTCTCTAATCCCAGCACCAGGGGAAGAAACAGGCATATCCCAAGAGTTCACTGTCCCAGTGGGAGACTCTATCTTAAAAACTTAGGTAGTGATCAATAAATAAAGATTTCCAAAGCACACAAATACATAAACACACATACACACACACACACACACACACACACACACACACACACACACACACACCCCACAATTTTCATGTTTGCTATCATTAATTACAGAGTCAGCAGGAGGATGTGTCCTGCATAATTGGTATTAAAGATGTCTTTACAAGGACCAAGGAGCAGCTAACTTCTTTATCTTTTCATGGGAAGCAGCCCTATTCTTCTCAGACCGTACTCTAAGTTCCCAGCATTGTGTCAAAAGATGAGATGTGGAAGCAGCTCACCAAATCCTGCCTGCCTGCAGTTGACTATCATTTCACAGAGGCCACCAGGTCTTGATCAGGGCCAAGGGTTTCCTCTCTCAGACTCCTTCTACAATGTTGATCAGGAGCATAAATACAGACATTATTATGGATTATAGTCTTGAGCTGTGTGCATCTTACATTTTCTCATCTAGACTGGATTTTGTTGGAAGAAGTTCTTGTTTCATTCAGCTCTATGTATCCAGTACACAGTAGGCATTCATGATATTCAGGTAAAATAAATAAAGACTGAGAATAGAGGGCCAGCTCGATGGCTCAGTAAGTAAAGGCACTTGCTGACAATGACGACACCCTAAGTGTGATCCTTGGGACTCAAATGGTAGAAGGAAAGAACTAATTATTCGAAGTTGTCCTCTGACCTTCACACTCACACACACTGTGGCATGCAAGACCCCACCCAATGTATATTGTAAGTTTGTGTGCCCACATACAGACTCTCACATACATACTAAATAAATAAATGTGACTTTAAAAGGATAGGATTAGATAAACAGGCGTGGTGGTTTGGTGGTTCACCTCTGTGATTCTACCCTTTATGAAGCTGAGGCAGGGGAATGGAGAATTCAAGATTAGCATGGACAACACAGGAAGAGCCTATCTTAAAAAACAACAACGAAAGCTGTAAAAACAATGTCACACAAAAAATGAGATTAATCTGATTTTATTTCTCATGAGATAAAATTGCTTTGGAATACTTTATTACTATTATGAACACTAGATTTTAAACTGTAAAAATAATTCATGACACAAAATAATAAAGTATCACTGTTCATATGCTAAGCCATTTCTGGCTGTTGTGCCATAGATGGAACTGAGGGACTTGCACATGCTACCCAATTTCTCTACCTCTGAGTTGCAGTGCCAGCTTCTATATTTGTTAATGAATAATGCCACAGTGGGTATCATTTGCAATGAGCTAAATCCTAGTGCATACAGTAGGACCAAAGTCAGTGGTTTGTGCTTCCAATTTCCTGACAAGAAGCTGCAAAACCTCCCTGGAAGATGTGCCCTGGAGAGCACAGGCTGTTAAAATGGCAAAGAAGACCTTTAATAGCCTGATGTTTCTGTACCAACCTGTATTCCTGGAAGTTATCTTCAGAGACCATGACCATACTGAATCTGAGGGCTGGAAATTGCTTCTGCCCCATCTGAGTCAATCTATCCCACTGCTTCATAGCTATGGAATATATGCAGGACAAGTTTGCAAGCTATGTCAAAGGAACTCAGGATAAGCACCGGGCAGGGATGAAACTTTAAATATCTAAGCTTGCTAGGTGTGGTAGTACATGCTACTACTCAGCACTTGGCATGCAGATACAAGTGGATCTCTAGGAGTTCTAGGCCAGCCTTGTGAGAACCTGTCTGAACAAACAAACAAGCAATTCTGGGCTTTCAAAATCGAAACTTCCACAAGCAGCAAGATCAGGAGTAAAATTAGGAAATTTTCGTGGAAATAGCTTCCATGATTCAAATGCTGTGTGCAGTATGATATCCTCCAGGATGGAGCTAGCCTTCACCCCCATTTCCCACAAGTTGGCAATAAGAACATCTTTAAATAGTCTTTTCCCTGCCTAAAATAAAGGATGTGCTGTTCTAGAAAAAAATGCATGTATATACTTTTTCTCCTTTTTCCTATTAAGGCCAGTGTAACTAAAATCAACCCGCAGGTTTTTCCTTCTGCTCAAAACAAAATGAACAGTCCAATTTTAGGGATTTTCAAAAGAAGCTTTCCCCAGACACTCTCCCTAAAATAACTTCTATTTTTAGGTATTTAGGCTATCTATATGTGTCGGCATATGCCTCAGCTTTGAGTACAGCATATTGTGTTTGATCTTGGTTCACTGTGGCCATTTTTGAAATACTTCACGTAATATGGAGTATTTTAAGAATATATGAAAGTAATTTCAACCATAGAAGGTTACGAGCATCAAATATAGATAAAATAAAAAATAAATTAGTAATATTCTAAAGGAGAGTGACTTTCACCCTGGAAGAGTCAGGAGATCATGGCAGTGTCTCCATCAATTAAAATGCCCAGAGAAAAATCTCCAGAATGCACAAGTCACCAAAAGATTTGAAATTGTCATTAAGGAACTACAGTCTGAAAAATTATAAGCCAGGCACAGCACCACACATCTATGATCTCAATACTTTTACAGCAAGATGGAAGACAAAGGGCCTAGAGAGATGGCACAAGGCTTAAGACCCCAGCACATGCTGACTCACAACTGAGTGAAAATCTAGTCCAGGAATCTGACACCCTCTTCTGGCCTTCACAGACACTGCACACATGCAATGCACAGACATCCATGCTAAAATAATAGATAAATAAAAAGATGGAAGGGAGAGACAGGGAAATTTCTGAACTTTGGCTTCCCAGCCTACTGATAACATACCTGCGACTTTACTTACGAAACTCACTTCCTCTGAGCCAGCGTCTATCACCTAGACACATTTGGATTCCTAATTAGCATAACTGGATGTAGGATCCCAGGGAGAAGCCTCTCAGGCTGCTGGAGAGAAGCCTTGATCTCTAAAGTGTTCTGTGGTCAGGAATTAGGGCCTGAGTTCCATCTCCACCACCCACTTAAAAAGCTAGGGTATTTGATGCTCTTATAATACTATAGCTGGGAAGTGAAGCCAGAAAAGCCCCAGGGCTGCAAGCTCTAGGCCCAGTGAGGGCCTTTCACTCTAAAAATAACATGGAGAACAATAGATGCAGACACAGAACCTTGCTCTTTGGCCTCTCCACAAGTAAACAAACATACACACACAAAGAAACCATGTAAGAAATTGTCTTATAGTATGAGTGTGCCCAAACAACATCTCCCCCTCTGTGTCCTCTCTTGTTCTGTCAATAAAAATTCGTCCCTCTAGCACATTATATACTGATTTAGAAAAATGCAAATATAAAAACATGAAAGGTATATACCTAATGAGAGAGAGAGAGAGAGAGAGAGAGAGAGAGAGAGAGAGAGAGAAAGAAACTTGCTCTCAGGTGATCGATCAGTGTCCTAACCACCAAGCATGAAGCATACCTCTCTCCTGAACTTTACAGTTGATCCTTCCTCCCCCTCTTTTCCTTGTTGTTGTTGTTGCTATTTATTGTGTGTGTAAGAGCACATGCACAAACAGGTACTCACACATAACAGAACAATCATGGAAAGCATAGGATACTTACCTTCCTTCCACATTGTAGACACAATCTGCCCATCCAAACTTTCTGGCCCATGAGCCTCTGATCAAAGCTGTGTCTCCACCTCCCATCTCATCATAGGAGTTTTGAGATTACAGATGCAAACTGTGACATCCTGCTTTGTGGGTTCAATGATCAAATTCAGGCCATCAGGCTTATGCAGCAAGTTATTTACCCATTAATCCATCTCACTGACTCAAAGTTGATAAGCCTTAATTCATCATTCTTTCTTAATAACATCCTATTCATATTTGTACTCTGCCTTTCTAATGTTACTCCTCTTGACTCCTGGGGACAGCTCCTTCTGGTATCTGACACTTAAAATTAAAATTCTACCATATAGCTTTATCAATTATCCTTTGTCTATAATCTCTATGCAACTTTACATGTTTAGTGAATTCAGTTAGGACAGGAAGATAGAATAACCCCAAGTCCATGTCTCCAATACAGTTCTTTGCTCTTCCAATATTCAGGGTCATTTTCAACTGTCAACTAGACATAGTTGCCCAGACAGCAAAATCCCTAGTTTAGTGTGCTCCAAAACCCGTCCACTACTTTGTTTCTTATATATTTCATTAAATATGGTATTTTATAAATCCCGTATCTTAATTTTTTGGCCTCAATCTCATCTCAGTGGTCATCCTGGTATGAAAAAAAGTTTTTATAAAATCTTAAAAATTCTGGAACTAGTATAGGGCCTTGGACATGCTAGGTAGTCTTTTCCACTAAGCAATGTCTCCAGCCTTTGTTGGAGATTTTCCTACCATGTGTCAAATGCTATGAATCCAGGTGGCATCACCCCAGCATAAGAATCCTTATATACCTTTATCAACTTGATATATCTGGAATTTATCATCTCTTTCTCATCCCAGTGTTCAACTTAGTTTAGTTCCCTTTAACCTATAGTACTAGAATAGTTTTGAAGGAGGTCTCTGGTTTATTCTTGTTCTCCTAAAATCCACCCTTTATATTAACACAATAGTTGTTTTAAGATATAGTTTATTTATGAAAATCGTTGTAATTAAATGCTTTGCTGTGGCCTGGGAATGAAACGTGGGTCATCAGGATTGTACAGCAAGTGCTGCACCTACAGAGCCATTTCAGCAGCTTCTTCCTCCTCCTCCTCCTCTCCCTCCTCCTCTTCTTTCTTTTTTCTCTTCTTCATTGTTGTCTTCTTCCCTCTTCCTCCTCTTCTCTCCGCCTCTTCTTTCTTTTTCTTCTTCTTTTCTTCCTCATCTTCTTCTCCCTTCACCCCCTCCTCCTTCTATTCCACTCACTCCTCTTCCTTTCTCTTGTCTTATTTATTATTTTTATTCATATCATCATCATCATCATCAGTAATCTTGTGTGTGTGTGTGTGTGTGTGTGTGTGTGTGTGTGTGTGTGTGTGTGTGTGTGGTGTACATGGAGAGGGTGGGCAAGTACATGCCATGTTGCTTGCCTAGAGGTCATAGGACAACTTTGAGGAATTGGTTTTCCCTTTCCACCTTGCTGAGGAATGTTCTCTGGTTTCTGCTATGCTGTATACTTGAGGCTCTCTGGACTATGAGCTCCCAGGAGGTTCTCCCGAGTGCTGGATCTGTATGTAGATGTGCTCCACCACATCTGACTGTATTACACGGCTCCAGGGATCCAACTCACAGTGTCAGCATCACACAGGAAGCACTGGCACTTTCATCTGCTGGGTCACTGTGATTCCTTCTCCTTCTCTTTCTCCTCTTCTTCCTCCTCCTCTCCCCCATCTTCCTCTGCTTTTTTTAGATTATTTTCAAGTCTGAAGCAAAAATTTCTAGGCAGACCATGGCCTCTCCCTCTTGTCTAAACAGATTCTTGCTGAGACTCTGCAGCCTAGGACTCCCTGGTTTCGTTCTTCTGTCACAGAAAATCCTTTTGTTGTTGTTCGGCCTCATTCACACGACTTTCTCCATAGCTCACTGTTGGATTTTCTCAACATCTAGGGCTGTGGCCAGGAGAGCACTGGGATTTTAATCTTAGTTTTCACTACCGACTCGCGCGCTTTGGAATCTGCTAGGATACTGTTGCTGTGGTGTGCCTCTACATTTGCCTGTGAGGGCATCTCCAGAGAGCATTCACTGAGTGGAAAAGTTTCTCTCAAATACGGATGGACGAAATCTGAGGGTCTTGAAAGTAGACAAAACAGAAAGGAGGTGAATAACCAGGATACCAGCTGAACGGTGGAGTTCTCCATTTTGTTTCCAGACCTACTATGGTGTGAACTGTTCAACTTCACCAGCTCTTCCTTCATGGTGGATGGGCACCTCTGAAACAGAGAGGCAAAATAAACAGGTCCCTCTGTAAGTTGTCAGAAACCTGTTCACAAACGTGAAAAATCTGCTGCGGTAAGTGTTCTTATGACTTGGTGGTTTTGCTTCTTTCTAAGACATTGCCTGAAAATCCCAGCCTACCTTAGCCACAGGACCACAACATCTGTTCTGAGAGGTTTTTGAGGCCTCAAATCCAGGCTGTCCATACATCCTAGCTCCTCTAGCCATCTTCTAAAGGGAATTGAGACTCTTTTCCAAGGGTCTGAGCCCCAGTGAATGGCCCCAGCTTTCATGCACTTTGAGTAGGCCAAGGCTTTAATTTTTTTTTATCATCCCCTCTCTGTAACTAACCACTGTCACTCAGTTCAACCTGTGTCCCTTCCACCTCTCTTCACTTCCTATTCTTCCCATCTTTCCACCGCTCCTTCTCCACCCATCTTGCCCTTGACCATTGTTATCTTCATCATAACACAACAGGTTTATCTTCTCCTTGGAGTCCTCTCTTCTATATACACTCCATCCTTTAACCAGAGAGACCTTTCCAAGACCTCCACAGCTACCAACACGCAAACCACTACCTTTTCTTTTAACATGAAAATTTTAAGATCAAATAAATATTTAGAGACCAGATTCTATCTGTGCCTCTTGCTCTGCTTTATCCCACACCACACCCATCTCTAACCATGTTCTTTCTGCCTGTGAACATACTATCTATCTCCTCTCTCCCTCTTCTGTGTATATGTGTGTCTCCTCTCTACCCCTCTCTCTTCCCTTTCCTTCCCCACATATTCATTTCCTTCCCCTCCCCCTCCCCTTCTTTCCCTCTTTCTTTCCTTTCCTCCCTTTTCTCTTCTTCTGTCTCATCTTCTCTTGCTCTCCTTCCTCCCACTCTCACTCACTTGCTTTCCTTTTCTCTTGCTCTTTCTTCCTTTCTTCCTGTTTCTTCTCCCTCTGAGAAGTCCCCTGTCTCCTCTCCCCCACCTTCATTTCTCTCCCTGATCCCTTTCATCTCCCTCCTTCTGCCCCTTCCCCCTTCCTCTCCTTTTTCTTCTCTCTCCCTCTTTGCCCCTTCCCTTTATTTCTCACACAGCTTCATACTTTGAATCCTACATTGTCAAGAATGCTTTCTTCTTAAGTCCAATCCCTTTAACATTTTAATTACATTTTTTCTTTTCTTTATTTGTTTAAAGTTCCTTCACCTGCCCTGTAGATGGTATATTTCTTCAGGGTTTTTGTGCACTCTTTTTAAAAATATGTATTTTATTCTCCTTTTGTGTGCAGCAGTGTTTTGCCTGCATGGATACAAGTGTTCTGTGTATGTGTAGTGCCCATGGAAGCCAGAAGACAGTCTCAGATCTCCCAGCATTGGAGTCATAGACAATTGTGAATGTTGAGTACCCAGTGCTCTTAACTACTAATCCATCTCTCCAGTCCCATATATGTGTTATTTTTCACACTTATAGCCTTCAGAACCTAACTGTAAATCTGGCTCCTTAAAGGGATAAATATGTCTTATTTATGGACTTTATTGATGTCTTTCAGTTCCTCCAGGCTCCTTTATATTCATGATTATATCAAGCAATTGAAATTGACATAGGGGTTTGTGTGTGTGTGTGTGTGTGTGTGTGTGTGTGTGTGTGTTGTATTCATTTTCAAACGTGCAGAGAATATCAGGAGGACATTAGACATTTTTCTCCACTTCTTTCTGCCTTGTTTCTTTATGACAGGGTCCTTCACTTAGTCAGGAGCTTGTGTGTGTGTGTGTGTGTGTGTGTGTGTGTGTGTGTGTGTTTTCACTATTCTGGTGGCCAGCAAACACCAGTGAACTTTCTAATAACCCCTCAGACTCAGCATTGGGGTTACAGGAATGCTTGCTTAGATTTTTTTACATGGGTACTAAGGATTGAACTCTGGTCTTTATACTTGAGCAGCAAGTCCTCTTACCCATTGAGTCATTTCCTTAGTCCTAATGCTACAACCTAAATGTTATATACTTTGAAGTGCATGTTATGGTGGGAACATGGCATTAGCATCTTATTACTAGACTTTTACACATTAAGTACACCCTTTTCTCCAAGTATAAAGGCCATATCACATATTAGCTTCTGAGATTTCTATGAAAAATAATGTACATAAGGGCATTTTGCAATTTTTAAAGAACTACATGGAAATTCAATGATGGTTATTGTTGTTATCACCATCACCATCATCACCATTATCACCACCACCACCACCACCACCACCACCACCACCACCATCATCATCTAATATTACATAATTTTAGTGCTATGGACACATTAGGAATAAAATTCAATAATTCCATCATAGAAATAAACAAGAGAATAGTCTAAATCCTATGTCTAAGAGAATAGTTTAAATGCTAAGTGCTAAGCTGCCTTAGAAATGACTTTTTATTCACATGGCTTACCACATGACAATAAATGTTAACACAAGAAAGTAAGCTAACAGAAGACCTAAAGTCATTTTTTTCTTGCTAATAAGGCTATTAACTAAATTTTATTTGAAGAATTTTAAGTTGAAAAGCTTTTTTTTCTAAGTAGCCATCTGATTTTCTTATAGTGAAATGGCACACATAAATGTAGCAGTTGGTCATATTACTCCTAAGAACTGAAGGTTGGGAATGGAATAAAGTGAGGAAAGAAAGGAATGGTTTTTGAAATCTGACTTTGGAAGGAACTGCTGCAGGATTTTGGGAAAGTTTGCACACTGTCAGAGCCTTGTGCACACAGAGAAGTCATAAAGAAGGCTCATTCTGAAGTTACATAATGAACAGTCCTGTCTGTCCTGGGAAATGTTGTGACAGCATGGTTTTATGTTGATTGATTGACAAGGGTTCCCTTGCCTGTAGCCAAGACCACCAGGTAAATTCAAGCCAGCTTTCTCATTTAAGATAAGAACTTGGGGCTGCCTAAGAGTTTGTTTGAACCCTGATGACATATGGTATTGAAATGCCTACTTTAAATGGAGAGAAGCTGCACATTCCCAAATGCAAGATGCTGGCACCAGCATGTTTGGAGTTATCTTTAATCTATGTAGTTGATATTTGAGACACATAGTTGAACTGAGTTCCCAGTCTCTCATTTCCTGTGTCATAATCAGGTTCTTTACATCTCTCTAAGCCTTAATTTATGGACTCTATTTTTATTACTCCTGTTTAACAGATAGTAATCAGATTCAGGGAGCTTCAGTGGCTTGTCCAAAGTCTCTCCTCTACAAATCAGCTGCTGAAACCTCACAAAATTATACTAACACCGCTCATAGCTTCTTCTTTGTCCATGACCCCCTGGAAGTTTCCATGATGCAAGGAGACAGAATTCTGATTACTGTCATATGCAGAACAGGGGCCTGCCCCTCTTCTTGGCCACGAGGAAGCCTTTGCCTACAAATCAGTCTAGATGTGCATGACCCTTGATCTTCCCAAACAGCCTTTGTCTTTGCAATATGTCTTTCCACTTTACACAAGCTAATTGGCTCTCCTCAGGGCAAGTCTCTACTGCCTTCTGACCCTATCTCTAGGTAGCAATACCTCTACCTCATCTGAATCTGAGGCACTGTGTGAGGTGAACACTAGAGCTTCCTTTGTCAGCTATGCTGGTAGATAGCAAGCACCAGAGATCTCCCTGTCGTCAGTACTCCAGCCCTTTTGTCCAGTGCTAGGGTTACAGGCATGGTCTTATTTCTAACGCTGAAGACCCAAACATGGATTCATGCTTAAGCAGCAGGTGCTCTTACCCACTGAGCCACATCACTCATCCTGGTGTCATAGCCAAGCAGGTAGATACTTAGAAGTTTGTGGTAAGAAAAGGAGGAGGTATTTAAAAAGCTGTGATGTTTTACCAGTGGGGAATTGGACCCTCTCAACTCTTACGTCTCTGAGAAAGGCTTCAGTAGCACTATCATTAATTGGTATCCATTCACCAATGACATTGGTATGCAACCTGGTGTGGGAAGGGGCATTGCAGGGATCAGTGGACTGGTGGACCTCAGGTCTGAAGAGACAGAGGCGTAATGGAGGTCAGTTACCCCAAAGTCTAGAAGTAGCCCCTGCTCCCCGGGGATAAGTCACATTTCTACTGAAAAATAATCCCTAATTGACCCTCTTCTGTATATTATTGTCAGGGATCTTTCTAGTTGCTTAGAGAATAGAGTGTTTAGATGTGTTATTCATTAAGTATTGGATGAACACTCCCCTTCCCTCTCCTTCACCTTTATTGTCTCTCATCCCTTTTCTCTCCTTTCCTCCCTTCCTTTCTCTCATTCATCTCTCTTCCTCTGTCTTTCCTCTTGCCCCTCTCTCCTTTCCTCTGCCCCCTTCCTCCCTCCCTTCCTCCCTGCACTTGCGGGGAAATGAACCTTCCCTCTTCTCTTTGGCCATCACTGGTCAGTTGGAGCTGGGTTTTCAGGGGATGGCTCAAAAACTACCTGGAAGAAAGGATAAAAATAAATAACTAGGTCTGTAATGAAATCAGGAGAATGGAGTTCCAGTCAATATCCTAGGATCAAAATGTGTGTGGTTAATATATAAGGATAGTATATAGCATCAAGGCCAAAATGCCTTTGGGCTCCATGAATTTTGCAGGTCTTGGCTCAAGAATTATTTTAAAAAATTAAAAAATAATTTTAAAAAAATGTACTTGCTGATGAGTCAGCAAGTAAAGGCACTTGCCGCCAAGGCTGATTGCTGAGCTTGATCCCTGGGGACCCTCCCAGGGAATGGAGAGCACTGGCTTCACATATTCTCCAGGACACATGTGTGGTGGCACACATACATATGTCACAGACAAAACAAGTAAATGAGCTTAATTTAAAACTTAAAAATTACTTGAAATTTCTTCACCATAAAGTTTGAGAGAGAGACAGACAGACAGACAGAGAGAACTTGCCTAAAGCTCTAATAAACCACTGAGGATGGCATGAGGAGATGCTTGCTGTCACCAACCTTGGGTCATACCTGCCATTATTCCTTTTTTTTTTTTTCATTTATAAATGAGGGTGCATAGAAGTAAGAGTTGTGTGCAACATTAGTAACCCATGAAGAATGATGTGATCCTGATGTGCAGATCCCAAACTCAACGTGAATGTTCATCTCATTCTTTCTTTTGGTCCCTGAGGTAAGTCACTAAAATGTGGCAAAGATCCCCTCTACCAGTATGAGGTAGAGTCTCTGTCTCCTCCCTCCTCCCATCTGACTTGAGTTCCCCTCTACAATGCCAGTGGACATTGTTGCTGCAGTTCAGAGGTGGTGCCTCAATGGCCCGGAACTGCCTTTTTTAGTCCACATAGCTTGGATTGGCCACATGTACTGAGCAAGCCTGGCTGTCTTGCTAAAGTCGAGTGAGCACGCGAGACAAAGCAGACTACCTCTGATCGGCTAGATTCCAGCCTCTCTATAAACTGGCCATCCACACACACTCGATTCCAGCCCAGAGCCGTCAACCCTGGCCAGATCAGCAGGGGAGCTCAGCTCGAGGGTACCCAGTGCAAACACACAAAGCATAGGATTGTGGACCTGACGAAGGGAAATCATTGTAAATCATGATAGACGTCTAATTGGTAAAATGTCTCAAGGTAGAAGAAAACAGGTTTTATACTCTTCGAGGGGAACAACAGCAGAACCGTTGTATGGCACCCTTGGACAGCAGAGAGCGAACAAGGTAACCTTGGAATAAGTGAGGCAGTGAAAGCTCAGACCTCACGTTCAATTTCCGTGGGGAGCTGCCTGGCAGCCTCTGTTTTTGATGTTAAACATGCTAAGGAGTCAACAGGAGCACAGCTCCGAGAGGTGAAGAGCTGCTAAAGTTAAGGGAAGAGACAAGGACTTAAAGGATAGAAGGGAAGTGAAGGAAGAGAGAGGAAAGGAAACCTATTTAAATACAAAAAATAAAAAAGATAAGCAGGGACTTCTCTGCACTGTTTTCAGAATGTCTAGGTCTTTTGGGGTTAGTGAACAGGAAAGAAAAGTTGCTATCTTAGGAAGGAAAATAGAGAGGGAAGATGGTGAGTAAATGTGCTGATGTCAGGTGAGCAAGGTTATGAAAGCGTGAGGACCAGATGGGGAAATGCGGCACGGGAGAGCAGGCCCGGCTTCTATATATAAATCCCCAGAGTGGAATTTTACTTGTGGTGGCAGTGCTCTTGGGAATGGCACTGGAAGGTGGTGAGCAGCCCTGCTGTGCACAGCTAAGTCTCCCCTGCAGCTGGGAGCAGATAATCCAAAAATAAGGCTTCTTAACCTTTCCCATTCGGGTCTCCTTTTTGCCCCGGAAACTTTTACTTGATCTCTGGCATGTATTGATTTATAAAATAGGTATGCAATCAGATGTTTACATATAATAAACCATAAGGAAAAATTTAATAAGTATTTTTAAAATTTTTATTTCATAAAATATATTTTGATCATAATCTTTCCCTTCTCCCAACTCCTCCTAGATATTTCCCACCTCCCCACTCACCCAAATTTTGCACCCTCTATAAAAAAAAAAACTGAAAATAACAACAAAAATGAAAATCAAAACAAATTTTTAAAAAAGATCAATAAAATAAAAATACTAAAACAAAACACATCCTCCACTACCACCACCCAAAACAACTACAAAACATGGAGTCCCTTTTGAGCTGGCTGGTGGATTTTCCTTTTCCAGAAGGTATCTATTGCAAATAGCTTCTTGGATAGGAGTGGGGGTTTGTGTCCACTAAATAAATGTATTTTAAAAACAATTCTTTGGTATACATATATTTTTACCATTTATTAAGGAAGAAAGCAAAATTTCATGTTAACAGTATGGACATGCTTGTTTGTTTCTACATGAAGAATTAATTCTTGGCTGAAGATTTTTCTGCAGGATGCAGAACATCTTCAGTAGTTTTCAGAGTTGATCAATATTTTGATTTTATAATTGTCAATGCTGGGAATACGACTTCACATAAATACATAGTACAGAATGGCAGAAGTGTGTTTAGGGCCATTTCAGAAATTGATGGAAATAACATCCCAGGCCCAAGCCAGACTTCATTGAATAGATTTTGTGTGAAACTCAAATCAGTGACTCAAATAGTAATTTTAAACTCAAACATTCAAACACAGTCCAACCAAGGATTCCTTTACCTCAGTCTTGCACGATGCCAAGTGAGGTAGGAGAACACTCAGTCTGTTTTCCATAGTTAAGCTGTTGCGATTCTGTAGAGCAAGACTAGTGTGGGTTCAGTAAAGCACTTTAATATATTGCATGCAATAGCCTTGAATCTGCGACCAGAGAAACCAAGGAGTGTTCTGTAGTGGTGTGTGGCATGATGGCATGCACAATGCAAATGGTGCACATTTCATGTTCAAAACTAAGGCTGCCATGAAGAAATGCCATGCAACATAGATGAGTGTGGCCAGAAACACCTCGTGCTCATTATATGTTTGTTAGATTTTGAATTATTCTTTGCACCTCTTGTTCTCATAAATGTTTGTTACTAAACATTATGTGAGCCACATGTTCAGTTATAGAGTTCACAGTTTATAAAGCTGTATCCTGAGTGATGCTGTCAGGGTGAGGTTAGATAGGGTTGCAGGAATGGACTCTTTTTCTATGCTGATTTAAATTTTAAAAAAGGCAGACAAAGCAAGGTCTTTGCACTTAGCAGGACACAACAAAACACTCTCCAGGTGTGGTGGGGACTTAGAGCTGGTGCCTGAATCTGCTCTATTGGGGCTTTTGTGTGAAATTGGCTAGTTTGGGCTATTGCAGAGGTATCCAGACAAAGAAAGGGGAAACCGACCAGTTCCTGACATCCCTCTGTTCTCTACTGTGTGAGATTTGAAAGTCCCACAAGCTGGAAAAAGCTCACCAAGTCTTGGGATCTTTGAAGAGGGAGAAGCAATAAGTCAGCCACCTTAAATGTTGAAGTGAAAAGCACAGCTGTCCCTCTACAGCTTCTTTTCTCTGTCTGTCCATCTGCTGTGGATCTGTCTGACTGCTAGTACCTCAGTAGTGGTGCTCTACTGGCACCAAGGCCAGTGACCTCTCTCTAGAATTCATGATTACATGAAGCTGAACAGAGGTGGATGTGTGTCCTAAAGCATCGTGTGTCCCAGGAATTGATCTTTCTTACTGTGTGGTGGTGTTGATCTGGGCTATGTGGTCATAATTATGTTCAGTCCCGAATTATGATCAAGAGGACACAAAAAGAAGAGGCAGAATTCCAGAAAGAAGGTGCGATAGCTGGAACATGAAACGGGAATCCTCCGAATTCCTGGTCAGTAGTTAATTACAGGTTTCACTGTTGAGCCAGAGATATTAAAAAGAGGAGGAGGAAGAAGAGATTATTGCAGTGCTAAGAATGGACCCCAGAGCTTTATGCTGACACAGGTATCCCCACAGACATATATTCCTAGACCTTGGTTTTTTTTCATGACAAGTTATTGTGTAGCTTAGGCTGGCCTCAAATGTGTCAGCCTCCAGACTCAGCCTCATGAAGCTGGGTCACAGATGACACACCTTCTTCTTAGTACAGCTCTACCTTTCCTCTGCTACTTAAGCAGGATGAATCTCTCATATGATGATCAGTAGCTTGGTCAGTGGTGGGTGGGCTTCCACTGCCAGGAGTTCTATGCTATAGGGACAGGTTGTGTTCAGAAAGAGAAACTTGACTTCAGGCCTGAGATTTGGGAAGAAGAAGTCTTTTCTATTCAGGTTCCACTCTGATCTCACTCAAGACATGCCTGAGAATCCTAGCCTCCAGATCCAGGTACAGCTATTGTTTTTGTTGTTGATTGATTTAATTTTAATTTTTGTTTAGTTCTTACTTGTCTATAGTTGTCTACATATTTACTGTGTATCCTTCTTTTATAGCATAAAGATTATGAAGAGCAAAGAACAGAGTGAATTAAGCTGGTGGACAACCTTAGACTTCAATGACTCACTCACTGACCTAATCAAGTTTTTATTCAGTAATCAGTAGTGGAGGACCAGGCTTTCCCTATAGGCATTTTAGAAGGTGGAGTTCAGCATCTCAGTGTTATGTGACAGACTTTATGGAAATCTTGAAGAAGAGGCAATGGACTTGAATGTGCATATATTCAATGTTTCTTTGTACAAAAAAGGTTGTTTTATTAAAATTTAATCTTTAGAAAATATGCTGTCTCTTTATTATTTTATTTGTGTGTGTGTGTGTGTGTGTGTGTGTGTGTGTGTGTGTGTGTGTGTGCCCCTGCTTGTTTGCATGTGTAGTGTATGCATGTAGTGCCCACTGAGACCAGAAGAGGGCTCACATTCCTTTAAACTGGAGCTACATGGGTTATGATGTCTGTGTCTATGCTGGGAACTAAACCTAGGTCCTCTGAGATAGCAGCAGGTGCTCTTAATCACTAAGTCATCTCTCTGGTTCCCTATAATAGTCTCTAACAATGTACACCTTACTGAAAGTCAACCTAAAAGTTGTATTTTAGAAACCCATGTCTTTGATTAGTGATTTAAAGTTTATAGTTAAGCTTTCAGAAAAGTGTTTGATCAAATTTAGACTAGAAGGTCCAGCTGCTCTTGAATAGGTCCTGTCCTTGATCCTGCAAAGCCTAGTGCAGAAGGTCTCTGTCAAGATGTGGGGTTCTAGTGTGACACAGACACATAGCTTTGGGATGCCTCATTCCTGTCAACTTGATCTGGGAAGTGTGCAATCCCTTTAACTCACAGATGTCCTGTAGGCATCAGACTGAAGAATAAGTCCCTTAAGTGCATGGGACTTACCTAGCTCCTCTAGAATACTAGCTGTTCCATAGTTTAAAGTTTGAGAGGGAGAAAAAGCTCACCTACCATATCCCTTGCAAACAATGCTCCACATGTTGCTAAGCATCCTAGAGTTTCTACAAATATAAAACTGCAGTGTTATGCAATGTGCACATATATTTAAAGTGGTGCTCTTGGGCAAACTCATTATTTTGGGGTCCATCTGAATCACTTTTAAAATGTGATCTAAAATTACAGCTTTGAGCCAAGCTAATTTTCCTTAATCCATATCAAAAATCTTAAGTGAACAAAGTTGTACTCATGCATGAAGTCAGCAGTTCTCACTCTGTGTAAAAGGTGGTGTCCTAAAATAAATTCTGTCCCCAAAAGTGTCCAAACTGAGGATTTCCACAGACCAAGCAGCCGAAAAATTAGGGCAATATGGGCCTGAAAACAGCAGCCTCTGTATCTACTGTGAGCTGAGGCGTCCTAAGCAGAACTGAGTACCATATAAAATCATTCTGAACCAATTACAAAAAGAAGCACTTAGGGGAAAATTGATTCGATAACATGAAATTCCCACTGCAATTAACTTCACTTTTAGAGCTAAGTTTATGGCTTCATCACAGTGATGGCCAGAAGAGAATTTAATCCCCAAGGCATCCCCACTGCATGCCCCCCAACATTCAGATCAGGTTTCTGCCTGGTTCCTTTTGCAGGGTCTTTCTCCCCACCAATCCTGGTAGTTTTAAGAACATTTATTTAGCGTGGGCTTTCTGATACTAATGTGTCCATTCCTTCCCCTTAAAGGAAAAAATCACTGAAACTCTGATAATAATCTATAGATGCATTGAATGCTTCTAGATCATTCTGATAGTTTCCATACCCACTACATCCACCAATTTTGCAGCCCATGCTGAAGTTTCTCAAGAAAAATCCCAGCACGGTGAGGAAGAGGCACATATAGAGGTGAATTATCTGAACCCAGTGAAGCAGTGGCTAAGTGGTAAAATGGGACACATGACACCTGTGCCTGGTGCATGTCATAAGATGCAGCATGTCAAGATGCAGAATGCACTAGCCTGATATACTCACAATGGAGGTTGTATCAGAAGTCTCTCTCTCTCTCTCTCTCTCTCTCTCTCTCTCTCTCTCTCTGTGTGTGTGTGTGTGTGTGTGTGTGTGTGTGTGAGAGAGAGAGAGAGAGAGAGAGAGAGAGAGAGAGAGAGAGAGAGAGAGAGAGAGAGGAGAGAGAGAAAGCATGTATGTACATGTATTTTCAACCACTTGCTGGTATAGAGACCAGAGTTCAACTTCTAGCATCTTCCTCAATCACCTTCCACCTTATTTTTATTTTTTATTACATCTTTGAGAACTTTGTACAGCATATTCTGATCATATTCATCCCCTTTCCCCCACTTATTTCCCAATCCACCCCCATGCCTATCCACCCTTGTGTTTTTTGTTATTGTTGTTTGGGGTTTTTTGTTTTGTTTTTTGTTTTTTGTTTTTCGAGACAGGGTTTCCCTGTGTAGCTTTACGCTTTTCCTGGAACTCACTCTGTAGACCAGGATGGCCTCTGGCATCAAACTCACAGAGATCTGCCTGTCTCTGCCTCTCAAGTGCTGGGATTAAAGGCGTGCACCCCACCACCATCCGGCTTTCTTTCTTTTTTTTTTAAATCCTTCAAGACCAATTTGTACTGCTCAAGTATCCTTGGACATGTGGTCTTCCACTGGAATTTGGATGTGTTACTAGAACCCTTAGAGAAAATTCTTCTACCCTCTCTCAGCAGCTAACAGCTATCAAGAGCCCTGGGAACATTGCCTTCTGGGCACAGCAGGGCAGCAGCATGTGTGAACTCACAACAGCCATGACAGTTGTGTGAGACTCACGCAAGCCAAGCCAAACCCCAGTGTACAGAAATGGACTTGGGCATACAAACCCACCTTACTTTTTGAGACAGGTTCTTCCACCTGCCTGGAGCTCACTGTTTTGACAGACTGCCTGCCAACAAGCACCAAGGATTCTCCTGTCTCCACTGATCCAGTGCTGGGGCTACAGACTTGCACCACTGTGCTGTGCTGTTCCATGGGTGCTGGGAACCCAAACTCTGGTTCTCAAACTTAGGTATCGAGGACGTTTCCTACTGAGCTATCTCCTTATACCTGGGTTTGTTTGTTTGGTTTGATTTTGGTTTCTTTGTTTGCTTTTTGTATTATTAATACTTTTAGTTAACACACAATAATGTTTCCTTAGGACGTTTTTGTGCTTGTACATCATTGTACTTTTCTTATATTCACCCACGCCCTGTTTCTCTCCCTTCCGATTGATCAGCGTCTTCTCCTCCTATTGTTCCCATAGTGTTTTCCCTTGGAAGCAATGCTCCTTGGATGACTTCTGTGTTTCTTCTCCTTGGTTCTTAATCTTTAAAATAAAATAAAATCTAGATTATACATGAGTGAAACACACAATAAATCTTTTTCACCCCCATTATAGCCTCATTCCCTCTCCCTTCCTTTATTTAAATACTGATTATTCTTATGTATGATATGAGAGAAACATGGCATTTGTTCCTTTGAGATTGGCTTGTCTCATTTAACATGATGATCTCCAATTCCACCCATTTTCCTAAAAATGACAAAATTTCATTATTTTTTCTTAAGCTGAATAAAATTCCTTTGTATATATATCTCATACTTTTAAAGATTCATTATTTTATGTGTGTGAGTATTTGCCTGCATATATATAAGTGCCCCAGAAGACAGCACTGAAACTGGAGTCACAGATGGTTGTGAGTCACCATGTGGGTGCTGAGAACTAAACTCAGCTCCCCTGCAAGAGCAGTAAGTACTTTTAACCACTGAGATATCTCTCCAGCCCCTATATCCCATACATTCACAGAACTCTTAGCTGAACAAATGGAAAGTGCCCTTTAACCTCCCATGTCTGATTTAGGGGCGAGCCAGGAGAGTGCTATCTCCATGGAGTGCAAAATAGGAAGCCAGGTCACAGAAGACAGTCCTTCAGATCTGGGATTTCAGGAGAGTCAGCAGGTGGGATAAAGCTTATGCATACCTGTTCTTGCCTCTCTTCTCCCCACTCTGTCTGGAGAAATGTTAGTGGGCCCACCAAGCCCTGAGCACATGAAGGGCAAGTCCTTTACTTGGTCTCTTTGTTGTGTTTTGCATTTCATATTTATTATGTTCATGTGGTGTTTCAAAATGTCTGTTCCAGTGAGGAAGGAGGATCTTCTGCTTTATTAAATAGCACTAACACTTAGATATATCGTATTTGAACTCTGCTTTGCCTTGGAAACAGTGTCCCTGAATGCATTCCTGTCTCTTCTTCCTCATAATCCATTGTTTGTATACCTGAGAGAGTTGTAGACTGAAATGTCCTATTTTTTAATAAATAATTTTTTCTTTATTATTATGTGTTTTAAATTTTATACATCAGCCATGGGTTCCCCTGTCCTCCCCCCTCCTCCCCACCCCCACCTTCCCCCCAACCCCTCCCCTCCATTCCCATGTCCTCCAGGATCAAGGCACCCCTGGGGATTCATTTAAACCTGGTGGATTCAGTACAGGCAGGTCCTGTCACCTCCTTCCAGACTGAGCAAAGTGTCCCTGTGTAAGCCCAAGATTTCAAACAGCCAGCTCATGCACTAAGGACAGATCCTGGTCCCACAGACTGGGTGCCTCCCAAACAGATCAAGCTATTCAATGGTCTCACTTATCCAGAGGGCCTGATCCAGTTGGGGGCTCCACAACCTTTGGTTCATAATTTATGTGCTTCCATTCGTTTGGCTATTTGTCCCTGTGCTTTTTGCAATCTTGAATTCAACAATTCACGCTCTTGCAGACCCTCCTCTTTCTCGACAGTTGGACACCTGGAGCTCCACCTGCGGCCTGGCTGAGGATCTCTGCATCCACTTCCATCAGTTATTGGATGAGAGTTCCAAGATGACTGTTAGGGTGTTTAGTCACCTGATCACCAGACTAGGTCAGATCAGGCTTTCTCTCGACCATTGCCAGCAGACTACAGAGGATATATCATTGTGGATTTCTGGGTACCTCTCAAGCACTCTGCCTATTCCTGGTCTCATGTGGTCTTCATTTATCATTGTCTGTTATTCCTCATTCTCCCTTTCTGTTCTTGATCCAGCTGGGCATTTCCTACATAAAATAGGACATTTCTTCTGGATCAAGAAATGTCCTATTTTATGTGGAAAATGCTGTATGTGGATTGATGTGGAAAATTCATAAAACACACTTGGAATCTGGATCCAGAAGCTGCTTGGGTAAGTGTTAGTAGTCACTCTGGGTAAATTTTTCTAGAAGCTTTGGAAGGCTTGGAAAGCTCTGTGGGAGATATCCCAGTGTTGTTGTACAGTTTTGTTTTGTTTGTTTCTTTCCTTCTTTTTTTTTTTTTTTTTTTTTTTTTTAAATGAGTCCAGCATTCTTATATCTTCCAGACCTGTGCACTGGAGCTTGGAGGTTGGAAAAATAGACTCCTTATCTTTTCAAGAAGACACCAGATTTTAGAATCCTATTTACTCAGCAAAAGTTAGCCTGGGTCCACCATTTTCAAACAGTCCTCCCCTTGACTGTATACATACATGTAAAAAATGCACTATTTATTTAGCTGAAAATTATGTGCCATGACTCCTGTGCTCTAGCCTGGTGCCTCATTGAAAGGCTCATTTAGTACCTTGACAATCTCCTAGTTCATGTACAGTGAGAGTGGCAGGACCCTCAAGATTAGGTCTCAAAGCCATGCCACCCTGGGTCTAACCGAGCTCTCCTGACTAGCTCTCTTGCCATTGCATCTGATGTCTGGGAAATCTGAGTCATCAAGAGAGGCTACATCCAGCTCTACATAGTCCAGAATCTCTGGTTATTCATTCTCACCCCATGTCAGTAGATATTACAATTGTTCAACTCCATTATCCATCCTTAGTCCTGTGAAAGTCTGTTGGGGTGCAGCCTTCTTGGATTTTTGCCAGGCTCCAAGGTCTAAATTACTTGCTCAGTCAATCTGTTTCCTGTCAGCAACTTGACTTAAAGACCAAGACTTCCACTTGCTTGCAAGCAATTCTTACTCAGAACAAAGATTTCATTTTCTCATTGCTTTGTCTGCCACACTGTGAGTGGATGCTGTACCCTCCAACCTAAAGAAACTCTCCTTGCACACTGGGGAACATTTGCAGAATCTGATTCAACTTGACCTAATTCTGGTGTATTAATATGGTGTTAAAAATCTAAGCTGGGTGGTGGTGGCTCACGCCTTTAATCCCAGCACTCGGGAGGCAGAGGCAGGCGGATCTCTGTGAGTTCGAGGCCAGCCTGGTCTACAGAGCGAGATCCAGGAAAGGCGCAAAGCTACACAGAGAAATTCTTTCTCGAAAAACCAAATAAATAAATAAATTAATTAATTAAAAAATCTCTAGCCATCTATATGGAAACTTTTTTTTTCCAGAGCTGAGGACCAAACCCAGGGCCTTGTGCTTTCTAGGCAAGTGCTCTACCATTGAGCTAAATCCCCAAGCCCTGGAAACTATTTTTAACCACATAATTTATTTTGTGTGTGCATGTAGATGCCACTGCATGCATGTGGAGGTCAGAGGACAGCTTGTGGGAGTCATTTCCTTGGGGTCCCAAGGATTGGACTCTGGGTTGTTGAGCTTGAAGGTAGGTATCTTTAAGACCCACCAGGCCATCTCACCAACCCTTAGCCCTACTTGACAGTCTTTGTTTACTAACTTAATACAATAAAAATTCATAATGTGAATAAAATACCAGATTTCAATGTGAGTCTGCTGCCTCTCCTTTCCTCTGAACTTTAACTTCAAAACTCCCTCTACCCACTTCCTTTTTCCTAGAATAAGCTGTCAGGCATCTAAGAGACACTGTCACATGAAAGACCAGGCTCTGATTTGAGGTATTACCACAGATCTGGCACCTGCTTAGGAAGCAAAGCCACCACACTTTCTTCCCCGATGGGAGGCACAAGGCAATTCAATTTTTATTTCCTGTATATGTGGAAGAGTACACATGAGTGGGTTGCTTGCTTAAAACATACAGCCCTCCGATTGTGCCTCTGGAAACCAAAGTGTGCACCAAATCTCTTATCAGGTTTAACCTTTTAAACTCTGTTCCTGATCCACTTGTGGGCAGTGCACATAAATCAGGGCATATGCACATATCCACACTCCTCTGTCCACACTCCCACTCTCACACATCACATATTCACTCATCACTTGCACACTGGTTAAAAAGAAATGCTGCATCTGCCATCTGATACTATTGTGCCAGCCCTTTCCTTGGAGATGGAATTTACATAGCAACAGATCCAGTGAGCTTCATTCAGTCTTCCTTCCTCCTTTTCTCTGGGAAGTCAGGGCCACTAAGTAACATGGGTTCTGTGTGGCCTTCTGAGCCATCATCTGCTCCTCCACCCTCACCAGTTCTTCTTTGGCCACAGTGTCCCTCATGGCTCTAGTATGCATGGCCAAGTGACAATAAGGGGACAGGATGAGATATGTACTGTGTTAGCACCTACTACATCACCAAAGTGCACCAAGACATGATGCTCCTTGTCCAAGTTAAGTTCCTAGTTCAGAATCTTAGACAGCACACATTCCAGATTCTTCCAGAGAATCTCTGTTCAGCCTAGTCCATTCAAGGCACTGATGGCGTTTCCAATTATCTGGTTCCTCTTTTCTTCACACATGCCCTCTATGTAGATTAATTTTCAAACTACCAAAGGTAGCACTTCAAAAATGGATATCCTTAACACATACAGCACACACAGATCCGTGATACAAACTTTCATGCTAATGGGACTTTCTTGAATGTCCTGGAAGGGATTTTTCTTAATAACTTGAGCTACATGTATCATAGCGACTAGAGGCATGTATCACGGTAGGTAACATGTTCTATAGTCTGCCGGGTCTCGTGATCTTTACCATGTAAAAACAATGACCCCTATAAGAGTGCTGCAAAAGCTGAAATAACAAAAGAACAGAAAGTAGCTTGGGGTTCCTTATAAGCAAGTGAAAACAATTATTGCTAATTTTCTATGTCGACTCTGCTTTGGGCAGTGCTGAACTGAATTATTCTTGCTAGTCACACTGTTCATTTCCTTCCTTTGCTGAGCCAATTTTGCTTTCTCATTTAAAGCTCCTGTCAAAATGATGTCTGTTATCAGTGCAAAGCCAAGGATTTACTTTTTTTGTCAAGAAAGTAACTGATTCAGTGACCCTCTGTGAACCTGCTGTAGACCATCTTTCTCTGACTCCAGCTGAGCTATGCTGGGCCTGGAACCCCTGGAGACTCCTTGTGCAGTGTCTCCTAGTCCTCTTTATGTGGTGTGTACAGTTTTGAACTGATATGCTGGAACAACAGAGAAAGGGTTGTGCTGTGTAGGACTTCCAATAACCCAGAGGAATTCAGTATTTGAGGTAGGGAGCTACAGATAAAAGATGGGACCTTATCCACAATAGTCAAACAGTATACAGTCATATTGCCAGCCTTCAGAGTCTTAAAAATATAAAAATACTTTTAAGGGACAAGTAATAACTCTCTATTTATAGGTCCATGTGATATTTTTATCTGTGTATACACTGTAGAGAGAACCTGGCAAGCCACTGAACATAGCCATCATCTATTTTTGTCATTGAGTAAGAATATTTAAAATGAATTCTCTAGTATTTTACAAAGCACACAATACACCATTATTAAAATTGGTGAGCATGTGGTGAAGCAGATAACTGACACGCAGCAGGGACAAGCTTAATGGAGATGCTGAGCTTGGCCTGTTGCCCTGTATCTTCCATTTCTACAGAAAGCATGGCACAGCAGCAATGGCAGAGTGAAGGTGTGTTGTGCTTTGAATGTGATGTCTGTACATAGGCTTGTGTATTCACTCAGTCTCCAGGGGGTGGCACTGTTCCAAGTTGAGGAACCTTTAGGAGGTGGAGTTTGTTGGAGGACTTGGGTCACTAGGGTCACTGGGGTGTGTTGTGGAGTATTAGTTCAAGATATGTTACATTCATTTATGCTGTGGAATATTTGTTTAATGATGCAAAGTTACATTGACTTCTTTTATGTTGCATTTGTTTAATTCTATAAAGCTGTGTTGTTTTGCCTGCCTAAAACACCTGATTGGTCTAATAAAGAGCTGAACAGCCAATAGTGAGGCAGGAGAAGGTATAGGCAGAGCTGGTGGGCAGAATAAACAGGAGGAGATATCTGAAGAAAAAGAGAGGAGAGGGAGGAGCAAGAAAAGGAGAGGAGGATGTCAGGGGCCAGCCACCCAGTCACATAGCCAGCCATGGAGTAAGAAGGAAAGAAAGATATGGTTAGAAACAAGCCAAGCTAAGGCCAGGCATTCATCAGTAAAAATAAGTCTCCATGTATTTATTTGGGAGCTGGGTGGTGGGCCCCCCAAAGAGTGGAAAAAACTACAAGGGTGGGCTTGAAGTTTCTACCAAAGCCTCACTTCCTCTTCACCCACTACTTCCTGAGTGTGGATGCAGTGTGACCAGCCAGCTGCTTCTTCCTGATGGGCAGTTTTCATCAGGGCCGGTGAAGCAAATCAATCCTTTTCCCCTTGAGTTGTTTGTGTCAAAGCTGTTCTGTCACAGTGATACAAAAGCAACTAGGAGGAAAGTCTGCATCTCTTCCCTCAGCCCTGACTGAGACCGTCTGCAGCATGCAAACTAAAGGACAACAATACAAACAGAAACAAGCAAACACCAATTGAAACCTGCAAACCGTCGCCCCACATCAAACCTTCACAGTTTCAACTCTGGGCTGCCCAGTCCTCCATCCTTCCTTGGTGTTCTCAGTGTCACAGAAAGGGAGCAGGTTCTTCTGCCACCAGACCCTTGTAAGTAAGGCCCAGTGACAGGACTGACATCTGTTCTTTGAAAACTAGAGTTTGACATAAAGGAAGGATAACAAAGGCAAGAGGAGAGTAGGAGAGGGGAGCGGAGTGGTTGAATTGTCTTAAAAAAATCTGAGTGCCAAAAATATGCTCGTAAAGACAAACAAGGTTTTAATGCAATACTTAAAACTATAGTTAAGAAAATCTATAAAGAATCAAATATCAAAATCTTGAATCAAGGCAGAGTGAACATGGCTGAATCTACTTTGCCTTAGGCTCTACTGTGACTAGGGGTAACACCATAAGATGTGAAGCTGCTTATGTGCAAATTCTGTGGACTAAAACGTGAGCTAGGAGTAGCCTTGGGTGAAGGATTCTGCAGGAGTGGAGCTATAGCTGAGCAATCATCAAGAAATACAGTGTCAGGCAGCTTCTCCTGAGCACAGTGTCTCCCTTGGTCGATTGTCTCAGAGCAAGAGTCAAGTTTATCTGAAGATTTCGAATTTTATGTCCTAAAAAAACAAAACAAAACAAAACAAAACCTTTACTGGAAGGTGTATAGCTACCTTAGAGAGCAAGGAATGGGCAGCAACATCAGAAGTTTGCATGATAAGTTATTCCTCTTTGAGTTACAAGGAAGTCCAATGCAAATTTGGCCAAACAAGTTAACCTCTCTCAGGCTTGTTGCCCTCACCCAAAGAATACCATTATGATAGTTCACACGTGCTGAGAAAACTAAAGGAGTTCAAATGTGCAGGACAGAAAAACCTGTTGTCCCTTCTCCAGTCGACCAGAGAACACGATTCATTTAATAGACTGGTTTGCCCAGCTTGAGTCACTTTATGGATTTTATTTCTCAAAGTAAACCTTATGCAAGGCAAAATAGGCCAAAAACGATTGGACTTAAGACCAGGAGCAATACAGGGGATTCCTAGAGAAGTAAATACACACATACATACACACATACACACATACACACACACACACACACACACACACACACACACACACACACACACGAGGGAGAGAGAAAGAGAGAGAGAGGAATGAGAGTCTATAGGATGTGGTGAAACCAGAATGTAGCACTAATTGTTAGAAGGTCTTATTAATAAAAACAAACCTGAAGCCAGTTATTGGGGTGAAGGCTGAAAGATCAGAGAAACAGAACAAGCCACAGCTAACCTCGCCTCGCCAATTCCTCAGCTGACCCTGTTTCCTTAATCTGGAAGCCTCTGTGTACTCATCTGAATGAATCTCAGCTGAACTGCTGCTCAAAAGCCTAAAAGCTTAACCAGGCTCTAGTTTCTGGTCCTCATGACTTATATACCTTTCTGCTTTCTGCCATCACTTCCTAGGATTAAAGGCATGTGTCACCATGCCTGGCTGTTTCCAGTGTGGCTTTGAACTCACAGAGATCCAGACAGATCTCTGCCTCCTGAATGCTAAGATTAAAGGCATGTGTGCCACCATTTTCTGGTCTCTATGTCTGTCTGGTGGCTGTTCTGTTCTCTGACCCCAGATAAGTTTATTAGGGTGCACAATATATTGGGGAACACAATATTACTACATTTCCCCTTTTTGTGTCTAAAATTAAAAAAGCTTGTGACTAATATAAGAAAAACTATATCCAATAAGTATATACAATCTACACAGTCAAGAATTACATTAACAGTATCTAGTCCATTAACACCAGAAACTCAGAATGTAAAAAGTTATAAGAAATGTCTGTGTATTGTAGTTTAGAGTTTTCCTGCCTGGTCCACAGTCAGGACAAATCTCTCTCACCGCCATAAATAAATCTTTTTAAAAAAGAAAAAAAAAAAAGAAAAGGGGAAGTGCTGTGGATATTGCTCTGTATAAATAAAATGCTGTTTGGCCAGTGGCCAGGTAGGAAGTGTAGGCGGGACAAGAGAGAAGAGAATTCTAGGAGGTGAAAGGCTGGAGAGAGGCTGCCAGCCACTGCTATAACAAGAAAGAAATAAGGTACTGGTAAGCCACGAGCCATGTGGCAAAGTATAGATTAATAGAAATGGGTTAATTTAAGATAGAAGAAGTAGATAACAAGAAGCCTGCCACGGCCATACAGTTTGTAAACAATGTAAGTTTCTGTGTGTTTACTTGGTTGGGTCTGAGCATCTATGGGCCTGGTGGATGAGAGAGATTTGTCCTGACTGTGGCCAGGCAGGAAAACTCCAACTACAGTGTATTTTTGTTTTTTTTTCCGAGACAGGGTTTCTCTGTGTATCTTTGCGCCTTTTCCTGGAACTCACTTGGTTGCCCAGGCTGGCCTTCAACTCACAGAGATCCACCTGCCTCTGCCTCCTGAGTGCTGGGATTAAAGGCGTGCGCAACCACCGCCTGGCCTGTGTATTTCTTTCAAGAGACTGAAATATACGATTGGATTCCTTATTTCATTTCGATTCCTTTTATTTTATTTTATAGGGCTATACTCTGAAACTTTCCATAAGTACAATGTAATCGATATAAATTTTCACATATGCATACATATATATTTACATATATGTGCACTTGTGTGTCTGTGTGCATGTATATGGTGATTATCAAATATGGCATTAGAAAATCCTAAATAAAGTATTTAAATAATAACTGGGATGATGATCATAATTACAATTATAATCCTTATGTTCCTGAGTAAAATTCCCAAAGATGCCTCATTTCAGTAGATACATCCCACGGATACATCACCAGTGCACTGTAGGACTGGGGCATTTATTTTAAAAATGAATATTTTGTTCTTCTGAATATTCCTTCTGAGTTCATTTCAGGAAATTTGTTTAATTATAAAAATTGCATCTGAGGAACTTTACATTCCTGATGACACAGAACATTAACATGGGCAGCAGGTGTCTCCCCTCATATCAGCCTCAGAGATTCTGGGGAAATAAAAGGAGAAGAGACTACTGAAATGGCGTGAGTCCATAATTACATGATGCCCGTGTGTGTGTGTGTGTGTGTGTGTGTGTGTGTGTGTGTTATAATAGGCTGAGGGTTTACTGATCAAGAAGTTGGGCATTAAAGAAGGTATTTCTTGGGGCTGGAGAGATGACTCAGGAGTTCGGAGTACTTGCTATCTTCCAGAAGACATGAGTTAGGTTCCCAGCTCCAAGGTTAAAGAATGGATGTAATCAAGGGACTCAGTGTCTTTCCTCTGAATTCTATTGCTGGTGGATTACTATGAGAAATATCTCTCTACCATACACTTATTTCCTCTAGTGATTTAAATTGCATCTCGTATTTTGCAGAACAGTTTATTAGAATGACTAGGAGCACCTGAGGTCCCATCCCTGGCTAAAATTTGGGATGCAGACTAAGGCCAGATCTTAGATCTATCATGTTACACACGATCACAGAGAGAGTACCAGCCAAAAATGACTAGATCCCCTGATGGTTACAGTACTTAATGAAAAAAAAAGTAAACCTAAGAAAGAAGACTATGTAAAATCTGTAAAACGTGCACTGAAAAATGGGAAGATGTTGGAGATATAGTCGGGAAAAGATGTCTTTGATTAAAAAAAAAAAACCCAGAACATTCTGGCATCAAATGCTTCATAGATAAAACATTCAGTAGATAATTTAATATTTTACTAGAAAGGGCAGAATTAATGAGGAAGGAGAAGGAACCTAGGACATCAACTTGGGGGTAAAGAGGGCAACTTGGAAAAGTGTCCTTCAGCCATAGATCTCAGAGCTGCCAGCTGCTGAGAAGTCCCCCAGCTGGCTGAGTGAGCTCAGCCAGGGCTCCAGTAGAATGGAGAAGAGACATCTCTACTGTGCCCTTCCTGCCTTCCTGACCAACAGATTCTACGCACATAAAATTAAAGAAGAGCTCTTAGGCTGGTGAGATGTGTCAGTGGGGAAGGGCATTTGTTTGCCATGAGGGACTGACCTCATCTCATTGTGGTTGGAGAGAACTCTTGACATGTTCTCTGACCTCCAAGTACCTTGGCACTCCATGCCACTTTATCATAATAATAATAATAATAATAATAATAATAATAATAATAATAATAAAAACACTTCAGGGCCACTACATCTCAGGGAAAAGTTGAACTCTGTGTGTGTGTGAATGGAAACAACAACAAAAGTCTCCACAGTCACACTGACTCATTCATATAATCATCCATTCATTTTCCCCTAATGTGGGTTAACCATCTATCATTTGTCGAGAATTACACAAAGCACTAAGTGAATAACAGTGTGTGAGACAGAAACAGCCACAAGCTCATAAGCATCATATTCTTGTCTGAACTCCTGGAAGGACAGAACTTGTGCTCAAGCTGAAGACTTGTCAGACACACACACACACACACAGACAGAGAGAGAGAGAGAGAGACAGAGAGACAGAGAGACAGAGAGACAGAAAGAGAGAGAGAGAGAGAGAGAGAGAGAGAGAGAGAGAGAGAGAGGAACATTCACAAATACTCATAAATACACACACATGTTGAGAACCCACACACACTTCTCTATATGTACAGACACACTAATACAGACAGATTCTCAGATAGCTATACACAGATGCATGTGCACCCACACACATGCATATGAAGATATGCACATGCATAAACACACACATACCACACATACATACATTCAAGAAATAGCTCACACACTGAGGCTGACCTATAGGTGCACATTCACAGACATGCAGAGACACAGGAATATGTGTTCATAATACAGCATTGCATGTCACATAGACATAAATAAAAATAAGTGAAATAGTGAAGGAAGGAATGGAAATATGTGAACATTGGAATGCTTGTACACTTTCAAAGTTCCAAATGTGACTGTTTAAAATCTTAATTTCCTTTTATAAAGAACCGAGCCACATAAAGATCCTTATACAGAAGTATACACACACACACACACACACACACACACACACACACACACACACACCTTCTTAAATGTGTATTGCATATAATAAGATATATATTTTTCTTTGAGTTACAATGAAGCCATTGATCATGAGTCAATAGTGGTATCACAATATTCCCAATGGAGGCAATTTTCCTGTTATCAGCATGAGATGACCAAGACAAACTGGCACTCTGGAAGGAAACTTTGAACTACTGCGATTTAGACCCTCTGGAGCTGGCATTAACCTTTGAGTTTTGTGAACTTAGTCCCTCACTTTATAGCCAGAGCTGTCAAGTTCCACCAGGCCAGGAACCAAGTGGATCCTGCTCAGAGCACTGGTACAAAGTGAACTAAACTTTGGGAGGTCAGCTGAGGTCCTGAGCACCCCAGAGGGATCCTGGCATGAATTTCCACTCTGCTCCTCCATGCTGGCACCACTTCTGGTGCCCATATGTCTGCGCATACATAGAAGCTGAGGCAGTGAAACTCGTGAGGATTGCCAAGGCCCTGGAATACTGAAAACAGTTGCTATATCCTGTTGCTATGACAACCCACTCAGGAAAGAACCAAGGTGCCAGACTTAGATTTTTTGTTGTTGTTTCTTTCTTTTTGAGTCCCAGAGGAGCATCAAGATGAGTTGATAACTCTTTGATTGCTACCCCAAGAGAAAGAGAGTGAGGTGTGCCCTGCCCTATCCAGCAACCAAAGCTAGTCCTTTACCTTGGGGATGGATAGGGACCCAGCTCTGGCTGATTTTATTTCTCTTAGAGACAGTAGTGTGAGTGAACTGTGGTGTCAGGGAAAATAACAGCCTTCTAGAAGCCATCATATCTATGAAAACCTGAGAATTCTCTGACCCAACTTCCCTAGCATGCCTGAGACTCCCTACTCCTCTTCTTAGACTTGATTTTAACCAAATCATTGCTCCTTCCTGCAAAGAAACTCATTCCTAAAAGTAACTTCACTGAGAGATGCAGAGCCACACCTTCATTACAGGCAAGGAAGAAGTTCTGGTTGGAGCCCTTCCAAGTGCTAGCCTCTCCCCATGCACCACTTACCCTCCTACAGGAAATGATCGTCCCCATGTGTAATGGTTAAGTTCAAGTTGCATGGCTGATACCCACACAAAACTGGACAAGTTCTGCAACAGCCTCATCTTGCAAATGCTACAGAGTAAAGCAGTGGGTCCTATAAGACAAAACAGGTGCTCCCAAAACTACAAAGTCTTGAAATCCCAGTATTGGCAGTGGGCTACCTCCTTAAAAGTTGGTGGCCAAGAAGGCTCTAGAGATTCCTAGAACAACAGAGGACATTTGACATTGATGCCAGTTGTTTTCCAGAACTGATGGTAAGACCCTAGGGCTGAAGACAAGGCATACTTTGGGTAGAGGACTTAGGAAATAAGATGAGGAATGAGCTGGAAAAGTCTTGTCCCTGCAGTCAGCTCATGGAGTCCCAGGAAGTGCTACTGATGTTTCTGAGGATAATTGTGAGTCAAAGTCCCATTCAGCTATGGATTCTTCATGTTCCTGATGGAAGTGCCAGATAAGATGTATCAGTTAGTGTAATAGTTTCACAAGTACCTGTGGATAAAATCAGCTTTCTGATTAGACTGAAGGCCTGGTGCACTGGAGAGTAATTCACAATTGGTACTGGGAGCTTAGACAAACCTGTGGCCAGGGCAGTTCTAGGCACCAGTGAAAGGCCAATAGCTACTGTTTCAGTAAATGAATGTGATGCACTGGATGAGGTGCTTCCCAACGTTTGTATTTATGACTATAGGGTATTACTGATGTCAGCATTCACATGGATGTTTTCCCATTTTTCATTCTCTGACTTATCCCCACTAGCATTTTATAGCAAACAAAATACCACTGAGACTCACCCCACTGACAGCCATGCTCCAGAAATAGAGGAATAAGATTTTAAAAAAGATACAATGGTTCAATACCCCACTAGAGCTTTAAGAAGTAAGCCTTCTTTGTCCCTTACTCTGAGGCACATTGAAGAAAGGAGGGATGTAAGAGCCAGAAGAAAGGGTGGAGTGTTGCATATCAGTTTCTTCCAAAATTCAAGCCTTCCATCCATCTGAAGATGTAAAAGGGAAGTGAAACAACAGGGTATTTTAGGACTTGGTGTTTACTAGGAGATAAAACAACAGAATGTTCTAGAAGGAGGTAAAACACTCCATCCTACAGAGAAGTTCATTAAGACAAGAGGCAAACAACTAAAAAAAAAAAACAAAAAACAATAGGTTCAGTAAGTACTTGAACTAGAGCAGATACACTGACTCTTTCCCTCCTCAAGAGTACACAAGCATTAACAACTGCTGAGATTCATTCTCAAACAAGCCAACTAGCAAAGGGACTCTCAGACAGGTTCAGCCTCCTGGGAGAAGCAGAGACCAGCCCAGATGCCTGGAAGAGACTCTAACTAGCTGAGCCATAAGGAAAGGACACTATTTAATCTGGTGAGCTTCCAGCAAACTGTGCAGTGTCCTGTCAGGAAGCCCTCCATATCCCTGCAAGTAACTCATTGCTCCATTACATTTACCTTTAGTACTATTCATATTTCATTCTATCATCAGTTCCCTATATGGGGTCAATAGACAGTTGTTCAAATCTACCCAGAATAGTATCACGTAACAGCATACATGGACATACCAGGAATATGGTATGTCCAGCCAGAGATAGACTTCAATTGTTTCTACTTAATTTTTTTAATAAAGTCTCTCAGCACACCTGGAACTCATTATTTAGGCTGACTGGCCAAGAAGCCCTCAAGAATCACTTGTCTCTGATTCCCCTGAATGGATATATGTGAGCTTCTGGATGGATGCCTTTACATAGAAGCTGGCAATCTGAACTCAGTGATTCACACATTGAGCCCCTTTCCCAGCCCCAATTCTAAACATGTATATGTGCATGAGTATACATATATACACACATATATACATATATCACACCTCAGTACATACCTCCTTTGTCAGTAGATGAGCAGGTTAATACATTTGTTTTCTTTTGACCATTGCAAGGCTCATAGGGTCATACCATTTCCTCTCTGTAGTTCACACTGAGGCCTCCATGGAGGTTCATAATCTTGACTAGAAAGTCAGTTTCAATAGTCTGATACTGCATTCTCCCACCTCCCATGTTGGTTCTGTTCAATCCCTTCTTAGCATTACTGATAACATGACTCTTGTCAAATGGAACTTGAAGCTTTCACATTTACATCTTAGCACCCTGCCGTGCTTCCTCAACCTCACCTCCTTCACCATGTTTTCAGCAGTTCCTCTCTATGTCTTAGACATATTTCTATCTCAGTTGGGATGTACTGGACTGCAACTTTCTGTCTGGCCTAGTTTCACTGGGACCCAGTCCTAGGAAATCATGTTAATTTATTCATTGTTTCTCTATAATCCCCCCTCCCAACTATTTTTACATGGCTAGTGCGGAATAAGACCAGGGAAGCTGAATGGGTGTTTATTGAATTGAGATGGGTAGTTAGGACTTGTTCTCCATGTTCCAAAGCTGACCTGATCTATTTTCTATTGTATTTCAGTTTCACATGTGAAAAATCTCTATGATAAAGCATATATATATTTATATGAAATCTTCCAGAACAATTCAATAATCAAATAACATGAATCTCACACACACAATTATATTGCTCTGGAGTATGTTTCCAGTCACAAGGAAACCCAGGAATCACGGTCACACACATGTTTTTGGTTTTTGAAAGTGAATAGCTCCCTTTTCTCTATGGATGTTAGAGGTTAACAAATAATTGAATATATACAATACATATTTTTGTGAGATACACACACATACATGTGTGTGTGTGTGTGTGTGTGTGTGTGTGTGTGTGTGTGTTATATATCTTATATTCAGAAACAATGGAAATTCATTTTAATATATTGGGTTGCAAGTACAATTTCAGGACAGCAAGGGAAGAAGAAATGCTTGAATTATTGTGAGAAAAAGAATCTGATTAGTTTTTGCTTGTCTATTTGTTTTGAGACAGGATCTCATATATCTCACACTGGCCTTGACTTCAGTCTACAGCTGAGGATGATCTTTGACTTCGGATCCTTCCACCTTCACCTCCTGAGTGCTGGGGTCATAGGTGTATACCATCATGCCCAGTTTACATTGCTCTGGGAAAATTGGAATTGGATGATTTGAGCATAGGTGACAGGTGAACACAATGAAGAGCAGCCTATTTGAAGGACAGACTCTTAAGGAAAAAAATCAGGTACCTAAACAGTGCATAGTGCAGTGAGAAAGCCTGGTTAAAGTCGGCAGAGCAGAGACACAGTGTTTCTGTTTGTTCATAAAGGCTCCAGGATTCATATCTTTCTTGAATGTGAACATAAGAACCACTCAAGAATGTGAGCTTTCATCACAACATTTTCATCTGTCACCTTATCGATTTTCTCTTGAGAATTTACATGGAAAGAGATCTAAACGAATGTAAAATTTGCTACTTTGTAATGTTAAGTCCAAAGCTTCTAAATGTTTTTGAAGGAAAAAAAATCGCCTCTGTAAGAGATCTACTTAGCACATTTTAAAATGTGCTGTTTTTTAAGTTCAAAGTCTTCCTTCAGCTGTGCACACCATTACCTACAGTTGGCTTGAAATTATTACCACTGTTTGATCTCCAAACAGAAAAACAACAATAACAGCCACAACAAACAAACAAACAAAAACCAAAAACCCCACCATGATCATCCTTGATATAGGCTGGGGGATTTCTAAGTATCTTTAGACACCTGATATTACTGAAACCCTAGACTTACACGCAGAGCTGAACTACACAGCCACCCATAGTGAATGTATGATGTGTGCCCACACTCCTTGGTACTGAAAAGTCAGTGAAAGACTAGGGTCCAATACCTTACCACACAGAAATTATATTTTTGTAGTAGAAAACAGATTATAGTAAATAAATTATTGTAATTAATTATTGTAGTAAACTACAATACAATATAATACAATGTCAGTGTATTGATAAAGTTCATGAAGTGATTTTAATTTGAAATAGAATGATCAATGAAAGCCTCATGGAGGAGATTTCTTTATTGAAGGTGTGGACTGTACTGATATCTATAAGGTACAAACACAAAAGAGGGAATGGGAAAAAAAGCATTTCTAACCCAGGCTTTGGAAAGCACCACAGAGACCTAATGTGTCTGGACAGTGACCTTTACCCTCTGGAATTCAAAGACTGGTGAGAGATAGAGGTAGAGAGAAAGAAAAGAAGAGGAAATAGGGAGGTGAGAAGAAAGCCCAAGATTGTGGACCCCTGAACAGGAATTGACCCTTTTCTCCACATGAGATAGGAATCCTCAGAGGGTTCTAAGTGGGGAGGAGGCCTGATCTGAGTAACATTTTAGTAGGATATAATCACAGAAAAGGGAAAGCAGCAGGTAGAAGCTTATTGTACAGCATCCTGGAAGGATTCCACTGAGACTCTGAAAAAACTCACAAGTCTCAAGAAGTCTATAAAATTTACTAAATTCAGAAAGACCCTTGTCTTGGTTCATCTCTGTTAACTTGGCATAAGCTAGAGCTCTCTGGGAAAATGATTCCCTAAGATTAGCCTATAGGTAAGCCTGTGGGGGCACCTTCTTAATTAATGATTGATGTGGATGAACCCACCATAACGGGGGTGCCACCCTTGGGCTGCTGGTCCTGGAGATAAGAAAGCAAGCTTAACAAGTCATGAGGAACAAGCCAGTAAGCAGCATTCTTCCACAGCCCCTGCATCAACTCCTGCCTCCAGGTTCCTGCCCTGGCTTCCCTCGGCAATAGACTGTGATGTTGAACTGTAAACTGAAATAATACCCCTTCCCCCAAATTGCTTTTGTTCATGGTGTTTTGTCACAGCTATAGAAACGTAACTAAGAATCTCTTTCTCCCCAAGGTTATACAAGCAGAATAGGCTTCTGAGGAGAGCATCTAACAGGTCAAGCTGCACCAAGTCAGGCAAAGAGCTTCAGGGTTCCAGCTTTCATGAGTTTTCATTCATGCTGGGGTGGGTTTTCAGTGATTCAAGCATCTTTGGATTTCCAGTCAAGCAGCCCTCAGCCACACTCATATAAGAAACTCACTAAACTCACTGGTTCACCAACTTGGCTTGGGTAGTATTCTTTACTTGGGTCTGCTGTTAGTTTCCTTGCTGAGTGAGTAGACATCTGTTCAGCTCTCCTCAAGAAAACTGTCACCCAGGAGAGCTACTGGTCAAATAGAGACACAGAGCAAAATGAAGGTTCTGAGACATTGCTGAAATACATTTACTTGGTTGTGATGTGACTAGGGAATTTATTTCAATACATCGCAGCTTTGCTTCTGAAATGCTTGTAGCATCTTACACCATGAAGTCACCAAAGGCAAACTGAATTATCATAAACAGGTCAATATCCACTAAAGTCGTTCTATTAATTCAATAGAAAACTCCCAACAGAGTACTTGAACTGGCTCCATTTCAGTGTCTTGTTTTGAACTGTGAACCAATGCTTCCCTTCATTGAATATCTCAAAATACAAATTTTCATTCTTTGTAATATTCTTTATTGGAAATTATAATTTTAAAGTTCTTATTCACTATCTATCATGATTAGTACATTTAATACTACCATGGGCCTGGCATGTCTTGGGTAATGGTGGCACTGAAATATGCCCTCTTTGGGCATAGGTACAGCTTAACGGTAGAGTATTTGTTTAGCATCTGAAAAATCCTGCTGACTGATAAATTAACAGTTAATTGTTGTTGCCATGGCTATTTAATTGGCATCAAACCACCATAAACATCATCAAGCATAGAGATTAAAGCTATTAGGTAACATCTGATAATAAAATAATCATCCAGATGATTCAACAAATGTCTTTAAACACTATAGAACTAAAAAAAAAAAACAAACAAAAACAAACAAACAAACAAAAAAGACCAAACAACAACAACAAAAAAACGTGAACAGTAATGCTAAATATACCAGTGGCTCTGTGACGATGGTTTTACCTGTCTGAAAGCAGTGGCAATCTATGAATACAATAATGCCACATAGCAAATTGTGTCTCAGTTCAGTATTTTACAATAGGCCTCCCTCACTCCCTCTTATGCACCTGCTACAGCTGTGAGTCTGCTGAAGGACAAAGAGTACTAGAGCAGGATTCTGTTTCATACTCCAGTCCTGTGAGGGACTTTCTCCTTGAACCTATGGACAAGCCAGGGCATGCTCTTCTAATGACAGTGGCAGATACAAGGATGTGTGTGGTCAGCCTGGACAGAACACTTAAGTAGAATGAGTCACCTGTACTTTAACTTGCTTGCAGGAGTTGCTTGCTAAATTTTCTGTCTTGCTGAGATAGCTGTTGAATCCAGCCACTATTAAAATTTTGAATTACATAAATGTCCATATAAATACAGTAAATGAAAAAACAGACCAGTAAATATGCAAAATTTAGCACCTTCTGGTTATTGTATGCATGCTCTTTTTCTGGGATCTTAAGGCTATTTATAACTTGTATGTTTGCATGAAGGGACCTAGACATCATATAGAGCTGGGCATATCTTCCACACCCTATAATCGCTGGTGTTTCAGGGATAGCTTGAAATTGGCCTTGGTGAGAATATCTACACTACAGAAATCAGCACATGTGACCCACCTCTTCCTGTTGTTTCACAGAACTACTTCTCCAACAAAGCTGTTCAATAAACTAAGAGCTTGTTATTTAATGATTTCTAGTATGTCATTCTGAGATCTTGGTTTGCATCAGATATCTAAATATCCCATGAAGCCTTTAAAAAATATATGTGGTGAAAGAAGCTGCAAAGTTATGTGACTCCTGTTTAATACTGATTGACAACCAGACATGATCAAGAATGTCCATGGTAACAAAGTTCTGTCTGTGATGCAACTTCTGGATAGAGTCAATTGAGAAGGAAGAGACATCTTAACCATGGGCGGTACCATTCCATGGGTTGAGGTCCCTGACCAAATAAAATGAAGGAAGCAAACTGAACACTAGCATTCATCTCCAGCTGCTTCCTGACTGTGGATGCAATCTGGTCAGCTGCTGAAGCCCCTGTTGCCATGACTTCCCTACCACAAAGGACTATATCACCTTGGACTATGAGCCCAAATAAATCTTTCCTTCTTTAAATCACATCTGTTGGGTATTTGTCAGAATAATAGAAAAGTAGCTGATACAATCACAGAGGAATTTCTGTAGGGGATGCTGAGGAGCCAGAATAAATGCTTTACTCCACCACCATTGGAAAAGATACAGAAGGTACATAAAGAGGAAATCAGTGTTTATGTACAAGGGATGAGGGATGGGTAAGTACACCTAACCTTGATTTTTCTTAAAAAAACAAAAAACAAAAACAAAACAAAACAAAACAAAAAAACCAACAACAACAACAAAAAAACCAAACCTTTCTTATGTGGGGAATTTCTCAGAGGAAAACAATGACAACTGCAAATACGAAGTAGATTCTTGTTTCTTTTTACTCATAAAGTGTCTGCTGTTTATTATGTGAGATATATTAAAATACACTAAATCATCAGACTGGGGAAGGCGGACGCACAGTGAAGGTTGACCTTGTTCTAGGTCTATCAGATTGCAGGCAGGCACCACTCTCTCAAGATGCTTCCACAAAATGCACAAACCCACCAAGTTTAGCTCTAAGAACACAGTAGACTCACTTTCAAAGCATGCAGATTTGTCCCTTAATTAGAAAAAGCATTCCCAGCTGCACTGAGAGTGTTTTCTTTGAACCAAAGGAGGAGGACATCTTAGAGATTGCGGGCTAAGTCAAGGCAAACCATAATTTACATTTCAGAATCAGGATGCCCCAGGGAAGCCTCCTTCCCCTGCTGCCTGGAATTTTGATTGGCACTTCAATAGAACTCTACCAGACTGGAGGTCGGTCCCAGAATACCCAGCCTCATGATTCCCAATGACTGTAATTTCAGGTGTCTCATCTAAGAAAATAATGTCTATGAGAACAGATATTTAGACAGTTGAGACAATGCTAAAAAGCCCACGAGAGCCTGACAACCAGTCCAAGGAGGAATGCAAGGACATGGGCACCATGGACCAGTGGATGCTTTATTCTGGATAACAGAAGTGTTCCCACTGAAGGCAAATGACAGAGCAGAAGAGGGGAAGACAAGGCATCATTCAAAGAACTTAAACTGGCTCATTTATAAACTGAGTTACTTCAATAGACTGTTCAATTAAAAAGCCCACTGTAGGGATGGAGATACAGTTCTATCAATAGAGTACTTGCCTAGCATACATACAAAGCCCTGGGTTTGATCTCCACATTATATAAACCCTGTAGTGGTACAGGCCTGTAATTTCAGCTCTCAAGAGGTTGAGGTAGGAGAATCAGAAGTTCAAGGTCATCCTTGTCTGCATAGTGAATTTAAAATTAGTCTGGGATACTTGAGATCCTGTCTTAAAAATAAAATCTCCCTAATCATGCAGCCAGGTATTGCACACACCTGTAATCTTAGTACTTGAAATGCTGAGGCAGAAGAGTGATAATAAATTCTAAGCTATTATGGAATCTATATGAAGATTCTGTCTCTAAAAAGTGCCCTTTGTGTTCCTTTAAGTCTTTGTCATCGACCACTGTGAGAGATGGTACTGTTGCTTTGTGTGCAATTTCTAAATTTTTAAGGATAGTTGTTTTAAAAATAGAAAAGAGGGCAGATAAATCTTATTTTGCAAGAGCCCAGAAATTCATTCCAACTCATCCTGTGAAAATGATTTACATTAAAACTAATGCCATTTGCCTATTACTTTTTTTTTTCCTGCCTACTTCTGAATACATTTAGTATTCCAGAAGACAGTATTTTAAACTTGCAGGTGAGGTACTCGAGAGTTTTTCACATCTGTATAGTGACTGTAAATTTTAGAAGAGTCGCCTTCATGATTTCTGACCTTTTAATGGCATTTCCACTGCAGCATGGTACATCACACCTCATGCATTTAATTTTATAAGTATGTTAGTAGAATTTCACATTCTATGGTATTAGCCTTAGAAACTCTCTTCTATCTCCCTTCCGATCTTCCAATTTCTATTGTTTTTTTCTATTACATTTACTATAACATAAAATCTGCCTTGTCGATATTTCCACTCTTTGCACCATACTGTCTGTCAGTTTTGAGAAAGAGATGTGGAACTTCCTACCATTCCCATGTCTCTTTTTGCTGTGTAGAAGGTGTACACAGAAACCTGGATACATAAAATTTTTCTCATAATGAATTGTCCCATTTACTTACAATAGTTTTGTTGTGTGTTGATACTGCTTGGCTCTTCTGTTTAGTATTTCCTTATATAATGACTGTATGTGTGTGTGTGTGTGTGTGTGTGTGTGTGTGTGTGTGTGTGTGTGTGTGTTATGCCAAAAAAAAAAGCATGACCCATTTAATATGAAAGATAGAGGATTTTCTATGTATATTATGTTCATGGATGTAATTTAAGGCTCCATGCTCAGCTAACATTTAAGAAATGACAACCTTTCCAGGTTTGCTATAGCATCAACATATATCCACCGTTGCCTAAAAGGCTGTGAACTGCTCCCCAACGCCTTTTGTAGCTATATATTTTTGAGCAATGAACCCAACATTTATGTCCCTTCAGATTCACATGTTGAAATTCTAATCCTCAAGGTGATGATATTTCGAGGTGGGGGAACTTTGGGGGGTTGGTAAGATCAGGGAGGTGGAACCCTCTGACAAGGAATTAGTGTCCTTAAAAAGAAGATTCTCTGCTTGGTTTTTTGTTCCTTTACCATAAGGATTCACTGTAAAAGACATTTTGCATTAAACACCAAGTCTCTGCCCTGATTGTCACTCACAATTGTGCCTCACAATAGCAGCACTTTCTTAAAACAACTAAGATTACTAAGACACTTATAGATCTAAGTTCCCACTTCTGCATCACAAACATGCCACAGTGGATGAAATGTAGACATGAATCTGCAAAAGGAATGATCTTTTTGAAGCTGGAAATTGAAAGTAGAACATCTTTTTACAAGGCATAACTGTCTATCTAGTTCTTAGTAAATTCATCCAGGTTTGGAAAACTGAAACTACTAAAATATGAATCTTTGTAAACTACTTTAAACATTTGTAAATATTATTTTCATTTTTGACTTCACTAAATGTTGAAAGCAATAAACTACATGAAGAAAATATCTTTCTGCCCCTGCCTCTGTCTCTCTCCTTCTCTGTGTCTCTGTCTATCTGCTCTCTCTGTCTGTCTCTGTTTCTGGCTTTCTCTTTGTCTCTGTCTGTCTCTGTCTCTGTATATCTCTGTCTGTATGTCTCTCTTCATCTGTTTGTCTCTGTGTCTCTTATATGTCTGTGACTGTGTCTGTGTCTGTCTGTCTGTCTCTGTAATGGACCACTTAGGGCCTTGCACATGTTAAGCAACTGCTCACCCACTGGACAGTGTCCTGTCTTTAGTTAATTTTTAGAGTATAAAAGGGTTCTAAAGACAAATATCTTGAGAACCTCTATTTTAGTAAAGTTCATTTGTCAGACATATTATGAATATTTTCTCTCAACTTGTGGCACGGGCTTTCATCTTCTCTGTACTACTGGTGGACCCACTTTAAAAAAAAACATTGTGGTGTTTAATGAACATTTATTCATTTTTTTAGGGAAGTTGGAGTTAGTTTTCTTGGTGTATCCACACTGAGGAATTCTTCCTATCATATGCAATAGCTTTGGTGCTGATTTAGAACAGAATTTGCAGCTTGAGTTTCATTTACAATTTCATGATTTATCCTAGATTCAGTGCTTCTGGAGATACAGTGCTCCCTTTTAACTAATGATCCTCCGGACAGCCCAGTATCCCAGTGCTTTTGATGAAAAGACCATTTCCTCAGCGTAACTAACTGCCCTAGTAGGTTTTTGTTATTCCTGATTGTTTGGAGGATTTTGTTGTTGGTTGAGATGGGATCACTATGGATATAATTCTTTCTTTTGTTAAAAAGAAAACAAGCTGAATCTTGAAGTATAAGTTTTCCTTCTCTTTCAAGTACATCTTTTTGCTGTTTAAAATATTTTGATTTTTTTACATGCACTTCATAATCATTTTGCCACTGTAGCCGCCACCATTGAAATCATGTTTGAGACAACTGTCAATTTACAGACCAATTTGGTTTCCTACTGGTGGTATTGGCCCTGCCTGACAAAGAACGTTAATTTGACTCATTATTTTTCAGTAATGTTTTGTGGTAATTGGTAGAATTTTCAGTATTTGTTTATCTCATTTAAAGTATTTTTGTATTTTGCATTGGAATTTTCATGTTACTTTCCCCTTTAATATTACTTAAATAAAATTCAGCCTGGTGGCACATGCCTTTTTAATCCCAGCACTCGGGAGGCAGAGGCAGGTGGATCTCTGTGAGTTCAAGGCCAGCCTGGGCTACAGAATGAGTTCCAGGAAAGACGCAAAGCTACACAGAGAAATCTTGTCTGGGGGGGGGGAACGACAAAAAACAAAAAGCAAACAAAAAAAATTCACATTTTTAATGGATATAAAAGTGGGAGATGAGTAGGTAAGCATAGGTAGGGCACATTTGGGAGGAGTTTGCGGGAGGAAAGAATATGATAAAAATATATTATAAAAAACTTTTAAATAAAAAATAATTTAAAAATAAATCTTAAAAGGTTATCTTTAAATTAACTTACTGGGTCCCAAATGATTTCTTTAGATTTTGTGGTTTTGAAGGTAAATACTATGTGAATAACAGCAATACTATTTCTTCTTTTACAGGTTTTGTGGTTTTCTTTACCTTTCTTGCCTTATTAAGCTGGCTAGGGCCTCTACTACGCTCCTGAAAAGGGGATTCCTGCCTTGTCCCGATATCAGAAGAATGCGTCCCATCCTGACTGTGAAGTTTTACCTCAGCTATAGGTTACTCACTCACCCTTTTTACCAAGCGAAGGATGTCATTTTCCCACTCTTAGTTTACAAAGAGATTTTTACTTAGGAACCCTTGATGAATTTTGTGCTATAAAGATTATATAAATTATTTTTCCTATTTATTGCTGATGTCATCAAATAAATTGATATGATTTTGAAAATTAAAATTTTTACTCCTAAATGATCTTAGTGTAAAACCCATTTTAAAAGTTTTCATACAGAAGTTGCTAATGTTTGGCTAAATGTTGGTTTATTATTTTATTATCATAATATTAGTCAGGTTTTGAATCAGGATAAAGCCGCAGTGTTACATTAACTGAGGAGATACCAACTATTGCTTACCCACCCCAGATAGGGCACTGACAAGAGATTCTATTTAAGACCAGCTTGGAGAATCATTGGGCTTATAGGTGTTAACTTAGAGGAGTGTGTGTGAAGGGCTACTTGCAGAAGCATGAGTAGCTCCAAAGCAGTTGCACCACTGAACCCCCAGTATGGGTGACAACTCAGTGCCACTGACCCCCCACCCTAGCATGAGTAACAACTCAATGCCACTGATCCCCACCCCAGCATGGGCGACAACTCACAAAAACTATATCCCTGGAGCTGCCTGCGAACTTGCAGGCTGCTTAAATGGTCAGAAGTTCTCTTCTCTACCCATCAGGCATGCTGTTTTCATACTCCTAAGGAGGAGGATGAGCAGCTTATGTTATGGATCCTGTAAGATTTGAGGGATGTCTTTCTTTCTTCCTTTCTTTCTTTCTTTCTTTCTTTCTTTCTTTCTTTCTTTCTTTCTTTCTTTCCTTCTTTCTTTCTTTCTTTCCTTCTTTCTTCTTCTTCTTCTTCTTCTTCTTCTTCTTCTTCTTCTTCTTCTTCTTCTTCTTCTTCTTCTTCTTCTTCTTCTTCTTCATCTTTTTGGTTTTCTGAAACAGGGTTTCTCTATGTAGCTTTTGGAGCCTGTCCTGGATCTTGTTCTGTAGACCAGGCTGGCCTCGAACTCACAGAGATTCACCTGCCTCTGTCTCCCAAGTGCTGGGATTAAAGGAGTGTGCCACCACCATCCAGCCAGGGACTTCCTTCTTGTGTGTTACTTCTTGCCTGTGTCTAAAGAGATCTAGGACAGAATATTTTAAGTGGATCTTCTCGAGTATTAAGGAACTTCCCTCCAAGTTGGAAAATTTTCAGTTTGGAGGATTATGGCTGAACAGTAACAAAAAACAACTTTCCTTTGTTTGTTATGATGATTTTGACATTCATACTGGGACATTTCTCAAAATAGCTTTCTTTTGATAACTCAGTTATTCATTCTTTCAGAGTACTTTCATTTCCTTTGTCACACAAGCTTGGCTGTTTTTGAGTACCATTGCTATTTCCTAAAGTTTTAAATTTGTGAATTTTACTTCATATTGCATTATCAGTGTTTTCTCTGTCATGTTCTCCATATCTCGTCTGATATTTTCCTGCCTGGATTAGCCATGTGCGCCTCATCATATCTGATATTTTCCTCTCTGCAAGGGAATATAGTTTGTCCTGATATAAGTAATTTTGTAGGAAGTGCAGAGTATGCTTCTGATACATACAGCAAAGCACACATGGCTTACTTCTGGGCATAAACACCCTTTTCCTATGTCATCATGCTAGAACAATGCTTCACCTAACTGACCTAACATTTAGACACTCTCCTGGTTGACTGGAACAGTCTGAAGCAGAAATTTGCAAATTACCCACTAGACCACCATCTGTTAGTGACCCCCTTACCCTGGCTTCCAAGCACCCACAGCTCTTCCGTTTCTTTCGCCCCTGGTTCTTACAGAACCCTCTTCTCAGATTGTAATAGGCTTCTCCTTCAGTCAGTTGCCTCTTCAAGGTGTTAATGTTTAGTAAGCCATGGGTATTTAGTGTCCAGTGTTATCATTTTCTGAGAGATGAAGGTTGAGAAGCCAGGCCTGTGTGAAGCCTTGCTTATAATGACCAGAAATCCATCGTAGTGAACCAAGACTGAAGCAGCTGCTCTCTAACTAGGTGCATGTTCCACTCACTTAGCCCAGGATGCCATACTAGCCAAGGATGGAGGGCACCTGTTCCCCGTGCTTCCAACCCAATCCACATTTATTGCTGAATATCTTGAACATTGTTAACTGGTGGTCTCTTCAAACAAACAGAAACAATAACAACAAACAAACAAACAAACAAACAAACAAACAAAATAAAACCCCAATGCCATAAAGGGCTGGCTAGGAAATAACATGGTGGAAATCATTCCTAGAGAGCCCTTAGTGTCTTTTTTCTCTCCCTGATGAGTCAGAGGAAGATGCATCTGTGGTTTTGAGAGGTAAGATGTAGGAAAGGTAGGCCAACAAACACACGCCTGCAGGTGGGTTGTCTTTCCCTTTGATTGGCTGTTTGAATTAGCCTAATATCTACTTAGCCTCAAACTGCAGTCAAACTGTGTTCACGTAAGCCTGCTACCTTTCCCTGATCATTTGATATGCAAGCAACTCACATTCAAGCTTTCCTGGGAGATTATTCTGGTGTGTGTGTGTGTGTGTGTGTGTGTGTGTGTGTGTGTGTGTGTGTGTTTTCTATCAGGATTATCCTTTGACTTTGTCTTCAATGTCACATACACATTATTTGACTTTTTGGAAATCAGAGTACATGGACCATATGATATTCAGCTGCTGTAGCAGACTGCCCAGAGCTGACTCTGAGTAGAGCTTCATAGAACTAGAAATAAAATACACACACACACACACACACACACACACACACACACACACACACTCGAGGGTGCTTAATGTTTTAGTGTGTCAAAGCCCTAGGCAGCAAAAAACAACCTGGAAACATCATTTCTGTCTATAAGAATGAAAGCTTGAGGTCTTTGGGACTCAGGAGGTGGTTAAAAGGGCCTTTAAATTGCAGGCTTGGAGATTTCCTCCAAAGTGCCTCGCCCACAGCTGTCCTCTTAATGCACCTTGCAGGAGCTCTGCTGTGTCTTGAAATGGCTTTTAAAATGCCATGTTCCTCTCAAAAAAAAAAAAAAAATTACCCCCTTTTCTCTAAGTGACTGTTTCTGAAGGTAAAACAAAGCAGTTCTTTGAAGTAGGGAGAGAGAAAAATCAATCATTTAAAACACACAAAAGAGTAAAGATTCCAATTTTGGAAGATCGATACCGACTCTAGGACCATGTGTGGGAGACCAGTGATTCTCAGTGAGATTTTGTGGCTATATGATGGCAACTTCCTGGAAACTCACAGGAAGTAGGAAGTTACAGCAACACTGAGGTTAACCCTGGGTTGCTCTAGCTGTGCCTTGGTGCATTTCTTCAGACAGAAGTGCCCATGATGTGGACCCAGAGCAGTCAGCATGACTTGGATGTTTAGGAGTGTTCATTCTAGGTCTGAGCCCAAATGTACTAAGTCAGATACACCTAGCTGGGTCCTGTCAATCAACTTTTGTGACCATCCTCTCGAAGTTCTTGTTCTGAGACACACCAAAGTTTTATGGAAATACTACTTCAGCTAGATATAAGTTGTGCTTTTGATCCCAGTAATTGGGAGTTGGAGGCAGACACACACACACACAATTAAGCATAATAAAATGAATTTTTAAAATTTTCATTGAAAATAAATAATTTATTTTAAAAAATTAGGGCCTATCCTGGGATGTTCTGATGTGCTACATAAAACTGCTGTCTCAAGGATGTCAAACTCAGGGTTGGGAGAAGCTCCAGACATTTCTTGAGACCATGCAGTTCTCAACAGCTCCATCTGGAAACCAAGCCCATGTTGACCCCCCCCCCCCCCCCCCCTGCAGTTCCAGCAGCTCCCTTCTACCCGGCAGGGTTTTGTCTGTAACTGTGCTACATTTCCAGTTGGAACTCACAGCCAGGGCTCACAAACTACAGGTATGTCTGAGTTCACTTAGTCCTAGTTATTAATGTAACAAAGCCGAGTTATTTTGTTGCTGTCAAGATTATGGGGGACAGTAAAACTGTCCTGTACTCGCTTGGCATTTCCTTCCCCTCTTTCACATTCCCTCTGCTTTCCATTTCATCTACACTTATAAGGTTGCCCAGGCGCCACTGAAGACAGGGAGTTTATCCTGGCATGATCTCCAGGTCAACTATAAGACAAAGGAGGGGAAGGAGAATGTGAGAGGAAACTATTCATTCCTTTTCTGCTTCGGATGTAACATAAGGAGCACAGGAAATAGTATTTTAATTTTAAAATAAGGAGAAAAGAAGGAAATGTGGTTTGGTGCCTTTTGCTATCCTGAGACAGTGGCCCATGGAACCTGTATGGAAGCTGTTGTGTGGGGGATATGAGAACACTTAAGCCAGCTAGGCTTCTTAGGGATAATTTAACATGAGTAAAGCAACGCCCCCCACCCCATCCCCTCTCACATCTATTTATTTATGTGTGGAGGTCAGAGGACAACCTGTGGGGCTTGGTTGTCTCCTTCCACCATGTAGGTCCCTGGGATCAAAATCGGTGACAGGCTTGGCTACAAGCACCCTTTCCTGCCAAGCCCTCTCACTGGCCCCAAACCTTTCCTGATTTTAATCAAGGCTTTCCCATGCAGCTGCTGCCTGGAAGACGCTCTTGGATGCAGATCTTTACCTGATGTTCAGTGGTGGGTTTTTGTTGTTGTTGTTTGTTTGTTTGTTTGTTTTGTGGAGCTGAGGATCGAACCCAGAGCCTTGCGCTTGCTAGGCAAGCGCTCTACCACTGAGCTAAATCCCCAACCCTAGTTTTGTTTTATTGTTTTATTTCCTCACAGAACCAAAGTCCCACAGACTGGATGGCATTTACCTGAATTCAAACCCCGGCTGTATTAATTTTGACGTGTGTAATTTTTGACAGATAAACCGGAGATTCTGTAGTTTCTCGTGAAACATTTCTTTGTAGATTTGTGGGGTCCAGACACACATGAAACTGTGGAATCCCTTGTTGAAATTTTCCAAGTTCAAGATGACAGTAGTGGAGTATCAAATAGGACCTTCTTTGAGAAGAGCCCTGAGGCTGCCAGGCCAAGTGTTCATAAAGCTTCTCCTGTGCTCCAACTTCCCCATTGCAATCCATCCTTGATATATCATACAGGGTGTGATGGCCCAAGAAGACCCAGATGAACACAAATACAAGATGATAAGTGAGTTCTAGACTCCTGGCTAACCTCACACTGCCCATGACACACCTGTTGTGGGCACAGTAAGTCACAGTTTGAAACTCTTTGTTACGGGTGTATTTACACAGCTTTAAATTCTTTAGCTTGATTTTCAAACTTGTGCCTTTAAGGTTTATTAACATATTTAAATGAGATTATATGTATGGAATTGGTAGCCCATTATAAAACCAAATCAATATTTCTGCAACTGTATCTTTGAAATCCATTACCCAAGGACCACAGATTTCTTCTTTTTCTGTCTTAATTTTAGTTTAATTTTATGTGTATATGTGTATTGCTTGCATGTGTGTCTGTTCATTATGCATGTTTCTGGTGCCTATGGAGGCCAGTAGGGAGGGAGAATCTGGTCCCTGGGAATTGGAGTACAGGCAGATGTGAGCCACATGTGTGCTGTGAACCAAAACCAGGTCCTATGAAAGCTGGAGAGTGTTCTTTAGCCATGGAGCCACTTCTCCAGCCACAAGCTTCCTTCTAACAGAGATGACCCTCAGGACTCATCTCAGACCAGTGAATCTGAAGCTTCATGGGCAGCTGGATTGTGGTGTTTTTGTTTGTTTGTTTGTTTGTTTGTTTTCCCCAAATAACCCAAGAATCCTTCTGCTATGGAAGACTTAAAATGATGACAACATACACATTATTCATCAGCATCTTTCCATTTTCACTGGTAATATATAATTTAAAAGCCCAGACATTACCTGAAATAGAAGAATTTTACAAAGACAAGCAATTGCTTCCTACCCCACCCCCGCTGGTAACAACTGTGAATGTGACAACAATTTATAGAAATGCAAGGTGTGAGTCATGAAGCATTATTTGCCTGTCAAGCACTAAGGTGTTCATCCAATCCCAGAATAACACAGAAGGTAGGAATTGTGGCTTCATCTTATAGGAAAGCAAACAAACGTCCAGGAATAACAGGAGCTTGCAGATTGTAGCTGGCCTGGCTCTCTGTGGACCTGAGGTCCAGTTCAATCTGCATAATCAGAAAATATTGAATGTGGATAAATTGTTCCATAGACTTATGTGCTTTTTTATTTTAAAGATTTATTTTTAAAAATTATATGTGCATATCTGCTCCTGGGGTAGGGGGTGGGGGTGAGTGTATGTGCACGTGAGTGCAGATACTCACAGAGGCCAGAAGAAGGGATCAGATCCCTGGGAGCTAGAGTTAAAGTTGCAGGTGATTGTGAGCAATAAGATACTGGTGCTAGGAATTGAACTTGAGTCTGTACCAAGGGCAATTTTGCTTTCTTAACCATTGAACCATCTCTCCAGCCCTCATTATTCTTCTTAATGATCTAGCCATGTTTATTTGGGGGTTGGAGGATAATGGTGGGGACCAGTGAAGGGATGCAAAAGACCTCTCAGCAAGAAGTACTCAAAGGAGAGTATGAAGCAACACTGTTTTCTCCATCTGAAGCCAAGCCTAGGCTGTCTAGTGAGTGGTGTATTACTTGGGTTGTTTTTAATAAGTTAATAAATCTGACTAAAAATATTTCGAAGTTGACAATGCATAAGACAAAGGAACTCATGAGTAACTAAGAATGGAAGGCTGCGATGTAAAGCTGCAGGAAACATCTATGAGGCAAGACACAAAGGGAGCTTGTTTGCAGTGTGTCATTTGCTCTTTTGCTGAATGAGTAATAAAACAGCGATGAAGGCACTCATTTTTAATCCTTTCTTTCTGGGTGTGGAGCACGAAAAAGAAGAAAGACTTTGTGCTGCTCAGTCTCCTGTTCGTTTAGCTTATTCCTTATACTTCATTGTGTTTCAAGGGGGAATGGAAATATGGAAATTAAACAGATATGAGAAGGGCCGAAACCAACAGTTCTGTGTATTCACCCTTTCAACTCCTAAGGGCTGTTCAACCTGGCTATTCTCATGTCTCATAAGTATTAGGGCTCACAAAATTTGTTAGACATTAACAAAGAATTAAAATAAAAAGAAGAATTAAAAATAGAAACATCCAACTGGGCAGTGGTGGTGCATGCCTGTAATCCCAGCACTTGGGAGGCAGAGGCAGGTGGATCTCTGTGAGTTTGAGGCCAGCCTGGTCTACAAAGCGAGTTCCAGGACAGCCTCCAAAAAGCTACAGAGAAACCCTGTCTCAAAAAAAAAAACAAAAAAAAAAAAAACCAAAAAAAAAAAGAAAAGAAAAAAGAAAAAAAAGAAAAGAAAAGAAATAAAAACATCCTGTATAAAGTAAATATTTGCTCTTACTATTTAGCACAAATCTGAGTCATATTGCTGGCCTAAATAAAATTTACAAGTGTGTGTGTGTGTGTGTGTGTGTGTGTGTGTGTGTGTGTGTGTGTAGAGAGAGAGAGAGAGAGAGGGAGAGAGAGAGAGAGAGAGAGAGGGAGAGAGAGAGAGAGAGAGAGAAGCCATGGTGTTGGTCAGAAGACAGAGGTCAGAGGAAGAGTTGGTTCTTTCCATCTGTCATGTGGTCCCAGAGATAGAACTCAGGTCATCAGGCTTGGTAGCAAATGCTTTTGCACACTGAACCATCTTGCAATCCCCTTGAGTTTTTCTTTCTTTCTTTTTTTTATTTAAAAACTTTTGTGAGTGCTAACACATTTCTTGAGTCTTCAGTTTACAGTTTCTTCCTTCAGCCACAAGACTAGACTTTAAGCTGTATGACAACTAGCTCTTCCCAAGCAGACAAACTTATTTATTACACTGGCTGACTTGCATGCCACAGAAATTCCTCCATGGCTACTTTTTAGCACTCGGAATGAAGTCACTAAAGTGGGGAAGGAGACGAGATGTATTCATTCACCCTCACAAACTATTTTAGTGAGCTTCTGCACTCAACTGATCAGGATCTTTTTTGAGCTGATTGGAATTTACCTGCTTGGGAAATTTTAGTAATATGAACACTGTGGAGTGAACCTAGATTATTTATCAACTCCAGAATATTTGGTATGCCCATATTTTTGCTAATAACTCATGTTCCAACAGTTTTCTTTTGTACCAGGGCATTTCTCTATTTAGTAGGTATTACTATTTTATTCTCTCAATAATCTTGCAAGATCATCCATCTGTAAGTATAGGCTCATCTCTAGGCTCAACTATAGATGTATTTTGTCACCTTGAAGAATTCCTTTTCTATACCCGATTAACTCAGAAAGTTTGCCTTGGGTGGCTTTTTAATTTTGGAAGTTTATTCATTGAGTCAATCATAATTTTTTTCTTTTTCCCCTCTCTCTGGTAAATTGCATTAGCTTACTCTAATTGTGTGAGTGAGTGAGTGAGTGAGTGTGTGTGTGTGTGTGTGTGCCTGCTCCCTATGTGCATGTTTTGTGTATGTAGTACAGGTGGCTGTGGAGAACAGAAAAGGCTTCTGGAACCCTCCTGGAACTTTAGTTACAGGCAGCTATGAACCCCTGAACATGGGTACTGGGAACTGAACTTTGTTCTTCTATTTTTCCTGTATGCCAATTTTTTGAAAAGCATTTTTGGTGTTTGTGAAACTCCAGACTGTTGGTGTGTTGCTGCTAAGCATTTACCAATGTCAACCCTTCCCCTGATTTCCCAGGCTTCTGCTGGATGCCATTGCTCTTGTGGCTGTCTCACCAAACTGACACCATTAGATTCATTCACATTCAAAGTTTCATTAATTTTGGTTTTCAGGGTTGCTTATGTGGTGCTCTAAGTGAATGTTTGTTATTTACTCCCATTGGAGTTCAGTAAACTTGCACTTGTCGGTCACTGCATTTTACTAGTTGTGGAAGCCAGACTACTACTTCTTGAGGTATGTTTCTTTTCATTCTATTATCATTCCAGCCTTCTAGAATTAACAATATGCCATTTGAAAATTATTATCATTTTCTTCTTTATAAGTTCTCAATACCTTCTCTCCCAAAGTAGATAAGCTAACACTTTTCAAAATTTTACCAGTCTTGCTTATTTTTTTCACTTCTACTTTGAATACTCAACAAGTTCTGATACCAGATACAGCATTTCTGGCTCTAGAAGTACTATGTAATAAGTTTTCTACTAATAAAACCTTTTAGTGTGAGATTTAACATTACACAAGCATGAACAGGAAGAATATTGAGTTTCCACATGTGCTGCCAAGCCCCTTCATGGCTGCTCTCATAACAAGAATATGGTGTTTATGACGTAACTGATGATCCAGAAGTTATACATGATTGACTTCATTAAGTCCAGTAGTTTACATCCCTTTTCATTTTTCTTCTGTTGGTTCTATGGGTTTGACAGATGTAAAATGGTGTGTAACCACAGTTATAGTAGCATACAGAATAATTTTGCTAGTCTAAAATGTCTGGTGTTTTAACTGTCTGTCCATTGCTTGTTTTCTCCAGGAAACTAAGAAACTAAGGAATATTTATTGTTCATATAATGGAATGATATAGTACGTAGATTTTCAGCTTGACCACCTTCACTTAGCTATATGCAATTAACGTTCTTCTATTTCTGTTTTTGTGGATTGAAAGCTCATTTGAACTATGGTTGAGTGAGATACCGTTGTAAAGATATGTTTTGACTTATTTATGCACCTAACTACTCCACTGAAGAACATCTTTATTGCTTCTTAGACTCAGAAGCATGACCAGAGAATAGCCATATGTGGGATTTTAACTCATTTATGTAACTAATGAGGAGCATGTTTGCTGGACCATACTGGAAGACAGCTTGCTTTTCAAAAGTGGCTGCACCATTCTGCATTCCTATCAACAAGGAGAGCACCTACCCCTCCACATCATCACCAGTGATTGATGCTGTTAATGTTTTGGTTCCTGGCCATTCTTGTAGGAATGTAGTGGTGTCTTATTATTGCTTTAACATTCCATTTCCTAAGTAAGCATCTTTTCATGCACTTATCTGTTATGAATATCTGTTCTGGTTTGAATGTCCTGGTTTAAACTTCCACAAGTTCTGTCCCTGGCACCTGGCTAGCTTTTGGGAACCTGTTCCCCATGCTGGATTACCTCACCCAGCCTTTTTGCAGGGCTGGGAGAGATCAGTCCTACCTCAGCTTGATGTGCCATGCTTTGTTCAAGCCCATGGTAGGCCTGCCCCCTTCTGAATGGAGATGGAGGAGTAATGGGTGGGGAGGGGAGTAGATGGGAGTCAGGAGGAGAGACAGGAGGAGAGGAGGGAGGGGAAACTGTGGTCGGTGTGTAAAATAAATGAAAATGTTAACGAAATTAAATAAAACTGTAAAAAGAAAAAGAAAAAGAAACCTTCCACAGGCTCACGTTTGAACATTTGGTCCCCAGCTGGCTGTGCTGCTTCAGAAGGTTCTGGAACCTTTAAAAGGTACAATCTTACTAGAAGAAATGACTCCTGGGTTGGTCTGGAGGTTTTACTGTTTATTTTTTGTTTCCTGAATGGAGATTTAATGTGACCAGTGAGACTAAGCGCAATTGTTGCCAGGTCTCCCCATCCATGATGGATTTGATCAATCAGCACAAGCTGGGGTCATCTGGGAAGAGGGAAGCTCAAGTAAGAAAACAGCTCCATCAGACTGGCCTTTAGGCAAGTGTATGGGGCAATTTTTAATAATACCCTAGGTGGTATAAGCATAGTAGCTGAATGTGAATCCAGAAGCATGGCAGTGCAGTGCTTTACATAGTTTCTCTACCAAATTTATTGAATCTATTTGCAACATACAGATTTAATATTAGAATCTCTGTGGTTGTATGTATTTCCTCATCACCTGTGTTTCCTCTGGTTCTCTGTGTTCTGAGCTTTTGATTTAGAGAGAAATTAAACATACTAGACTCAACAGTATTTTTCCCGGAAGAGCATGCTCATCCCACTCTCAGAGAGATGAAGAGAGTACCTAGTCTATTTTGCCTTTTAGCAAGGCTGGATTAGAGTTCTATGTAGCTTTAATTTTATAGATTCATACTAAGTCTTGAAACCTTCCTTTTGAGCTGTGCCCTGCTTATTTGGTTCCCTCCTTCCTGAAAGTTTCTGGGATATAAATACTGTGTGGTGGTGAGGGATCTCCTTTTGGCTTGAGTGTCTCCTACTCCCCCACACCTTTCCTGCCAGGCTGTTCAGTAAGCTATAATAGACACTTTAGAAGTGGGTCTATATTTGGGAAACCTCTTGATTCCAGAGTCTTAAAATTTCAGAAGACAGAATAACTTTTTGACTTGTTCTTACACGTAAACTTGTATGTGTGTGGCGGGGTGCCTGCATGCCCTGTCATGTGTGGGGGTGAGAGAACTACTGTGGGAGGCAATTCTCCTCATCTACAATATAGGTCCAGGAATTGAACTTGGGTCATCAGGAAGAGGAGTAAGTGCCCTTACCAGCTGAGCCATCTTGTCAACCCCATCACTGCACTCACATGCTTTCTCTATTCTGTAAGAGCCCTAGAAAGTAACCTCTATATCCGCAGCCTGCTAATTCTTCAAGGAGCACAAGTCAACATTTACAATATCGTGAGGGCTGTGCTGTTTTGGGACTGACTTTGGAAAGTCAAAATACTGAGGCAAAGGGATTTGAAAGGAACAGACAACAACAAAACACTTGCCCGAAGACACAAATCTCAGAATCGCTTCACAGGCAGCTGACACTCAGTAATGAGCATCCTTACTTTTTCAGAGCAATTCTAGGAAAATTGTTCTCTGTAGTATAGCTATTGGAATTACCAACAGAGCCTAGCATGTGTCCATCTTCACCTTCCTTTACTACATCAAGTAGTAGTAGGCCTTGATCTGGTTGTCCCTTTTCCTAACAACTGCTTAAATACAACTATCCTTTGTCTACACAATCCACCTCCATTGCCTTTCAGCTATGACCATGTAACATCCCAAGGCCACCAGATAAAGTGATGGTCTTATTTTCCTTTCTCATACTCCTTCTCTTTATATCTATTTCATTTTCATGTTCCAGCTGACCCTGAAAGCAAGCTGGTTCTCCTGTCTCCAGGGGATGTGCAGCCGTTTCAGCTTGCCTCAGCATCGCAGAGTATTCACTGCCAGAAAGCCTTTCTCTGGCCTGAGAATCTCACCTTTACTTTAGTTCTTTCTAAAACTTTTGGTTAGGCAGACTTCAGTTTGGAAGCCCACCACAGCAGCAGCTCAGACACAGCCCCTCCAATGAACATGGATATGGGTCAAATGAAAACTATTCCAAAACAATTTTTCAGTTTTACATTTTCTATCTTATGTTTCTACACAAAGCTATTCTTCTGTAACATAACTAAAGCCAGGCTTAGATGAAGGAGCTGAATAATGTAGATCATTAATAATGTTCTGTTTTAGAACTGAACATAGGAATGGGGGGTCAGTTCTAATTTTGCCTGAAATGCTCTTCTAAGTATCATGCTAAGTGAAGCAAGGAGCCTCACTGTTCATCCAACACTGAATCAATACCTTTTATTTATCTTTCTTATGAATGTAAAAGACATCCTTTGACATTTAGATACCCATATCCCACCTTGAAGTCTTATTTTATGACAAAGACTGGGAAAAGGATGAAAATGTCATGCCATCAGCCCTTTTGGGACCGTAGAAGGATATGGTTCTAATATCTAGTGTTCTAATGAGAATGTTGTTCTTAGGATGAGGAATGGCCACTCAATATATATTCTGTTATGTTCTGTAACCAAACCTGAGAGCCAGGTTCAAAGACAGGCACACTCACTTTTGACCAACAACTCTTTTGATGCTTAAAATACCATGGGAACTGCTTTGGTTGTACATAAAACACACTCAGAAATGAAGTCCCCATGCCAGCAAATGACCGTGGCAGCCCTCTCTCATTCTATGCTCAGGGAGGCATACTGGGGTCTTCACTCTGGACAGTCTCTGGAAAGTCACACAGAAAATCATGCTGCAATTCCAGCTTCCATTTAAGTCACCCTATTAAGTTTTTGTTAAATGTGTTGTCTTTCTATGTTTTAAAAAAAACCATTTGAACATTTTATTATCAAAAAAAGAACTTCTTTGGCTGAAAGAAAAATATTCTTTTTGGGAAACTCTAATTGAAGCATAGAAACAGTTTTGAACTTAAAGACTTTCGGAAAGAAATGTGATTCTTCTCAGCTCTGTATAACAACCTTTTTGACCATTTTTAAAAAAAATATGTTTAGTTCACAAAGTTTGCTATAAAACAGTGGGCTTGCACAGATCTCTGCAAATTATTCAGTGCTACAAACTTAACAAACATTAAGGAGATCCCCACAAGACTGGTCTAAACAAAACCATATATTCATGCCTTTATTCTAAAACTCCTTTTTAAAAGACAATGTCTTAATATGTAGACTATCCTTGAACTCAATACTCCTAATTTTGTCTGCCAAGTACTGAGATTACAGGCATTCTCAGCCATACCCAAATTCCATGTTGACTTTTTTCTCATTTAGTTATTGTGTGTATGTGTGTATGTGTGTGTGTGTGTGTGTGTGTGTGTGTGTGTGTGTGAGAGAGAGAGAGAGAGAGAGAGAGAGAGAGAGAGAGAGAGAGAGAGAGAGAGAACATGCATTTGTGTATTTATATGTATGCCTCAAACAAAAACAAAACAAAAATCTGCAGACCCAACTTTTTTTTTTCAAGTGTGGTTTTCTGGAACCTTTAAGATGCCCCATGAATATAAACCTGTTATTTTGTGTTCTCAGTTGGATTTATTAGAAAAGTCGACATTGCCTGAACCTAGGGCAGATAAAGGACAGACCTTCAGACACTGATTTTGGATAGATTGATAACAAGAATAAGAATCATAGTACAACAGCAGTAATTGTGCTGGCATTATCTTTACCATGCAGTTTACAGAACACATTTCACATGTATTATCTCTTGAAAGCTCTTTCAGAGAAAAACTTCAGAATCTATAATTAACTTTCCCAAAAGACTGCACATATGAACTCACTGTGCGTGTGAGAGAAACACAAGACCTATGCAAACTCAAGACAGACCAAACCTCATCATGGAGGAGGAGGTGGGTGTGAAGTCTCACCCCTACCCAAAGAGCTTTTGCTTAGATACTGGGAGAGAGGAAGAGTCATTTTTCTTTAAGAGTCATTTCCTTGGAATTGGGCCAAACCATAGTGGAAGGCCACACATCCAAAATACATAGCTACACAAATTGGACTTAATGAGTAAAAACAAACAAAGAACCATGAAGTCTGGGGACAAAGGAAGAAGAAGTACATCTGGGAGGAGTTGTGGGGTTGTGGATATAATCAAAAGACATATGAAGTTCTCAGAAAAACAATTAAAATAAATTTAATTTTAAAAAATTAAAGAAAATAATTGGGACCAAAAAAGACATAAAATATCCTTGGGTCCCAATTTTGAAATTTCAAGATTACAACAAACATACTTGCATTCACTCATGTCAAAGATACAATAAGATCCAGCAGTGAGAATATGCTATAACCACAGTGTACTTTTATCCTGACTAGACTTGGGTAGATCAAATGTCAGTATTTGTTCCATGAACTGAATATGTAAGTTACAATTTTTTCCTAGAGAATCTAATGAGATCTATCTTGTGACTCTAGAAAAATTAAATTTTCTCTCCGATTAAAAAAACACAAACAAACACAAACAACTACACAACAAACATGTCATGTCAATGTGCCTGTATCTCATTGTTGGGACTGAAACATGCCATGAGAGATGAACAGAAGGATGTAATTGAGCCTTCTCATTCCACACCCAAAGCTAACTATCCTCCCATTCCTCACTCAGTAATTATAATGTTCTTTTTATGCTGCTGTTAATAACTAAGAATTGTATGGGGGTTGGGGATTTAGCTCAGTGGTAGAGCGCTTGCCTAGCAAGCACAAGGCCCTGTGTTCGATCCTTAGCTTCCCAAAAAAAAAAAAAAAGAATTGTATGAAGCGTAATTTTACATACCAATGACCAAAAGATTGTATTTTCTCCTTCGTGGAAATGTACACTGCTCTTGTCACACACCGGATAATCTGAAGAAGGCATTTGTTAGATTAGAAATATGGGTAACAATATAGACATGCCGGGCTAGATGTTGTGACAGACAGTCAGAGTTTATTACATTCTAAAAAGTAGAAGTTATAAGAAATTGAAAGTTCAGACAGATATGAAGTTGAAAATCAGGAGTATAACACAGAGAACCTTGCTTGACATACTGAGGAATACTGATTTAATTATAGAAGTGAATACTTAAACTCCACTAGTAACATCCAGTGATGGTTTTACATGTCTTGTTCAGTCTATTGCTGGGATAAATTTTCATGAAGACTCTATTAATAATAAACTTTAAACCACAGCATGTTACTGATTGTGCCTATATCATTTTCAACATCAATATCAAGAGTCAGAGGTAGTCATTTGGAGGTAGTCTGAGAGGCACAGCTGTACTCCAAATGACTTCTGCCTTTAAAAATGAATAAACAAACACACAAACAAAAAGCAGCCATCAAAAAATTCCTACATCTTCAAAACACAAGATAGTGTTCCGATAAAACAAGTTCTGATAAAACAAGCAGAAAGATGAGCTCACTCTCTTTGGTGGAGAAAATCCCACCATTAGCTCAATTAACTTAGTCCTTGAATTCCTGTTTACATTTTGCAGTAGCAACATAAAATCCACAGGGGGCTGAAATCTACCTAAAATATTTAAATATAGTTATGATATGTGAGTAAAATTAAAATCTCATTCATTTTTAAAAATTACTGCTTGCATTTGAATATAGTTCTGGTTTAGGTACATTTTCACAGTGTGGAAAGATCTGTGGTCCTGGGTACCCTTTTAGAGGAAAATGCTCTTAGCTTTTGTATTTGTGGTCTTTATTTTTTCATTATTAACAGGAACTAGCCTGTGGTTTTTGAAATTCCTTCCAGGCCTGCTGTGTTTTACAGTTTATTCTTGGTTGTGAACAGTAGAGGGGATTTTTTTTTTTTTCATATGGTGTGTTTGAGGCTACTAGTAAAGGATTTTCTTAGAAAATCCCAAGCTCTGGACCTGCCTCAGCTGAATGCCCATGGCTTCACTGATGTCCCATGGGAGGCCATCCCTTTTCAGAGGAAGGGGTAGGATGGCCTGGGGGAGAAGGCAGAAGCCCACCCCAACATGGATAATGATACAAAAGCTTTATTCCTGGGGGTCCCTATGTGACTTGCAAGCAGCTCTGCTGATGAAATCTGAGGGTCTCTTCTTCCTAGTAGTCCCACTGCTTACATAGCTTTAGGAATGGGAGTTGTAAATCCTGTAAATTTTAGGGACTTCCTGGTATTGGGAGTTGTTTACTTTCCAAAGTCTTAATAGGCCTCCCTCCAAGAGGAAGCCTTCATCCAAGAGGATGAAAATGCTGAGCTGTACCTCTGCTGTATGGGACTCCTGCATCTGTCATATCCCAATTTTTATATCTTGTTAATATCCATGCACAGGACACATGTTCCAGTATTTCAAGCACTGTATGGAATAACTTGCATTTTTTCTCATCGTATGAATATAAAAATGAGTCTCTGATTGTTTAATTGCCTTTTACTTCTAAGTCACATACCTCTAAATTATTGACAGGGATTTCAATCATGGATTCTTCTGACTCTAAGGTCCATACAATGCAAGGGTAATATAGTAGTTTTCTTTCTTATACTCCTAATTCATCTCTATCTTTCTTCCTCTGAATCTATGAAATGTTTTTCATGCAACCAGAGAAGCATTGGGTAGGGAATAATTCGTATCTGGCTCAAATGTTGATTCAAGTAAAGCACATTTAAGCCTTTCTGAATGTAACAGGCTTGTAATACCCACATACCTGCCTGTGTTTGGCAGCAAATCAAGTTTTATTAATGGAGATCAAGGAATCATTGTGATTGGTTGCCAAGGTGTTGCTTTTCAGCTTTGACCATGCTTATGTCAGTACCAATTGCCTCTCTATAGAGAATTGTAATTCTTGTAAGATGGGGCACTTACAATGTGGTATGTGATCATGATCACTGTGCTCTTGCCTATGACTCTGTGCCTGGCACACAGCGTGTGGCCAGGAATTGACTTGTGGAATTATTGAAATTGTGCATAAATGTTTCCATAGGGTAGTGGACAGCCAATATCCCACTTATTCCCACTGTTACACCTCTAACAGTTTACAATTCCATCAAGTATCATTTTAAATTCTATCTAAAGAAAGTGATTAAACCAAATACATGATGACATTATAGTGATGTTTACATGTTAAGTAAATCCCTATTTAAAAGCAAATAAAACAGTGGAGCTTTCCCTGACTTTGATTAATTATCCCAAGCACTGGGCTCTTCAGCTTTGCTTTCCTCCCTCCCTCACACTGCATTTGCAGCAACTCAGGGCTAACAAAGTAAGTTCTAGAATCCTTATGAAAAAAAAAAGAGAAAAGCTAAGAAGCCACACAATCTTTCTGTTCTTTTAATGACTCATTATACAAAGCAGAACATAAATACATTTAGGAAATTTTCTGATTATCAAAACCAGATTTCATCAGGGTAATTGTATTCCCATCATCTATTTAGGAGTCAGCCTTCCCAAACAGTATTGTATTAAGATAATGAGACAATATGCATAGGCAAATTGATAAAATAAAAAATTATGTTCTTGGACATATTAAACAGATGATAGTAGATACAATGACAATTTGACATATGAAATATCTTTATCTAGACAAGCCATGCAAAATAAAATTCACCATCACACCCGGGTATGCAAATTACCTACTTTAAAAAGTGTAGGGAAAGTGGAAGGCAATCCTAGTGACTTTATTTGACATTACAAGAAAGAGAAAGCAATGTTCTTTTGTTTTGTTTTCAATTGTGATGTAGACAAAAGCTAAACTTTTCCTTCTGCCAACAGATCAAATCACCAACCTTGCTGACCTTCTAAACCCACATGGAAAAGCTGCCAAGGCTCTGACTGTAGCCACATGGGTCCCTATCCTTCACTCACTCCTCTCCCTCTCATCAACACTATTAACTGGCTTCTAGATGCTGCCATCTTTTCCTCCATGGGCCATTGCTTTGACAGCAGATGGAACATGATCAGGACATAATGCTTAGAAAAAGGACTTGGCCATAATCCCTTGATAAAAAGTGTCATTTGCAGGATCCCAGAGGATTCTTAGAACTTCAAGAACAGCTTCCATAATCCTAATTGCATACTATAAATTTAGTATTTGAATTAAGTTTTATTACATAAATTATCATGTGGTCTCTATTATTTCTCCCATGAACTTGTTCTTTGGTGATGAGGTAAATCCTTTACATCATGCTCAGATTCTAAAAGCATCTGGGGATTATTAACTTCTTACAAAGAGATAGTTTTTATAATGTAAGCTGAACCTCATCACCAGAATCATCATCACCAGCAGTATCATCATTGTTATAAGCAGCATCAACACGAGCACATCATCTTATCAGCAACATTTTCAACAGTATCAGCAACAGCATCAGCAGCATCAGCATCACTACTGTTATTAGCATCATAACCACCATCATCATTACCACCACTACCAGCAGCAGAAGCACCATTGTGTCACCTTTTTAATGGTTTTCTATGTCTGCTCATGGTGTGAAGATCTGCATTAAATAGACTATATATCACATCATCTGTCAGGTACTTAAAATCATAGGCAAAGGTTTACATAGTGAAAAAAAATCAGTACTGCAAATGATGCTTTATCTATCTGTGATTTACAAGTTGAAGGAGTTGAAGGTGGGCTAGGGAGATGCTCAGTGTGAATACAAGACCTGACTTTGACTCCCAACACCTATGTATAAAAGTCGGGCAAAGAGGCACAGATTCTTATCTCAGCACTGGGGAAGAAGAAAGGTGGATTCTGAGGGCCTGCTAGACAGGTAGCCTAGACTATCTGGTGAATTATAGGTTAAAGGAAGATCAAAAAAATCAAGGTCAATGGCTCCTGGGTAGAAACTCCAGAGATTATTTTCTGCAACACACGCACATAAGCATTAGAGAAAACACAGATATTGTAGAATGCATGTGTTTCCAGTTTCCTTGGAGTGTAAAGGAACTAAAGAGCCAATCCAGCCATGTGGCCTAAGACATTGACCAGAACTCCACTCTGTATGACAGCAGACACAGCAGAGGACACAGAGGCAAAGCAGGAGGTAAGGAATACATTGCCATGACTTCCTAGAATACTAGACATCAGAAAGGTCATAATACATAGCAGCTACTGGTATCTAATCCATAAAACTTTAATAATGGCAAGATTTAGAATTTGGAATGAGCACTAAATTATCTAATCAGTGACTGTTTGATTGTTGGGATTTTCCTTCATCTCAACAAAAGATAGAAGTTAAATCACAGCCAAACAGTAATATCCTCTTTGTATATGCAAAACAGCTCAATTATTTGAGGCAATTAAAGTAATATTTCAAGAGTGATTTGAAAGGATGCTATATTTGTAAGGAGTTCAACAATTAGAAAACTACAGTTTCTTTTTCCCCTGTAATTTTGTGAAAAAGACAAAATGGACCAAAGAAAGCAGCCTTCAGTGTTTAATGTTTATCATTACCAACACACAGCTCTCTGATGGCTGTCTTAATTATCTAGATGAAAGTCACTTGTTTTGCAGAAGTCATCATTTCCAAGGGAGGGTTTTCTTGCTGCAGCATGTTTCCTTTTACTTTTGACTGCTGCCTACACAGGCTGTGGAAGCAAAGGGGCCCTCATACACAGAGTTCTCTAGATGTTTGCATTTTGACAGTTTGGGTTATTATTTTGTGGGTAATTTATTAAACTGTAAACATTCTCTAGCTTCTCCCAGAGACTAGGAATCTTACTTCCCACCACATGAATCTTCACAGAAATCCTCCTATCAAAGTCCCAGAGGTAGGATGGACACACTGAATTGGTCAACCCCATGGTCACAATGTCAGAGACTTACCTCATCCTTGTCTCCATAAATTCAGTAATGCACAGAGAGGGAGAACAAGGAAAAAGAGACCATGATGAATGAAGACCACATGAGAACAGGAAGAAGCAGAGTGCTAGAGAGGTCCCCAGAAATCCACAAAGATACCTTCACTGTAGACTACTGGCAATGGTTGAGAAAAAGCCCTAACTGACCTACTCTGTTGATTCGGATGGCCAAACACCCTAACTGTTGTGCTACAACTCTCATCCAATGATTTTTGGAAGCAGATGCAGAGATCCACGGCCAGGCCCCAGGTGGAGCTCCAGGAGTCCAGTTGGTGAGAAAGAGGAGAGATCGTATGATTGAGAATTGTTGAGATCATGATTGGAAAAGGCATAGGGACAAATAGCCAAACTAGTGGAAACACATGAACTATGAACCAATAGCTGAGGAGCCCCCAACTGGATCAGGCCTTCTGGATAAGTGAGACAGTTGATTAGCTTGAACTGTTTGGGAGGCCCCCAGGCAGTGGGACTGGGACCTGTCATTAGTACATGAGCTGGCTGTTTGGAGCCTGGGGCCTAGGAGGGACAGTTTGCTCAGCCTGGGAGAAGGGGACTGGACCTGCCTGTACTGAATCTACCAGGTAGAGCTAAATCCCCAGGGGAGATCTTGCCCTGGAGGAGATGGGAATAGGGGCTGGGCTGGGGAGAGGGTGGGGGGGGGGGAATGGAGGAGGGAGGACAGTGGAATCCCTGGTTGATATGTAAAATTAAATTAAATTATAAAATTTTAAAAATACAATAAGAATTCAGTAATTCATACATCATCCTGATATTCCATTTCACCACAACAAAACTGGTCCCCTATGTGGTGGTATTGTGTTCCCCAAAATATTGTGTGTTCCCCAAAATAAACATATCTGGGGTCAGAGAACAGACAGCCACTAGATACAGAGCCATAAATGGTGGCTAGAAAATGGGAAGGGTAAGCCATAGCAGAAGTGTGGTGGTGGTGCACGCCTTTGATCCCAACACTTGGAAAGCAGAGCTAGCCGGATCTCTGAGTTCAAGGCCACATTAGAAGGTGACACATGCCTTTAATCCCAGGGAGTGGGGGCAGAAAAAGAAAGATATATAAGGAGTGAAAACCAGGCACCAGGGTTAGTTAAGCATTTGGCTGGTTTAGCATTCAGGCTTTGGAGCAGCACAGTTCAGCTGAGATTCATGTGGAGGAGGACTCAGAAGCTTCCAGCCTGAGGAAACAGGATCACCTGAGGAACTAGCAAGGTGAGGAAACTGTGACTTGTTCTGCTTCTCTGATCTTCCAGCATTCACCCCAATAACTGGTCTCAAGTTTGATTTTATTAATAAGACCTTCTAAGATTCATACTACACCCCTACATCTCAGCAGCCCAAGAACCAATCTGGGTTTATATAGCCTATGGAGAGAATAAAGACAACATTAATATAGGTCCACATGCTGGTCTATCTATGAAATATTGAAGTTGTCAAGGCCATAGGAATCCTTCTCTTTACTATGATGAACAGTGTACCCTCTGACATGAAGATGTATATTCTGCCAGTATGTACACCTTAGCAGGCATGCTCAGACACCCAGCCTGTGTCTCTTTAGACACAGTTCTGGGTGCACATGACCTAAGAAGTTCAATTAATATTATTATTTTCTTTATTAGCTTCAGCCTTGTCTGGAATGTGGTGAATTTGCATTATTTATAGTTAAGTAGGTGATGACAATGCACTGAAATCTGTAATAAAAAGAAGGGGCAGAGCAGGGGCTTTATGTATTCTCTTCTTCATGTAGTAGGGATGGACTTGATATAGGAAAGGAATGGTCAATTTCTCTCAGGGCACATATATGACTTTATCATAAGATACAATGACAGCAGTCAATACCTTTGGATGTGTAGGAAAACATACCCATAATGCTTTGAAACTGTCCAAAGGCTTCAAGGGCCAAGTGCACAGGGGATTGCAATTGTTTGCTTGCATGAAGAGTATTCACTGTCATACTAGGCAGATTTAGAATCTTTGTGTGTGTGTGTGTGTGTGTGTGTGTGTGTGTGTGTGTGTGTGTGTTAGATGAAAAGTAGGAATCCATACTTGTAGAACATCCAAATAGACACACTATAGTTGACAACTCAACACCAAAATTCTTGATGTTTAGTCCCATCAGATGTACTGTTTGGGGCTCCATCTCTTGACTGATTCCTTACAGTGAGTGGTTCATGATCAACTCCTATGTCTTAAATGTATTATTTCTCAATAAATTGTCACAGTTGGCAGACCAAAAGGAAGATATCCTCATGATTTTGACCTTGAAGCCCCTGTCTCACTTACATATTGCCTATAGGTGACATGTAATAGCCATGTGCTCTCAGTCTGTTCCTAGCCACCAAATTCATTGTTCAATATTATCCTTCTTATGTTTCCATGCATCCAGGATGATTTTCTACTTTCTTTTCTTTTTCAGGTTGTGTGTGTGTGTGTGTGTGTGTGTGTGTGTGTGTGTGTGACAGAGAGATCTGCATGTGTCTTTGCATATACGTGGATGCACATGTGTGTAGGTGTGCTTACATGTGGGTACATGTGAGTGGAGAGGCTGTAGGTTCATTTCCAGAATCATCCTCCATCACTCTTCCACATTTTTGCATTGAGGCAGAGTCTCTCAGTGAAATCCAGAGTTTGTAAACATGGCTGGTCTCATTCAAGGAATCCATTGTCTGTTCCTTCCAAGTCTGCAATTACAAGCAGGCCACCAGGCCTACATAGCATTTATGTGGGTTCTGGAAATATAAACTCCAGTCATCATGCTTACATGGAAAGTACTTTCAACCATTGCATAATCTCCCTAGTCCCCATGTTCCTGTTTCAAGGCCTGTGTTCACTTCTCTTTACCCAGGTATGTATATTTATTTCATGTGTGCTCTGTCTTCCCTACTCTACACTAGTACTATAGATTGGTGGGTCCTAAATTTTTATTACTAATTCCATTTCACACACATATACATTTAAACTAAATTGAATTAGATTAGATTAGATTAGATAGATAGTGGAGAAATGAAGCATTATTGGATAGCTTCCTTTCCAATTTGAAACATTTATTTATTAATTTGGTATTGAGACAAATATGCATGCAGATGATTACACAGGCATGTGCCATCACACAGACACCCCATCTCACCTCCCCTCACCACTTCTTCTGGTCATGACCCTTCTTCTACTCCAGAGCAGACATCATTGTGTAAACTTTCTACTCTGTGGATTCCTATGTCTGGGGGCTTGTTCTTCTTGTAAAGTACTTTTTCAATGGCTTCTATTCCATTCTGGCTTCTCTTGCCCCATCCTGCATTTGTGAGAATCTTGTTCATCCATGCTACTCTATGGGAATGTATACCGGGAAAATGTGAGTTTATTTATCCATGCCACTGTGGGTAGCACTCTGGGTAATTCTGAAACTGGCTTTATGAATATTGCTGCCTTGAATATTCATGTGCACATTTTTTAGTGAACATATGTATGTGCTTTTCCAAATGTTAAACCGACCTTATATTTCTGGAGTAAACCACACTTTTCGTGATATATTATCCTATTTATGTGTGGCTGGGTTTGATTTTCTAGGATTGCACCGAGGATGGTGCTGCATTTACAGGACTTAAGGAGACTTTAGTCTATAAGTTTTCTTTCTCAGAATATCTTCCTGCAGTTGTGGTATGGGATTTCCAGGGTCTTATACAGAACTTCAGAGGCGATCTCTCTCTCTCTCTCTCTCTCTCTCTCTCTCTCTCTCTCTCTCTCTCTCTCTTGGGTTTGCTTGGTATTAGGAATTATTTCTTCCCTGAATATTTGGGAAAATTCATGGTTAAAGACATATGGGTATAGAGTTTTTTTTTTTTTTTTTCTGGGAGTTTTTCTAATGAAAGATTAAACCTTTTTAGTAGATAACAAAATAGTTAAGTCTTTTAATGTATTCTTCTATCATCCTTGAAAAGTGTTTTTCTGCCCCCCAAATTCATCCTACATAATTTTCTAAATTAAATTATCATTAATTTTTTTATGGAATCAGTTCCTTTCATACCTGGATGATTTTAATGGTGACTTATTTTATGTACCTGATAATTGCGAAGTACTTTTTTTCTTTTTCAAATCTTTGGTGTAAGTTGATATTTATAAAAACTCATATTATAAAAAACTCGATGAGCAGGTGAGTGATCAGTCTGCCACCTAAACTGCTGCCATTCCCTGGATTCTTTTCCTCTAAGACCCACTCCAAGGGTTCAACCTCTCCTACCTCATCATCCTCCCTGAAACCATCCCTTTCCCACAACTCTAGCAGACTCCACCAACACAGGTATAGTCCACATCAATCTGAAGAACAGGTGAGTGACCTGCCTCCTAGCTGAGCTGCCCCACTCTTCAGATCCTGATCCCTACAGAGCATATCCCATGGCTGTCTCTCTTGCTCAGGGGCCTAGCAGCTTTACTGGAGACCAGACTGGTCCTAGAGACCTCAGGTAAGACACCTACTGTTGGCTAATACTCTTTAGAGCCCACCCAACAACCCCAGACAGCACACTCCAACCCTAGACTTCATATTCCTGCCTACAACTTCAGAAGATTTAAGCTTTGCTGATGGCCAGGCTGGATCTAGAGTCCCAAGATAAGACACCACCCATTTCCTGCTAACATTCCTTAAATCTGGCCCAACATCTCCCAATATCATCCCCTCCACTGGACTCCATATCCCAGCTCACAGCCTCTTCAGCCTTACTGGAAGCCAGGCTAATCCCAGGGACCCCAGATAAGACATTGCCCACTTCCTGAAACTATTCCTTAAAGCCCATTCAACAAAACCAACTCGCACCTCCCCACCTTGGGCTCCATATTCTGGTCTACAACTTTGGAAGAAGATGTTGGCTTTACCAGAGGCCCAAGTCCCCCAACAGAGAAACCTTACTGTACCTGAAGACTCAACAGTCACCAGAATCCTTGGCCACTTAAGTCAGAAGACCAGAAAGAAAACAGAAGCCAAGGAACAAAACACTCAACCAACGAGGTCTAACATAGGAACCAACATTTAAACCTATACTTACCCCAAATTCAGATGCCTAAATGCCAGTGTAAGAACACAATCATAGCAGAAAGGGTGATATGGTACAACCAGAACCCAGCTATCCTATGACAGCAAGACTCGAACATTCCAATGCAGCTGAAGCACAAGAAAACTACCTTAAAATAACTTTTTGAAAATGATAGAGGTCCTCAAAGAGGAAATGAAAAAAAAAAAAAGGCCCTCAAAGAAATTGAGGAAAAGACACAAAAAGTTGGAGGAAATCAACAAAGCCCTTAAAGAATGCCAAGAAAGTCAAGGGGAAAAATGAAACAAAACAAACAGGTGAAGGAAACAGTACAAGACCTGAAAATGGAAATAGAAACAATAAAGAAAATACAAACTGAGGGAATTCTGGAATGGAAAATCTGGGTAAGTGAACAGAAACTACAGATGCAAGTATCATCAACAGAATACAAGAAGTAGAAGTGAGAATCTCAGGTATCAAAGATATGATAGAGGAAACAGGTTAATTGGTCAAAGAAACTGCTGAATCTAAAAAATTCTACCTAACACAAAACATCCAGGAAATCTGGGAGACTATGAAAAGACCAAACCTAAGAATAATAGTAACAGAAGATGGAGAAGAAACCCAGCTCAGAGGCCCAGACAATATATTCAACAAAATTATAGAAGAAAATTTTCCCAACCTAAAGAAGGACATGCCTACAAAGGTACAAGAAGCTTAGAACACCAAATAGACTGGACCAAAAAAAAAGTCCTCTTGCCACATAATAATCAAAACACTAAACATACAAACTAAAGAAAGAATATTAAAAGCTACAAAGGAAAAATGTCAAGTAACATAAAGGCAGACCCATTAGAATTATACTTGCCTTCTCAATTGAGACTCTAAAGGCCAGAAGGGGCCTGCACAGATGTCTTGCAGACTCTAAGAAAACACAAATACCAGTCCAGGAATTATTATACCCAGCAAAACTTTCAATCACTGTAGATGGAGAAAATAACATATTTCATGACAAAGTCAAATTTAAACAATATCTATCCACAAATCTAACCCTACAGAAGGTACTAGAAGGAAAATTCTAACCCAAGGAAGTTAGTTACACTGAGGCAAATAAAGCCAATAGATGATCTCACAACAGCAAACCCCAAAGACGGGAAACACACACAGACACACACATACACATACACATACACACACACACACACACACACACACACACACACACACACACATTACCACCACCAATAACAACAACAGAATAACAGGAATTAACAATCACTGGTCATTAACATCTCTCAGTATCAACGGACTCATTTGCCAATAAAAAGACACCAGCTAACAGAATAGATACAAAACAGAAGACATCCTCCTGCTGCATACAAGAAACATACCTCAACATCAAAGATAGACATTACCTCAGAAAAAAACAGGTTGGAAAAAGATTTTCCAGTCAAATGAACCTAAGAAGCAAGTTGGTGTAGCTATCCTAGTACCTAACAAAATAGACTTCAAATCTAAATTTATCAAATGGGACCTCGTGAAATTGAAAAGCTTCTGTAAGGCAAAGGATACTGTCAATAGGACAAAATGGCAGCTTACAGAATGGGAAAAGAGCAACCCCACATCTGAAAGAGGACTGATTTCCAAAATAAATAAAGAACTCAGGAAACTAGACATCAACACACTAAATAATCTAATTTAAAAATGGGATATAGATCTAAACAGAGAATTCTCAACAGAAGAATCTCAAACAGCCAAGAAACACTTAAACATTAAGCATCCTTAGATATCAGGGAAATGCAAATCAAAATGACTCTGAAATTCCATCTTACACCTGTCAGAGTAGCTAAGGTCAAAAACACAAATAACAGCTTATCCTGGAGGGGAACACTCCTCCATTGCGAGAGGAAGTGCAAACTTGTGTAACCACTTTGGAAATCAATATGGCAGTTGCTTAGAAAATTGAAAATTGATCTACCTCAAGACTCAGCTATATTCCTCTTGGGCATATATCCCAAGGATGTTCAATTATACCATAAGGACACTTGCTCAACTATGTCCATAGCAACTTTATTTGTAATATCCAGAAATTGGAAACAACCTAAATGCCCCTCAACCAAAGAATGGATAAAGAAAATATGGTACATTTATGCAATAGAGAATGACTCAGCTATTAAAAATAACATCATGAAATTTGAAGGCAAATGGATGGAAATAGAAAAAAGTCATCCTGAGTGAGGTAACCCAGACCCAGAAAGGCAAACATGTTATGTACTCACTTATAAGTGGATATTAGCTGTAAAATAAAGGATAACCATGCTATAGTTCTGCTACAATTCACAGACCCAAAGAGGCCAGGTAACAAGGAGGGCCCAAAGAGGGAATATATGAATCATCCTGGGAAGGGGAAGTAAAGGAGATCTTGTGGGTGGACTTGGGGTGGTTGGGGAGAGGAACATGAGGGATTAGGTTGGGAGGTGAATGGAGGAGGAGAGAACTGAAAAAGATGACTAGAAAATGGGGGGTGGCATTTTAGGGTCACATACAAGTCTGTTGCAAGGGAAACTCCCAGGAGCCTATAAGGATGACCCCAGCTAAGACTCCTAGCAACAGTGGATATGTAGCCTGAACTGGCTGTTTCCTATGACCAGGCAAGACTTCCAGTGGTGGGATTGGGACACAAACTCAGCCACATAGCCTTCAACCTACAGTTTGTGTGGCCTATGGTCTGTGCTGGGAAAAGGGTGGTGTTGAGATTGTGGGAGTGGCCAACCAATGGTCCAGCCTGAGACTCATGCCATGAGAGTGAGCCCACCCTTCACACTGCCTGGAGTGCTGGGACCCAGGGGCTGAGTGGATCAAAGACCTATGATCGAACCAAATATGATTGAAGAAAAAAGTATCAATATAATGATGCCTAACGATATTCTGCTATACCTATAAATTGGTGACTACCCCAGTTGTCATCTAAGAGCCTTCTTCCAGTAACTGATGGAAACAGATGCAGAGACCCACAACCAAACATTAGGCCATGCTTGGGGAATCCTGCTGAAAAGAGGGAAAAAGGATTTTAGGAGCCAGAAGGGTCAAGGACATCACGAGAAACCCAGAGAAACCACTAACCTGGGGTCATAGGAGCTCACAGAGTCTGAACCAACAGCCAGAGAGTCTGCATGAGACTGACCTAGGCCTTCAACATATGTGGCAGTTGTGTAGTTTGGTCTATTTGTGGGACTCCTAACAGTAGAAGCAGGGGTTGTCCCTAATTCTTAGCTGGCTTTTGGGAACCTATACCTCATACTGGGTTGCCTTGCACAGCCTTAATACAAGGGGAGATTCTTAGTCTCATCTCAACTTGATATGCCATACATTGTTGATACCCACAGGAGGACTGCTCCTTTTTGAACAGAAACAGAGGAGGAGAGGATTGGGGATAGGGAAATGGGAGAAGAGTGGGGATAGGGAAATGGGAGAAGAGGAGAAAGGACAAACTGTGATCAGGATGTTAAATAAATAAATAAATTTAATTAAAAAACCCCATGTCTATAAAATACTTTAAACTACCTTTTTCACACATATTTTAAAAGATTTATTATTTTTGAATTTCACTATTTCCCAGCTCCCCTTTCTCTAAGTACACTTCCTATTTTCTGCTCCTTGGAAGCGGTGTGTCTTTGTAAGTATGTGTTCCATATTTGTTCCTGGGCAGTTGCTAAGCTTCTCCCTTTCTCCTTGAGTCTTTGAAGGATGACTTGGGCATACATTGTTTCTACCTGGTGCATTTTGTGTGTGTGTGTGTGTGTGTGTGTGTGTGTGTGTGTGTGTGTGTGTGTGTGTGTGTTTGTATCCATCCATCTACCTATCCTTTCTATAAGAATCTAGCCATCTTCTAACTATATCACCTTCTCTGCCTCGGAGGACACATTGGTACAAGAATAGTACATGTGGGGTACTATGGGTATTTTGTTTTTGTTTGTGTTTTATGGTAGGATTAATCTCATGTCCTCACACATGCTATTCAAGTGCTCTATGCTCAGCACTTTCTTTGACTTTGTTTTGAGCAGAGTCTCATCCAATCTCCTAGGAGGTCATCCTCCTGCTTCAGCTTCCCAGGTATATGATTTTACAATGCTGTACCTCTGACCCAGAACTCCACAGGTCCCTTGCTTGTCCCTTAGCTGCCTTTCTCTCTTAAGCCTCAGGTGTACTTCAATTTCTCTATTTTACATTTCACTAATCCTACATTTTCTGATATTTACAATTAGTATTTATGAATGTGTCCTATATTTAATACTAAATCCATCCATTGAAGGGTTTGCTTGCTTTTTTGTTTATGTGTTTTTTTTTTTCTTTCTTGAGATGTGGTCATGCTATGTAACTCTTGCTTGTCAACACCTGTCATATAAACCTGACTGGTCTTGAACTCACAGAAAATCCCCCTACCTTGGCTGCTTGAGTGCTGGGATTATAGGCATGTACCATGCCTGACCAAAAGTCTTACTTTAAGCTGTATTACCTAAGGATATAGCTCAATGACACACATGGTCTTGGATTCCATTCCCAGAACAACAAATAAAAAAATGACATTTTATTATTCAGCTCATAAATATCCATTTATTTTGTTTTTATAAGTGCTCATATATGGTTGAAAAATTCTTCCTTTTTGTCTTACAGAGTTTATGAATAATTTTAGTATAATGATTTTGAAGGCTTGTTTATATCCTCTAGCATCTATGGTCTTTTGTATTTTTTTCTTAGATTATTGATTATAAGTTGGATGGTCATGATAATTTGCAATTTTGCAATTTTGAAGGTATTAAAATACACATTGGGCCCTCCTCCTGGTCATGACCCATTCAGCAACACTGGTTTACTATCTCTTACTTCATGTCAGGCAGAGAGAATACATTCTCAGTTACTTTAATCAAAATAAACTTACAATTTTAAGAAAAATCAAGGAACTTTCTTGTCACCTCTTTTTCTAGGTCATGGAGGCCTTCTACCAGAGCCCAGCCTGGACTTCATAGCTAAGCTGACCTGTTCCATATGGAAAATACTGTGTGGCTCTAGAGTTTCAGTGCACTCTTAGACGAATTAGTGCTCAGAAAGTTTAGGTCTAGGATCGCTGCAAAGGACACAAAGCGTCATTTTTCAGATAGGGACACGTGAAGCTCATTACTAAGGTGAGTATAAAGTCAAATTAAGGGTATTCCAATATCTTAAATCATGTATAGTAGAGTGGTTCAAAATAAAAAACTAAGATTAGTGCAATAACTCAGATGGTTAAGTGCTTGCCTTGCAAATGTAAATATGTGTTTGATACCCAGAACCCACATTAAAAAGTTGTGGTTGCAATAGCATGTGCTTATGGTACTAGTACTAGGGACGAAGAGAACGGCAGATCTCTGGGCTGCTGACCAGCCAGGTTAACCTCCAGGCCACCCAGTAGATCCTGTCTCAAAAAATCATGGTGGACCGCTCCTGGAAGAACGTACAAACAGAAGTGTGTGTGTGTGTGTGTGTGTGTGTGTGTGTGTGTGTGTGTGTGTATGTGTGTATGTGTGTGTGTGTGTGTGTGTGTGTCTGTGTGTGTGTGTGTGCACATGCGCGCGCGTGAATGTGTGTGTGTGTGTGTGTGTGTGTGTGTGCGCGCGCGTGAATGCACACACACACACTGATAAATAGCAATAAGAACTACTGAGTACAGTGCTTTGAACAATCACTATGCCAATCATAAAATCAATAAACACTGGATTTGAACTGTTTTATTTATTTATTCTTTTGTCTATTGATTTTCAATGCTAGATATGGAGTCTCTGGCTCTGTGTATGCTAGGACAACATTGTATCACCTTACTCTTTGAGAGAGGGTCATAATTCCATGTAGAACAAGGTGACCTTGGATTTGTAATTTCCTTTCCAAACTCTAAAACAATGTGATTAAAGGTGTATAACACCCTGCCAAGCTGGAACTCTATTTTAAACCAATTTCCCTAACAAACACATTCAGATAACTTCATCCAACAGCAGAGAATGTACATCCATCAATAGGCCAGTAATGTACTTTCATGGCAGATCATTTGTTAGGTTCCCCAATGTCTTAATCAACTTTATAATAATGACATCATATGAATTACCATTTTCAAAAATAATTCTATGTCACTATAAATATATTTTTGAAAACTTACAGGAAAATTGGAAAACTCAAAATTAGTTATAAATTAAATAACGGGCCTGAATATAAAAGGAAAATCAGGCATTTCTTGAGACAAAATGGGAACATATATCAAACTTTAGGAGATGCTCCAAAATTAATATTAAGATAGAAAATCATAGTGTTCAGTATCTAGATAGAGCACAAAGAAAGGGGTTCCTAGAACCTACATGGCAGCTCATAACTACTTGTAACTTCAACTTCGGGATCTGATGCCATCTTCTGCCCCTGAGGACATCAGGCACATATGGTGCTCACAATATACAAATACAGGCATAAAAATTATTTTTTAAAGAAAGCTGCAATTGAGCTACCTGACTTTATATCTTGGGATAGTTTTAATTGTCAACTTGATGTAATCTAGAATCATCCAGAAAGAGAGTGTCAAGGAGGGACTGTCTAGATTAGGTTGGCCTGTGAGCATGTCTGTGGGGAACGTTCTTGATTGCTTTAATTGATGAGGGAAGACCTAATCTGAAAGGAGGCATCTTCATTCCCTGAGTTTTGGCTCTGAAGTCTAATAGAGTAGAGAAAGCTAGCTGAGCATTTGTATGTACGCATTTGTATGTACACATTTGTATGTACGCATTTGTTTTTCTCTACTTCTGACAGTGGCAATGATGTGACCAGCTGTCTTAAAAGTTCCTGCTTCCTTGACTTCACTTCTGTGATGGATGGTGGCTGGAACTCTGAGCTACAATAAACCCCTTCTCCTCTATTTTACATATTTTCAGAATATTATTCTCATAGTAACAGAAATAAAACTAAGATACATCTTAAGGAACTTAATAATGAATGAATAAATCCAAGTAACTAGAAGGAAGGAAATAATAAAGATCAGAAGTAGGATGGCAGAGTCTGGAGAGCAACAAGCAGATGCAGAGAGAAGCAAGACAGACATGCTGTACTGAAAAAAGGTACCAAGCCACATGGCAAATTGTAGATAAAAATATGGGTTAATTAAAAATGTAAGACCTAGTAACAAGCCTGAGCTATTGACCAAACATTTATAGTTAATATTAGGTCTCTGTGTCAGTTATTTGGAAACTGGCAGATGGGAAAGAAAAGTCTGCCTACAACAATGGAAAATTTAGGGCCAAAATTAATGAACAATTTGTGTAACTCAATAACATCAAATATTTAAACCACAAAAGACTTGAACAGACATATTTTGTAAGAGGACATAGTAAATGTCCTCTCAGAATGGAGAGACGGCTCAGGGTTACGAGCACTGGCTCATCTTCTAAAGGACCAGAGTTCTATTTTCAGCCTTCACATGCAGCTCACAGTTTTCTATAACTCCAGTCTCAGGGTTTCTGATGCCCTCTTCTGGCTCCTTGGGCATGTGTTTGGTATACAGACATATATACAGGCAAAATATCTATACTCATAAAAATAAATAAATAAAATTTTAAGAAAAGAGAGGGAGCATTCATAAAGATGGAAGTGTCCAATATAACTAATGATCAGAGAAAGGCAAATTAAACTAAAATGATAAGTCTTCTCCAAGTCCAAATAACAGTTATAAACAACAACAACAACAAAATACTCAAGCGTTAGCCTGAAGAATGGCAAGCACCTTCACTGGTGATAAGAACGTAAATGATACAACTGTGGTGGAAAATGGTGCAAATTTCCCTTACAAGTCAAAAATAATCTAGAGACCATCTAATAGTCTCACCTATAGGTACATATTACAATGAAATAAAAATTACCCTACAAAAACACACCTAGGGGTTGGGAGGTTTGTACTTCAGGAGTGGGATGCTTGCCCAGAAACGTGCAGCTCTGGGTTTCATCCATAAAACTGGAAGGAAAATCTGTATTCCATGTCCCCTTCAGGGTTACTCACAACAGAAAATACTGGGAAATGACAAAATTGTATTCATTCACAAAACTGATAGGGAAAATGGGACAGGTTGCTATTAAAGGCCACTCATCAATATGCTAAAATGCTCAGCATCCTCATCCCTTGGTTTTCCATTCTGTTATTGCTGATTGTTAGCAAGTTCAAGAACAGTGAGGGGCACATGCAGGATTGTTTACCTGCCGTGCCTCAAGGCTTTGATCATGTGTGCAGCTCCCAGTTCCGGAAACAGTCTTGTATTAAGTACCACCATGTTTCAGTATCAGTCACGACTCCGTGTTCTTTCTAATGCTGAGTTTTATTGTGAATCAGCTAGAGTCCAGTTAGGATCTGTTCTTAATGGTCAAGTCAGAAAGATGCTGTAAAGCATTTGACACCTGAACTGCCTGTGGAAAAATGTGTCCCAATAGTCTGCACAGCTCAGAAAACAGAAGGGAAGGGCTGGAAGTGGAACGCTGCCATGTCCCTGATAGGAACACTTCACACCAGGACAATACCTACTTTTTATGCATGTATGAATATCAAGTGCACAGGAAACACCTGTTAATCTGCTCCCAGTGAGTCTGTTCTCAAAGCCAAGTAGCAACGCATTTGCTGACCCAGGGAACGTAATGACATCATTACCTAATGAACTGTTGAGAAATTCATTTGAACATGGCCGGCCTTTGGAGAAGCGTGAATCTTCCCATAATTAAACTGATTTAGACAGGAGAACTTCAGAGTAGACCATATTAATTTAAGAATGAGTCATTATGTTCAGCTCGAGTCTACTACCTAATGAGCTGATTCAAATTCGTTTAAATCCCTTGGAAAATACGTACAGAGTCTGAACAATATACATAATTTGGAACTAACAGATATTTCCTCTAAAAACCAACAGATTTCAATGAGCACAAGTCAAATAAATTTAAGGAGGGATTTCCCCCCCTGAAATTATTGGGCTTCATCAGCCCTGAGCTTCTGAAATTAATGAAGACTGTGGAAAACCCCTAAACTGAAAGCCTCCTTCAAAAAGGATGAATGAAAATGTTGGTTAATAAAATCTCATGATTTACTTAAATGAGAAGTTTATTAATTAGGTTGTGGTGGGAGTCAACTGTATATTTAGCCAGACTAATGTTTAGGAATTTCATAGAAATCTTGGTATCTTTGGTTAAAATCAATAAAAAGAATCAGACTTACATAAATACTTGGCTTATTACAGAAAAAATTATAAAGTGTTTATAAGAGTTAATGTACCAGAGTAAAGAAAAAATGCACCAGTTTTCATAATTTTAGACAAGAGCTTTGCATACATGAATAGAAGATATAAAGGTAAGATAAACACAGTTTTGAGTTGGCTTTTATGCATCTCTGCATCTTATTTTACTGTATTCATTGTCAGCCTAAGTGTCACTGTGGGTCTCCATATATGGCCCAGGTTAGCCTTAAACTTGCCTCAGCCTCCCATGTGCTGGAATTACAGATGCATGCCACAGTCTCCAGCTCTTGTGTTTTTTCAGAATACTGTGATTTAAAGACAGTTTCTTGGAAGGTGGTTTCTCAGACTTAATATATTCTGGGAGCTTTCCTTCATCCCCATACAGAGTGTTAATTGCTAGGAACAGAGTTGCAGAACTCTGGGCAATATAGCATCAGTGGACAGTGTAAGTAGGGGGATTCTCAGAAAGATTATTCCAATGTTAAACAGAAATACAAGTCTGGTTCCCCCTTCCTTTCACAGGCATGATGCCTGTGAGCTGGCTGCCTTCATTTACCTGAGAAGGTGATCACAGGCTCTAATATCATGGAGATCATCATTTAGCTTCTCCTAGGGCCTTCCCTATACTTCATTCTTCTTTCAGGAAGCTGTAAAATTCTTGTTTCTTCAAGCGAGTGCCTGATGGGTTTTCAGATCTTCTAGATGCAGGTTTCCTAAATAGTATCCAGGCACCCACACATGGGAATTATCTAATCTGTTTCACATAAGCAGTCCATCATATTGAGCAAATTTGAGCTGAGAGAGCTTTGCTCCTGTGTGGATTCAGGATAAAGAGATGCTCAGCTTATCTGTCTTTATTCTTCAGGATGATTACAAGAATACTTTCATAAATCTTAATTTATCTTCTGCTGACTTCGAGGTTTTGATGTTAAGTTATATAAATTTAAAGAAAGCAATTTTCCCCAGGGTGCAGCTAATTGAATTGACTGGGAGATTAAGATAAGGGGATGCTGAGCTGTCTCCAGACCTTAGCTACTGTAGGAAGGTGATGGTCTTTGTCTCCCTTACAGAAAACGCACTGCCTAACTCCCTGGCTCTCTTCCTTCATGGAATCCCCCATTTTTCTTGTGGACCTGGAATGTCCTTATCTTAGCAATGTAGATGGTTAATAATTATTATCAACTGTATAGGATCTAGACTCATCTAAGAGACAAATCTCTGGGCATGTCTGTGAGAGTTTCTAGATTAAGTGAAGTGAGGAGACCCACTCCAACTGTAGTGGAACTCTGGACTGACAAAAAAGGAAGAAGCAAGCAGAGTGCCCACATTCATCTCTGTTTCCTGACTGCAGATACAAGGTGACCAGTTGCCTCTAGTCCTGCTGACATGCCTTCCCTGCCATGATGGACTGCATCCCTTGGAGCTGTGAGTCAATACAAACACTTCTTTCCTCAAGTGGCTTTTGTATTCCATCACTAGAGTGAAAAAGTAATTAATACATCTGTGTACCTGGATAAGTGAAGGCTAGTAGAGGCTGAAAGCAGTACAGCGCCTAGGCCAATCTCCATCTCCCAGATATTTAATAGAGAACTGCTCTTGCCACTCAGAATTTGCTGAGTTCCTGGGGTGGAAGAAAATTCCAAAACTACCATAGTCTCCTCTCACTCTAAGCTCAACACAGTTCCAGGCCTGAATCTCAGAAGAACAGCCCTGATTTGGTTAAACAACAAGGTGATGGGTGTTGGAATGCGGTTATAATGAAAGATAAAAGGACTTCAAAATGTTTTAAATTAAGAGGGATTGCATTTCCTGAACCAGACTCTAGCTTTAAGGCAGAAAGATCATGACTGGAAGCATAGCTGGGGTCAGGAAGACCATACCTTTAACATCTGGATGGACAATGACAGCAAAATACAAGCAAAATCTGGGCTGTCAACAGATCAAACAGCACAGCCAGTTCTTCCACATGTGCCAGCACTTGTATTATCTATGGGCTGCCTAGCTGCTCCGTGAGAAATCCTCCCTCCTAGTCATTTTAATATGCATGTCTTTAGTTGTGAACTTAGTCAGTCATTTTATTTTTAAAATCACTTCTCTTTTTTAACCTTCACTATTTATTTTGTGGTCCTTTATGTGTTTATTGTTTTTTCTTATTAACATCAGTGAATATTTAGCTATAAATGCAAAACTAGAATTAATTTCCTTTGAGGCATATATGCTAAAAAAACAGGTTTTCTTGTGTGTTGCTTCTTTTCATTTTATGTTTATTCCATATTTTATTTGTTTTTGTGTGCATGCATTTTTTTCAGAGTCTCACATACCCCAGGCTAGCTTTGAACTCTCTATGTAGCCATAGATGACTTTGAACTTCTGCCCTTCCCAACTTCATTTCCAGGTACTGGGATTACAGGTGTGTAGCCCCATCTCCAGCTCTATGCAACATTGGAGATGGATCCCAGAGCTTTGTGCATGCTGAACAAGCACTCTAGCAGTAAGCTGCATCCTCAGTCTCGTTTACCCCTTAGAACTCACTGTAGATGTCATCTTCTCACTCTCTTATGCTTTCTGAGCCCTCAAACCTTTTCTTCTAATATTTTCACATTTTCATAAATCATTGTTTATTAGATTTTACTTTAGAGCAAGAAGTGAGGTAAATTGGCCTTAATTGGTCTGTGTTTGTCTGCCACTGTTTGTTAATTAATCCATTTTCTTTCATTGATTTGAATTGCAAATCTCATTTTATGCTATTCTTCCATATTTACTGGAGGCTATTTCTGTACTTTCTTTTCTGTTTTAAGAAGTGTGTTCCTCAACTATCAGCAAAAGAGCTCAACTGAAACTTTATATTTCCATAGTTGGCAGGGTGCATTCATACTCCTGGGTATTTTTATTCTAGATTTTTGTATTTAATTTATAATCAATTTTGCAGATAAAAATCAAATTCATTGATATTTAGTGTTAACTAAAACTTTAAATATGAATTTGTCAGCCTCTAAATGAGCCACATCATGTAGTTATTGAAATGTTCTTTTTTGTGTGATACTGGAAATTGAAAGTAAGGAGTTACACATTGGGCAAGTGCCCCACCATGGATGTATATGCCCAAACCTTATTAAAATATTCTTGATTAGCTTTAGGAGTGTCTTAAAATAAACTTTGTGTAAGTTTCAAATGTCTTATGCTAATTATTTATGTCTTTGTAACCAGCCAATGTGTACAGTTCCACTCTCAGGCATAATTCTCCTTTAGTTGCATCTCTGGGGTATTTAAAAAAAAAATTAATGGCCACACTAACTTGTAAACTTGTTTAAAAAAATGAAAACCTTTTTCTTTCTAATATATGTAACTTGATGATCAATGTAGTAACTATGTTTTGAGTCAGAAACAATGTGAACATGGGGGGGTGTAAATTGAAGTCTAGCAAAGCTTGTGGGTTTTCTTGGTTAATCACCAGGTAGAGGGAGCCTCTGGGCTCTTCCTTATCACTGGGTGGTCCAAAGTTATCTTTGACAGTGGTCCTGTCCTAGGGCTGAAACACACATCTACATCTTTTGTAAAGGTAAAACATGTTCAAGTGGCAATCTCTAGTTTTTGTTTTTAGCAATTTTAATCAGGAATCGGTGTGCAATCTAGTCAAGTCTCTTCTCTAGATCTCTCAGGATAATTGCTACTTTTCATTTTTTATCCCTCCCCTTTTCCTCCTCCCTCTTCTGCTTGTATATGTCTTTGTATCTCTGCCTCTCTGTGTCTGTCTCTGTCTCTCTGTTTTTCTGTCTCTTTTTCTTTCTCTTCCCCCTGTCTGTCTCTGTCTCTCTACCTCTCTGTCTTTCTTTCTCTGTCTGTCTCTGTCTCTCTGTCTCCTTTTCTCTCTTTGCCCCCACCCCTTTCTCGGCAGGGCATGAATATGAAGCTAAAAGTCAAACTCAGATGCTGTCCCTCAGTTTGCCATCCACTTCATTTTGTCTTACCCTGGCAGAGCTCACTAGGTCCAGTCACTGGGCTGGGCAGAAGCCCCCAAGACACACCTATCTCTGCCTCCATAGTGGTAGGATAACAAGCTCACAGCACTGTGTCTGGCTTTTTTTCCTCTCTTAACCTGTCAACATGTGATATTGGTTCAATAAATTCAATAAATTGAATGCTGAAAGTCTTTTGAGAAGAAAGAAGCCTCCCTGTCTACAGATCTCCTTGTTCTACCCTTCAGACTACCCCCATGTGTTACAAATTTTCTTGTTTATAGCCTTTGAATCACCCATAGGTTGATTAAGTCATCAGTATCTTAAAGTGGCTGAAATGAGTTTGTTAATTGTGTTCACAATTTTTAGAAACATTTGTAAATACAATATTCTACATATTCTTGGTCCTGGTTTATCAACACAATATCATCAGTGAATAGAACTGGTTTTTAGCTTCAATAACAATGCAACCACCACTCATGAATATTGTGTATATTCTGGTTTCTATTTGTCTTTTTCTATGAACAAAGCTCCACTGACTTTTCTTCTGAAGTTCAGAGTCTCAGTACCCAAGCCCTCAATGGTTTGTTCTGTGGCATGATTTTGTCACATTGTAGTCAGGCTCTGAATAATGACAGGAACTTTGGGACATGAGGTACATGGTTTGTTCTATTGGACTAGTCTTTGTATCCAAGGATTTACTTTTGTTTTTCCAATAAAATAGATTTTTAGTAACCCAGTCTTGGATTTTTTTGACAAGTTCCTAGAGATGATTTTCCTCTGATTGATCCCTTTATCTCACTGCCCATATTTGTTACACTTCTTGTTGCTATAACCAAATACACAGACTGAGGGGGGCAACGTGTACTTTGTCTTGTGATTTGAGAAAGGATGTAGTTCACCATAGTAGGGCAAGTGAGATGGAAGGAGCTGCTGGATGTGCTGATTCTACAGTGTATGCAATCGACAGGAAACAGTGCCAGGCCTGAAAACCTCACCATCAGCCCTCAAGGTTCACTTCATCTGACAAGGCTCTGATTCCTTCATAAGTGCTCTAGAATCTTCTAAAACAACGTCATCATCTGGGGTCCAAATATGCAAACATGAGCTCTTAGGAGCTATTTCACATTCATACCACATAACTACCCTCAAACAAAAGCAAACCTATATTCTGAAGCATATAACTTGATTTCTGTCCTGCAGTGTGTCTCATACTGCAGAGGTGTAGGTATAGCTAGCTCTTTAGTACATTTTCTTGACTCAGATTCATTTCTTGATTGGGAACCTATAAACTTCAGTTCAGCGGCATTCCATATAACATCAGCTGCTCTTTGGTAACTGTCTAGTGAGTTAGGTAGCATGGTCTGCATTCATTAGTCAAAACTTGGCACATAAATTCCACTTCAAGGATTTGCACAGTTGAAGATCAATATTTTCTTCTCAGCTTGCTGTAGTCCATTGCTCTTGTTAGGATGGAATAGTAGCTTAGGTGTTTATTATAGAGATGAAACAAAACCATCTTTCTGAGAAACTAATTTTTAGTGTGTTAGTTAGCCTGGAAATATATTTTTTTTTTTATCTACACACAGTATATGGCATTAGGGACTGTCTGAGTTCCTTTACTTTTAGTATGGAGTTTGTAATGTGCCATTGTGAACACTTTCTGTGGAATGTCTGGCAGAAGGACACTGAGAACATCAGTTCTCAGTAACAATTATCCTGAGGGAGAGGCAGGAAACTGAGCTACCCAAAGCTTTGATCTCATCTGGACTGGCAAGGCCAAAAACAGCTGCTCTGCTGTCTCTCACATCCTCACTTCTGTCATTTGTAAAACAACAGACCCAACACGTTATTGCCCTTCTCCGAGAGCCATGGGCACAGATTTGACCCCAGTTACTTTGTGGTTGCTTGTGTAGAGTTGGATGCTGCCAATGTGCCCAGCTTGTGTTTATCACCCAAGGTCTGCTGTGAAAATTACAAACATTCCTCAAAATGCTAAAAATCTCTAAAGCTACAAACTGCATAGTTCAATTGCCTTTTCAATAGACATGTTTATTCGCATTAGATTAAAAGTAACCTTAACATAAAGTTTATACTTTCTAAAACTTTAAAAATATTTATTTGTTAGTAAACATGTTCATCCTGCATACATACGTATATGTGCACTATGGATGTGGCTAGGGCCTACAAAGGTCAGAAGAGAGCATCAGATCCCTGGAACTGGAGTTACAGGTGATTATGAGGTGCCATGTGAGCAGGGAGAACTGAACTCTGGTCCTCTGCAAGAGCAACTAGTGCTAGTGACCAATGAGACATCCCCTCCAGGCCCTAAATTTAGGCTCCTTTTGAACAGAAATATCTCAGGAGACCAGCTCATCGGAATGATGGCTTTGAAGCATCATATGTTATAACATTCATTGATATGATTATGTCTTTCCACAATTTAAGTTTGAATTTCATCTTTGACAGAAGCCATCACACATTTATTTTTGGTTTTGCTTTTATGGCTATCTTAACCGAGATTTGTAGTCTACAGCTGTTGGTGTTTGGGGTATTCATTTATTTTCCATTGTTTATTTCTTCAGGTTGATCTATAGAGATTTATTTAAGAAGATTGTATGGAATAGTTTTGCTAAATTCATATGAATGGATTCTTTTGAGGCAGGCTCTTACTATGTCATCCTGGTTGCCCTGGAACACACTCTGTATACAGGCTGACCTCAAGCTCACAGAACCCCTCCTGCCTCTGCCGCAGCCCCTACCTCTGCATACTAGGCTTAAATGTCTGCAATGCACACCTGATGCTAATAGAGATTTTTATTGAAATATAAAATTTACATTTATATGTACTAATTCAAACACTGGTTACTTCATTTAGAAAATCTATATCATATATTCATGCCCCATATGCTATGGGTAACTATATTGATGTATTTCTCCCAATTTCTCTTCATTTCCAGGCTACTTATTTAAATTCCTCTACAACTGCATGGCTGTTGATTGTTCTAAGTTATACATTTTACATTTACCATTTTACAGTATCTATTTTTATTGTGTTTGACATTTTAGATCTGAAATTAACTTGATTGGATGTTTTAATCATATTCCAAATCTTTTATTAAAACAAGAACAGACAATTTTCAAAATGAATTTTGGAAAATGAAAATTATTCTTTCAATTTTGAAAATTCTTAAGGAGATTTTGTTATTTTTTTTAAATTTAAGATACAACATTCATTTAAAATTTTGACCCAGTCAGTGTGTATAAATTTCCAGTTCATTTCATCAATATACCATTTTGTTGGAATAAGCCTTGGTCTTTCACATTAACAACTTAATGTCCTTTAACATTTGAAAATATTTTCGTACTTGCTTGTTTTTGTTTTTGTTATTTATTTATTTGTTTATTTATTTTAATATTTTTCTTTATTATTATGTGTTTTAAATTTTATACATCAGCCATGGGTTCCCCTGTCCTCCCCCCTCCTGCTCCCACCCCTACCTTCCCCCTAGCCCTTCCCCTCCATTCCCATGTCCTCCAGGAGCAAGGCACCCCTGGGGATTCATTTAAACCTGGTGGATTCAGTACAGACAGGTCCTGTCACCTCCTTCCAGAATGAGCAAAGTGTCCCTGTGTAAGCCCAAGGTTTCAAACAGCCAGCTCATGCACTAAGAACAGATCCTGGTCCCACATACTGGGGCCACATGAGAACAGGAATAGGCAGAGTGCTTGAGAGGTCCCCAGAAATCCACAATGATACATCCTCTGTAGTCTGCTTGCAATGGTCGAGAGAAAGCCTGATCTGACCTAGTCTGGTGATCAGATGGCCAAACACCCTAACAGTCGTCTTGGAACTCTCATCCAATAACTGTTTTTTTGGTTTTTGCCATGTGGGTTCTCCCCCAAATGCTCCATGATATCCTGACATTTCAGTTAGCATTTCTTTCTCCTAATCCAAAAAGTTGATTCCTTTTAGAAATTCTAGACACCAGTGTTCTGGTAGGAATTCTTTTAGCCATCCTACTTTTTAATTAAGTAGCCAGAACCCACCCTAAGCAAGCTGGGAAAATTAGCATCATTGTAGCAATGTCTTTCTGTTGCTGGCTTTAAGTCCTGTATTCTTACTTTCAAGTATGTAATTTTTTTTTCCTGTAGGTTACTTTTGTTAGCTCATCCAATATATTTAAATTGTTTCATTCATTCATATGTATGTGTGCATTTTTGTTTTTGTTTTATTACTATTATTATTATTATTATTATTATTATTATTATTATTATGTTTTAATTTTATACATCAGCCATGGGTTCCCCTGTCCTCCCCCCTCCTGCCCCCATCCCCACTTTTCCCCCAGCCCCTCCCCTCCATTCCCATGTCCTCCAGGACCAAGACTCCCCTGGGGATTCATTTAAACCTGGTGGATTCAGTACAGGAAGGTCCTGTCCCCTCCTTCCAGGATGAGCATGTGTCCCTGTGTAAGCCCAAGGTTCCAAACAGCCAGAGCGTGCATTTTTTTAATCAACAGGTTTTCAGTGTTAGTTTAGAAAAGGAGGTTGAACTTGGCTTGGCTCTTGAGTCTGATGCATTCTCTAGCTCTGACTCCCAGTTTCTTTGTCATTCAAAACCCCTTTTTTCATATTAATTCCTGTTATTGCACATCTTGATATATGTGTGTATGTATATGTATATATGTGTATATATATGTTTATATGTATGTATATGTATAGTTTTAATTTTTATGGCTTCAAGATAAGAGTAGATTTCAGCCTCACACTCAAGAAATAGTGAAGAATCATGAGAACAAGCTAATTCTGCTAGTGGCATTTAATCTTACAGCCTCCTCATTAGAAAGCCTGATAAGGCTAAAAATAAGTATTATTAATGAATATCTCCGGGCCACATTAAATTATAAGTAGACTACATGTGTTTTTAGAAAAAAATGACAAAATTTCTGTAAATTATATATGAAATAATTCTTGACTACTAACACTATTTTGGGAAATATGTACCATTTCATTATTATTTTACAGGTTTAAAAATTATGTTGTTGCAATAAAACATCAACCGTGAGGAGGAAGATAGATCTTTTCTAAGAATTTCCAGTTTTACTTACATGGATGCGTATGTGTATGTCTGTGTGTCTGCTACATCTTTGTGTATGTGGCCACAGGGGTGCCAAGAATAAATTAATTCCCCCGAATCTAGAGTTACAGGTGGTTATGAGTTTTCAGACATGGATCCTGGAAAACGAACCTGGATCCTCTGCAAGAGCAGCAAGAAATCTTAACCACTGAGCCATCTCTCTCTAGCTTCAAGTGTAGAATTTCAAAGTAATGTTTAAATGCTATTTTCTAGAGAACGTTTCTGGTTTTCCTTTAAAATTATGTAATATGTGTATGCCTCAATTTCAAATTCTTATTTTCTAGACAAGTTTTATCTCTCTACTTTTTGAAATTCATTTCTTACTTTCCACTTCACTTTCAACTCTTGAAATTATTTGATACATTACATTTTTCATATTTTTTTGGGTTAAACACCAGGCTTGGTTTCTCACTGCTCAGTTTCTCAAGCTCTTCTGCTAGGGAAGAAGGAGGGATGAAATCTTTTTGTTTCTCCTACCTCTCCTGGAGTTCCAATCACTGCAAACCCTGCCCCTTACATTGCAGAGTTTGTGCAATTTGCTACTTTTTGACAAATAGCAACCAATTCTTTAGGATTTGTTTGTACTTTGCTTTCCAAAACATGAAGCAATGACCACACTTAAAACTATTATGCCTACATGCATGTATGACTCATTCATAAAACATGAAACTGGGGCTGAAACCATGTGCAGGAGAAACACAACCAGACCTCCTACAGATTTGCCAAGTAGGCAACTTGAATTGTACTGGTATTTCTGGGAGATTGCACTTCAAGGTTTTGGGGGGTTTTCATAGCCTGTATCATGCTGAACTCTCATTACTCTAGATCAGTGGTTCTCAACCTTCCTAATGCTGCAACCCTTTAATACAGTTTCTCATGTTGTGGTGACCCCCAACCACAATTATTTTGTTGCTACTTCATAACTGTGATTTTGCTACTGTTATGAATTGTAATATAAATATATGATATGCCAGATATCTGATTTGCAACCCCCAAATGGGGTGACAGTCCACAAGTTGAGAACCACTGCTCCAGACCATGCTCTTTCCCTGTACTAAATCATCTTTATTTTGCTGTAGTTACATCCTGATGAGCATGTCTGAACCTGTTCTTAAAAAATTAAAAACAAAAACAAAAACAAAAAACATCCAGGAGTAATCCTTTGATCTCATCTTTTACTGGGAAAAGAATGCTGAGTTTTAAGCTGATCCCCTTTCTTCAGAATTTGAGAACATTTTCCTTGTCTTTTCTGGACCCGATGTTGAGATGGCAGATAACTGTCTAAAACAGTTTCTTTGTGAGTAGCTTTCTCACAATCTTTGGAAGGTTTGTATTTCCCGTCCATCTCTGAGGTAGAAGAGTTGCTATGTTTGTAGATATGGACAGCATTTTGTTAGTTTGGCTTCCAACTTAGCAGGTCATTTCAATTACACCAAAGTTTCTTTCTTTCTCAACACTTCTGTTCAGATAGCTTTTATTATCTCTGCCTCATTTGTTCCTTTTCTTCTTCATTTAGCATTCTCATTAGAGGGATTTCTTATTTTCCCCAGTCCTTGAAATTTCTACTCTGGGTTGCCCACTCCTTCCACAACAGAAGCAAACTCTGCAGTTAATAAACTCTTTCACTTTGCATTGGAACCCAGTAGAGGACCACCATCAGCAACACTTTTCTATAGATATGGTCCATATGAATAGATGTGGATGGATATGGTTTAATGAGACCATACATATTCTTCTGGTGTGCAAACTGGTGTCAGTGTACTAAACCCCTTCGTCTCTACATCAGCAGACTTGTGGAAGCCACAGAGCCAAATACAGAAGCAGGTGGGCTTTCTGAGTTACTGGTGAGAAAAGAGATTTGCAGAGGGGATGGTTGGCTTTTATTAGAGTTTAGTTTGAAATTCAGTGATTTTGCATGGTGGTTAAATTATCTTGGCAAGTGTCTTTTGACATTTATATATGGATTATCAGAATAGTATAAATGTACCTTCCAGTTATATAACTTAGTTGTCAATGAAAACATTTACTTATTTAATATATGCTAAAAGTTTTAAATGCTTTCTGTAGCAACAGCACTAATTTCCAAAATTATTTTTTATGGTTGCTATTTTCCACAGTACTCTTGGTTTTTATGCTTGAAATATATCTTAGACTATCAAATTAGAACTTTGCTCTTTAAATTATAATTTTATTTGTAGAATTGATTCTTCTGTTTATTCTTCCTAGTCCTTCTCTATGTACACACTGATCCAATGTTTGAATTTTTAACTTGCAAGAGCCCTACATCTGAAGAACATTTTGTAATAAAACATTAAGTTAAATTTTAAAAATTGAAGTCAGTTAAAACACACAAGTGTTTGGCACATATATTAATCACTTAAAATTTTTTTTAATTACACTCATGATATTTATTAATTACACTCATGGTATTAATTACATTTGTGGTATTCATTGATTACATTTGCAGTTTTCATTCAATAATTATATTTATGATATTCATTAATTGTATTGATTTATTACATTCATGATATTATGTCCTGATACTACTGTCCATTTGTGAGTCACACAAAACAGAGATTCTGTACTTAGTAAATCATTGCTCTATATTCCTTTCTTTTCTATCTTGAGATAATGTCAAATCTTTCTGTCTCTATGAATTTGTATATTCTATATATTTTATGTAATACAATTCTATAGTATTTGTCCTTATTTACTTATTTATTTATTTGTTTGTTTGTTTATTTATTTGGTTTTTCCAGGCAGGGTTTCTTGGTGTAGCTTTGCGCCTTTCCCGGAACTCACTTGGTAGCCCAGGCTGGGCTCAAACTCACAGAGATCCGCCTGGCTCTACCTCCCAAGTGCTGGGATTAAAGGTGTGTGCCACCACTGCCCTGCATTCTTTTTTAATGTAAAAACATTTTATAATTGGTGTTACAAAACACCGACAAAAGCCACTTCAGGAAGGGTGATTTTGGTTGACAGTATGAGGGGACTCAGTCCACCATGGCAGGGAAAGCGTGGCAGCAGAAGCATAAGGCCACTTGTCACAACCGCAGGAAACAGAGAGAGCTGGGTGCTACTTGTTCTAGCTTGGATTCTCTTACTGTGATAAGACACTCAGATGTAGAGCAACTTCAGGGAAGAAAAGGCTTATTTCAACTTTCAGTTTAAACTCCGTCACTGACAGGAAGCAGGAGCTTGAAGCAGAAACCATGGAGGAAGCACACTTGCTGATTAGCGCACGTGTTCATGCTTAGATATATTTCTTAGGCAGCTTAAGACATATTTCTTAGTTAGCTTAAGACCACCTGCCCAAGGAACGGTTCTGGCCACAATGGGGTGGGCCTGCCTATATCAATTAACAATCAAGACACTCTCTGACAGACACTTACAGGCCAATGAGATTTAGGCAATTCCTCAGTGAAGACTTTGCTCTCAGATAACTCTAGATTCTGCCAGGCTGATGAAGCTAGCTGTAACACTGCTCCTAGTCATGCCGAGGTTTATAGTCAGTCCTGGGATCCTGCCCCAGAATGACACCATCCTCACTTCAGGTGAGGTGAGCCTAGACCCTCTTTCACAGACATGCCCAGTGGTTCACCCTGTCAAGCTGGCAATCAGTGCCAACAATCTATTTTGCTGTTGTTTTTTACCTCTTGCTCTCGCCCTAAGATGCTCTATCAGCCCCTGCTGGCCTCTCAGACTTTCCTTTATGACTCTTCTTAAGTGTGTCAATAAAATCTCTGATAACATCAGGGTCTAATAGACTTGTTAGTTACTTGAACCAAGCTTTTGAAAAACCTAACTCAACTCTTATGCTACTGTGTGAAGTAGGCAACATGAATTATACTGGTATTTCTGGGAGATTGCTCTTCAAGGTTTTTGGGGGTTTTCATAGCCTGTATCATGCTGGACTCTCATTACTCTAGACAAGTGGTTCTCTGCCTTCTTAATGCTGCAACCCTTTAATATAGTTCCTCATGTTGTGGTGACCTCCAACCATAATTATTTTGTTGCTACTTCATAGCTGTAATTTTGTTGCTGTTATGAATTGTAATGTAAATATCTGATATGCAGGACATCTGATTTGCAAGCCCCAAATGGGGCCATCTGAATTTGTTTGTTTTGGTGGAGAGGAAAGAACATCATGTATTTTGGCTTGAATGGCAGGATCCAGTTTCTCCTCACCCCAAGATGGAACTTCACGGCTACAGTGCTCTCTTCATTGCTCAAGTTTCATGTTTATCCATTGCAAATGCATGAGAACCCATGACATGCTAAGCTGCAAGTTATGCCTCTGGAACCTGAATTTACTCACATAACTATTCCGCATTAGGACAAAAATAGTAGCCAGGCTACATATTATGCCTTCCGTATATATAGTTCATAAACTTGTTTCAAATTTAGCACCCACCAAGTCCCTTGAATACTATATAAGTGAGAATTTACCATTTGTGTTTCTATTTACTCCCAACTTCCAAGTGAAAATATCAAAAATTTAATGGCATAGCATTGCATGAGAACATGCATATAATATTTTTAAATCAATCAACCAATGCTCTTCAACTGTTACTGGGAGGTCATATATGAACAGTAAAGGCCTCAAAGATTCAAAGCAATAAAATATAGAAATAGAATGTCTGATAACTGAAGAAAATGTTCAAGCATAAATCAGAGTCTTAGGGAGGCTGAGTCAAGTTATTCATGACACCTGGCTGCCAGTTTATGCACAATTTATCCAGCATCTTTGAAACTTTCCACTTAATGAGGCATACAGTAAGGAGAAAAATGAGTAGGGAATGTATGATACATTCAGAAAAGGTAGCAATCCAATTTATAAATCTGCATCGCCCCGCCATCTGGAGGTGCCAGATTGGCAGGCCTTCTAGTCAGCATTCTGTGTATTATCCATGCTTCACAAAGCAAGAAAGGAAACCTCTCAGCATTCTTGGCTGCTCAGAATGAAGGATTCCTTTAGAGTGTTGATGGCCAATCTGCATTAGCTCCTTTAAAATAGCTTTTTCCTATTGTACATCTTTCAAGATAGTGGGAGGCAAATGGTATAAATTGCATTCTTTTTTGGATAACAGTGAAGACTCAAGCATGAAGTAGTCCCCAGTTAGTGCTAAGGGTACACTGTCACTCTCTCTTGAAGCCTCTTTTCCCCCAAGAGAGTTAAAATTCATGAACTCCACAGTTGAGACAGTGTTTACCATGTGAAAGTGCTAATAATAAAGTGAATATGAGAGTGAAGCTAAGTGAGTATATGCTGGAATTATGGAAAGTTTAAAACATCCCTTTTACTCTTTTTCTTGAAATAACCTTGGGCAGTTCTCTTTTCCATTGAGTATGTATTGATTTGAAAGACCTAGATCTTAACACTCATGAGCTGTAACCTTTTGCAAAATACACTCTTTCTTATTTTATCTGTCTTAAAACATCAATAGTAAAACCCTTTAATAACGCTGAAGAATAGAATGAATATGCTTTTAGTTAAATAAGCAAATTCAATAAAACATGGAAATTAGTCATGTTTGTTTGCAGTAAAACATCATCTGAAGATTCTTAATGCCAATGAGAAAGTAAGATATCTATAGCTCAACGTTTGCTGATAGATACATTCATCTCTGGGACTTTGTATAAATCTTCAACTTGGGATTTTAACAAATGTAAGAATCAACTTTTTGAGATGTCACTCTATGGAGCAAGAGTCTCGAAGTGTAAAAGAATCAGAAAACAAACTGAAGATGCCATGGGACAGGAACTCAATGGAAGGATGAAGAATTCCTGTTTTGGTCAATGAAATCTAGACACTTCTAGGACCCACACAGACAGTGAATGGCAGGAATGATGATGAATTTAAACTCCCCCAAAAGATAAAAATATTAGGGATTTGTCCCCTGAGTGATAAATCAAAGAAAAATAAAATGAGGCTGATCTCCAAGGAACAGGTTGTATATAATCTTAGAATACTATGGTGACTTGAATAAGAAGGCCCCCATAGCCTCATGTGTGTGAATGCTTGGCCCATAGGGAGTGGCACTTTTAGGAGGTGTGGCCTTACCCAGCTCTTTCTCTAGTACCATGTCTGCCTGCATGCGGCCATGGTTCTCACCATGATGTTCATGGACAAAACCTCTGAAACTGTAAGCCAGCCCCAATTAAATGTTTTCCTTTATAAGAATAGCCATGGTCATGATGTCTCTTCACAGCAATAGACCCCTAAGTAAAACAAACACTAAACTTACAAAGAGGAAACCCAAACAATGATGGTCCTGCCCTTAACAGTCTTAGTTCTGCTTTGTTTCTGATGATGAAGAGGTCATTTTATGTCTCATAGAAACCACAGTTGAAATCTGTCCTTGAATATTGTGGGATATTTTCAAAAAGTGATGGAAGTTGCCATTCACATCCTGAGAGCGTGGTACAAGAGGCTGACTGAATCATATTATTCAGGTAAGTTCTTAATGGGTGCTTGAGTGGGTGACTGCAGAAGACACAGAAGTGGGATGCCATTGAAATGATCTGAATTGAAGCACAATTGTTTCAAATTTACTGAAGTGCAAACAGCATTTAAGTCAAAAGCTCTGTGAAACACAGGCAAATTGGAGCAACAAAGAACCTTGAAGTTTAGCATTGAATAAAAAGTTTCAAGCCAGATATAAAGTATAGTTTGTATATTTTCTCAGGAGCATGCTTATGTGATCAATTTTTGTAGAATGCTCACTCCAGCTTGTAGTCAAGGAGAGACTGATGCCTATAGGATGAAAGACAGAACCTTCCCTCACAACAGAGGCTTGTACCCTTCCTTCTTTACACTAGAAGGTTGTACCTTTCTGGTAGTTCTCTGTCTCTCTCTGTCTCTCTCTGTCTCTCTCTCTCTCCCTACCTCTCTCTCTCTGTGTGTGTGTATTGTGAGTATATGCTTTTGTGTGTGTATGTATATGTATGTCTGGTGAGTATATATGTGATGAGTGTATACATGTGTGTGTTATGAGTGTATATATGTATGTGTGTGTGGTGAGTATACATGTGTGCATGTATTGTGTGTATGTGTGTGGTGAGTGTACACATTTGTATGTTTATGAGTGTGTGTGTGGCCAGTAAATTAATGTGCAGGTGCCTATATGGAGTGAAAGTATGCCTGTGTGTGGTGAGTATATGTGTATGTGTGTCATGTGTATGTGTAGTGAGTATGTGTGTATGATGAGTGTTCATGTATGTGTATGTGTACATGGTGAGTGTATACATGTGTGGTAAGTATATGCATGTGTATACAAGTGTGTGTGTATGTGTGTGTGGTGAGTGTATGTATGTGTGTGTGTATGTGGTGAGTGAAAGAATGTGCATGTGACTATGTGTGGTGAATGTATGCCTGTGTGTGATGAGTGTATGTGTGTGTGTTTGTGAATGCACACATGTGGGTATCACAGGAGAACACCAGATGTTGGTTATTATCAGAAGTCTCTCATGTTGCTGCTGCTACAAATGCCAGGCTAATTTGTCCCTCAAGTTTCTAGGGGGCTTTCCTGTCTCCACTGCCCCTTTTTGTCATAGGAGTACTGGAAATACAGATTTATATAGGATCAGTGGAAACACACTCTAAACTCTAAAGAACTACCGATTCTTGCCAAAACAAGTGTGGTTGTGGCTTTAACAAAAGGCATCTTCTGAAGCCAGGACAATATGGCACCATCCCTGAAGTGAGTGGCCTTTGCAATCTGTAAAAGGTACTGTGCCCTTTTCTTCGAGGGTAGCTGAACAGGGAGTGGGCTTCTGATGTGCAATGGAACAGCAGAGGAAACAGTTTTTCTTGAAGAATAACTAAGCTCACCCCTCTCAATAGTAGACTGTCATTTAATAGAGGGATGCGGATGCGGAGAAGAACGGGATGCTGAGATGAAGCCACATATACGCAGCCAAGAAAAATGGATAGTTGAATTGAAGAAAAAACACCAATAATTTCCAGAATTTAAAATCCTGAATCATGACATGACACTAATGGAATTCAGGTGTTTCTGGTACATGGACTGCTCTCACCAAATGTGAGGTCAAACTGTTGACCTTGTATACATCCTAGTTCACAAAAAAAGTCTGTCAGATACGCTAAGCCTATAGGCTGAAGGTGATGCCCCAACACTGTGGAGAAACCTCAGGTGACTGTCCAGGCAGCTGGCTGTTTCTGTCAACTCACTATTTTTTTTTTTTTTTGGAAGCTGCTTGCATGTACTTCCTGTTTTTATTTTTTATTAGGTAGTATTATTTCCTTCTTGGGTCTCTGAGGGAGATGAAGATCAGTTAGTTATAGTTATAATTATCTTTGTTAAGGATTTCAGAAAAACTCACTAAGAGCTGTAAGTGTATAAATTTGAAAGACGTTATAAGACAGTTCCGTTAACAATATAAGTTAGGATAGAAAGTGAATCAGGTACATTTTGGATTTACCAAAATAGGATAGATAATGGAATTGTTTTCTCTGAATTTGTCAAATGCAAATGGACGAGACATTGTTTAGGTATTTATTGTTTGTATATATGGTATATATAGTTATTGTACTTTTGTATATAGTTTTCTTATATTAGTTATAACTTTTTCCTTTTTTTCTTTGTATTAAAATAGAAAAGGGGATGACGATTTTTTTCCTAAGCTGTACTGTATAATTGATAATAATAATGTTAGTTTAAATAGAGTTTTGATGATAAAAAAAACAAAAGAAGGAAGTGTCACTCAGCTAGAACACATGAGTTTCTATTCAGGAGCCATATAGACTGTGGCTTAGGTTAATGATTAAGGAAAACAATTGAGTCCCAGTAGCCCAGCTAGCTTAAATTCTTTTAATCTTAATGTTGGGAGATGTGTTCATAGGTTTTGGAGTGCATTATAGCTGAAACAAAGCTTTGAAAATAACTTACAGTTAGACTAAGATGTTTTTGTCAAATAGCTTTGAGATGAAAAACCCAAGAAGACAGCCTAAAGTTTTAGAAAGGCACACAGTTGAGTGAATGTACGTGGGTTCTTGGGACAATTTGTTTTTCACCTGTAATACATAAAATGTTTAATCATTTAAAGGATATGGAAAACATGCTGTTTTTCATTTGTATTCATTGAAATCATTCTCTTGAAAGCCATAATGTAACCACATTGTAATTTTTATATTGCCTGAAAGATTTTGCTGGGATATGTATGCTGAAAGGGAAAGAATAAAGATAGAGTTAAAATGAGTTAGAAGGAAAACCACAAGAATGAGATATTTTAAATGAGTTACAAGGAAAACATCAAGAAAGAAAATTAGAAGGAAAACATCAAGAATAAAGATAGAGTTAAAAGGGAAACATCAAAAATGAGAGAATTAGGAGGAAACCATTAATAGAGGAGAAGGAAAGCATCAAGGGAGACAGAAGTGACATTTCTGGATAGAGATTAAAAAAAGAGAATTTAGGACACAGAATGAAGAATATAGAAGACTAAAGAAGAAAATCATGAAGACAGTATGTGAGTGTCTTTTTTCCCAAACCCCCTCTGATTAAAAAAAAAATAGTACACAACGCCATCTCCATGCATTCCCTCTGAGCCCTGTACTCTGGAGGCTGGTCCCCTAGGCAGAAAAACAGGGAGTTCTGCAACATCTGACCATGGTCTATCTTTACCGATTTTAATCTTAACAACACAAAAATGCCCAGTAGAACAGCATGTTTCCATGAGATAAACACACTACATAATAGGCAGTGGGGATTTTCCCACATCCATTCACACCATGCCAGATACCAGAGAAAGATGGCAGTGGCAAACATGTAAATGCACAGCAGAAGCAAAAGACATATGGGGTCTGAGGTCTTGGGGCCTTGCCTCCTGGTGGACTGATACTCTGAAGTCAACTGCCATCTGCTACTCCTCTGGCATGGCCACTGGCATCCCTGCCTGAAGCCCCATCAGGAAAACACCATGGAAGATGCTTCACATTGCAGAGGGGACACTTGGTGAATATTTGTGACAATATTTAAACACCATGATTATGATCACTACTTTTAGGCATATCTTAAGGTGTGGCTGCTGGCTGGGTCACTATGACACAGGCTCCAGGTTTTTGACAGAGACAACAATGATCTTAAATATTGTTGCTCAAAGGTAAAGAAAATATTCAATGTAGGCAAAAAAGCTGTAGAAATTAGAAATTACAACACCATCTAATATTTAACAGAAAAATAGCTAGGTGTAGCAGTGCAGGCCTGTAATCCTAGCTCTCCAAAGACAGAGACAGATGAATTTAAAGCTCAAGACCTGTCAGAATAGACAATGAATTCAAGGCCACTGGAGACAATGAGACCCTGTCTCAAATTTTAAAAACATACATGATAAAGACACATAACTATATATTCTATAGATATATAAATAATAGCATATGAGTTATTTTGATATAAATATGTGCACTACATATAAATATTTAAATTGTGTATAACTTTTGTATCCTAAGTGTATATACATGTGGTTACATATATAGAGCCATATATTATATAGAAACAAAATACCATATGAAACATTCACATATGAATATAATAAATATATATTTATTTCTTGTATTTAAAATATACATAATTTCAAACTGAAAAATTTGTAATAATGTAATAGAGCAAAAATATCAAATTCAGCCTTAAGTTGTTGAAGTATATGGTATAAAATTATATTTATCTAATTAAACATTTTAATTAATGCGCATACATGCCTATGTGTATGAGTTCCTGCATTTGTGTGTGGGGGGACACTGTGTGTGTAGGTGTGTGTGTGTGTGTGTGTGTGTGTGCGTGTGTGTGTGTGTATGTGAGTGGGTGTACCATGGCTTCCATGTGAGGGTCAGGAATGAACTTGTGAGGGTTGGTTTTATTCTTCCACTGTGTGGGTACCAGGGATCAGATTTCAGTTCTCTTTCACAGCTGAAAGTGCTTTTACCTAGTGAGCTATTTCATGGACCCACAAACCATATTTTCAAGAAAGATCTCTTTTATATCATTAAACTATTCTTAAGGGTAGGGTGCATGCCCAGTAGTAGATAGCCAACAAAAATCAAACTCAGTGGCATCTTGGAGGTTCCTTATCTCATAATGTCATGTCATGTTTTTTTTTTTTCTTTCTGTTTTAAAACTAAATTTATTTTATTGTATTTTTCCCTTAGAAATCTGTTTTTTTTTTTAATGAAAGAGAGAGAAAGGATGGATCTGTGTGGGAGGAGAGGTGAGTAAGAACTGGAAGGAGTAGATGGAGGGGGAACTGTAATATATATATTATGAAAAAATAATAAATTGAAATGTTTTAAAAATTAAAAATATAAGTCATGGTATCTCTACATGCAAGAATCTTCATTTTGGGGGCACTTGCATAAAGGTGAGATATTTGGTGGGACTTCAAGGATAGAGTCATCAATTCTACCATCTTTGAAATTAACACCATTTGAATCATAGTCTTCACAGTCACCATTTTGAGCTATGGAAAGCATCACATTACACGATGGGCTGGCATGGACATGTATTGATACACTTCTCATTGAAATTTCCTTTGTATGTATCTAGGTTTTATCTACTTCTCTTTGGGCCATGCATTCCCTGATAGTGGCTAACTGTACCCAAGTTTGAGGAATTAGAAGAAGGTGTGGTTGGCTCCCTTGTTCAGACTGAACCTGACACCTTGTTCTGGGTCAGGAAAAGCTGTGTTGGCTTCCATGTGGCCCTAGCTAGACTGAGCCTCTGAAAACATGATGTAAAGTCCAATTCAAAATAGCCATGCCTTGGAGCAAGCTCCAAGAAAGAAAGAGACTGCTGATTCACTCTGAAGGTATGTGGACAGCATTCCATACTCATTTAGCACAGCAGCTCAGCTCATGGATGTTCACTAGGGCAGCAGAAATGTGCTTCTGAGAAGGGCATGGCAGAAAGATGAAGTGTGTGTACATGGCAGGTTGCATAGATACCAGGTTGCTACAGGGTGAACATCTCTTGTGCTGGATATTCCAGGGCCTGACACCACATCAGCTTCCAGAGACTATAATTAAGATGTGAGCTTTCTTGCTCACAATACAAATGGAATGGCATCTCTACGGGGAGTAATTGTAACTTTTAAAGTTAAAAACATCAGCACAAAATGGAAGCCCAGACGTTGGTTGCCTCTCATCCATAGGATCAACATATCTCATGTGGCTATTATAAGAAAGTGAAATCAGGATTAGAAATGATGTTAGATTCTTTTTCACAGCATATTGCTTCCCTTGAATTAAATTACCAAAAAGTTGCATGAATATAAGACACAGATCTTCAGATGTTTATATTATCATACCATCTTGAACGTCATTCCTACAGAGCCTCCAAACAGCTCAGTCAGCACAGGACAGATCTGGTCCCTCAGATCACAGCATGTGGGTGACCCTGAATGAGTCTTTGGGAGACAGGCTCATCACTGGTTCTCACAGGTGCTAACCACAGAGAAGAGAGCAGAAGCCCTCTCCTATGTGGAACAGTGGTGTGGGGGAGCTTCACAAAAGAGGATCTCAGCTAGCCAGTTTCACAAAGACCGAAAGCATTTTGGGTCTGCTTGTAATAAATATAGAACAGAACTGAATGTGCCTGGGCCAGCTCAGGGTGCTGCCTAGGCAGTACATTGTCAGAGATGTCTGAATCAGACCATGTGTGGAACCATAGAAGCAGCATTTTGACAAGACAGGGAGAGAAGGGAAATAGACTATAGTTTGCAGGAACTGTAAGGGAGATGCTAGAATTCTGTTGTGTATGGGTTCAGGATGCTTAAGGACAGTCTCAGAGGCAATTATGTGACACTCGGCTCTGCATTTTATAAAAGGAAATTATCTCACTGACAGCGAATTAGAATGATGCGTCCCAGCTTGGGATGGGGTAGATTTCTTCCTCCTGTACAAGGGAAGACTTATAAACATGGGTAAGCTGTAGCTTGCTGTTAGCATCTTATGTAGGAGTCAGGGTTTGCTGCTAAATATTCCATTATTCATAGGACAACCCCTCACAACAAAGCAATATGCAGTTCCAAATGCTAACAATGATGCCATTGGGAGGTTCTAAGACAGAATCGTGACGTTGGAGGTTCAAAGCCATCTTGTTATCTCAGGAAATAAGGAAACAGGCACCTAAAGAAATGAAAACACTAAACTTGGCAAATTGGTAATGAAAGACAGAACCCCAAATCTTGAAAGGATTGCTCAAGTCATGGTGTGGCTCATACATCAGGGTCAAAGGAGCAGTACACGAGGTTGTCAGGGTAGCAAGTTCTGGTGAAGGCTTAGTACTAGAAATCAGAGGACCAGGCCGAGCAGTGGTGGCGCACGCCTTTAATCCCAGCATTCGGGAGGCAGAGCCAGGCAGAGCTCTGCGAGTTCGAGGCCAGCCTGGTCTACAGAGTGAGTTCCAGGAAAGGCACAAAGCTACACAGAGAAACCTTGTCTCGAAAACAAACAAACAAACAAACAAACAAAAAAAAAATCAGAGGATGATGGACACAGGGCTGCTCTAAATTGTCACCCAAGATACAACCCCGATCCATGTTATCAACTCTTCTGCCCAGAGCTCTGTGTCTAAGAAAATCCAAATAGGTGCATCTAAGAAACATGAAAAGAGAATCCTGTAGCTGAAGGCTGGTTAGGATTTGGTCACTGGAGATAAGCTTGCTCAATGTCAGTTTTAAACTGGCTTCCCACCACGCCCCCAGCATATTAGTTATCATGATGTTGTCTCGTTCAGGTAAATGTCATTCATCACATCTGAAGTAGGACAGTCACTCTGTATGCTCATGCTGTGTGGAGATTCTAGTGTGTGAGCATGGATGTGGAGTCCAGAGGTCAACCCTGGTTATCATTTCTCAGATGCTCTCCATCTTGTTTTTTTTTTTTTTTTCAGGAGGGTTTCTGACTTGAAACTTGCTGTTTGGATGAAGCTTCTAGCCAGAAAGCCCTGGAGCTCTGCCTGTCTCTACTTCCCCAGCAATGATTGGGGCTTTAAGCAGGCACCTCTACACCTCGCCAATTTACATAGGTGCTGGGGACACAAGCTCATCAGTGAAGCAGGGCATCAATTGAGCTATCACCACAGACCTGAGAGATAAGTCTTTAGAGAGAAAGAAATTTCATTTTTTCTCACTTTGAAAAAAAATTTCTTTGCCAAAAAAAAAAAAAACAAAAACAAAAAAAAAACTGATTAAAAAAATCACTACCGAAAACAAAAACAACATTGACCGGCTTTTATCTCCTTTGTGGTTAAATGGGAGCAGATACCTGCCTTTGCAGGACTTACAGGGCATTTCCAGTAATTCGGTTTTCAAGATCTGTCATGGTCTTGTCTCATCTCCCCTGACACTACTGTAACTGAAATTATCTCCCCCTTCAGTAAGTTTAAATTCTATTAAATCTGATCTTTTCAATTAGTTCCACTCACACACTTACAGGAACTCTCCCCAAGGATGTTTAGAGAAGTTCATGGAGGGTAGGAAGGAAAAAAAAAATAAGAGTTTGACATCTGGGGAAGAATAATGTATTTTGCAATAATTTTTTTCCCTTATGGCTCAAATTAAAGAGATAAGCTGCTGAATCGGGATGAGTACCTACGGAATAGTGAAAGAGAGCTGTCGGCAAAGGGAGCCTTTGGAGACTGCCCCACTGAGGACACAGAGTGAGGACAGCAAACTCAGTTTGCTTTTATGTGAGCTTAAAAGACCCCAAATAAGAAACTTTGATCATTTTCTGGTATCCAGACCAGTTTTTCTTTCACTTTATTTTCAGTGGTTTTACTTATATCATTTTATATCAACTGAAGTAATTCTTGGCTGTCTTGGCTGTTTGTCCCTTTGAAATAGATCTTGGCAGTCCTAACCCTCCATTAGCTATTATCTAGCACAATGACAAACTATGTGTCCCACTTTAATCTCACCCTGTAGATCAGTCCCTTCAGCCTCTGAATTATTTTCTAAATCTTCTTAGGATGCAACTGAAAAAGAGTCACTTCTTCCTGGGTTAGTTCTGTGGGTGTCCTATAAGCTGTGAAATGCCTGGCACACATGCAGTGGTGTATTAACTTCCCTCTTCCATGCATGCATTTATTTGATACCATGTAGTAGAATATTTTAAGGTGTGCTACTTTTGCTTATGTTGCATTTAACTCTGTGAAGCTATGTTACTGTGCCTGTCTAAAACACCTGATGGTCTAATAAAGAACTGAACAGCCAATAGCAAGGCAGGAGAAAGGATAAGCAGGGCTGGCAGGCAGAGAGAATATATAGAGGGAAAAATCTGGAAAGGAAGCTGGAAGGAGCCAGAGAAGGGACTCCAGGGGCCAGCTAACCAGCTACACACACAGGAAGCCACAGAGTAAGAGTAAGATACAGAAGTAAGATAAAGGGAAAAGCCCAGAGGCGAAAGGTAAATGGGATAAGTTAAGTCAAGGAAAGCTAACTAGAAACTAAGTCAAGCTGAGGCTGGGCATTCATTAGTAAGAGTAAGCCTCCATGTGTGATTTATTTGATAGCTGGCTGCTGGGCCCCCCAAAAGAGTAAACAGCAACAACAATACCATTATCACCTCTATGAAACAGATATGAAAAGAATTAATACTATCTCACCAACAGCAAAGCATACACTTCCTTGGCTACTTAAACCATGGATTTTGACTCAGGAATTGTTTGTTCTGATCTCTCTCTCTCTCTCTCTCTCTCTCTCTCTCTCTCTCTCTCTCTCTCTCTCCCTCCCTCCTTCCATTCACTCCCTCCCTCCCTCCCTCCTTCCATTCACCAAATGCTTATGCAAATAGTGATTATTTTCCAAGGTAATTTAACTTGTGTGTGTACTAGGGTGATTTATTTGAAAATATTGCTACAAGCCTCAACAGAGTTAATCATATGTGTGGTCATAAAGAGACCCAAATCTTGACACTGTGTTCCTCAGATAGGAATAATAGATACACATGTTATTATCTCAAAACTTTCTTCACAGTTTTCCAATGTTCCTCTTTTTTTTGTGTTTTTTGTTGTTGTTGCTCTTTGGTATTGTGAGACAGGTTTTTGTTTTTGTTTTTGTTTTTGTTTTGTTTTGTTTTGTTTTGTTTTGTGTGTGTGTGTGTGTGTGTGTGTGTGTGTGTGTGTGTGTGTGTTCCAGGCTGTCCTGGAACTCACTTTGTAGACCAGGCTGGCCTTGAACTCAAAGATCCTTTTGCTTTTCTCTTTCTTCTATCAGCTTCTGTGCTTGCAGGAAGCCCTTCTGTGGACTTTTAGTGCAACATCTGAGTTCACTTATTTAAATTATGACTCCAAGCTGGGTAGTATAGCACTTTGCTGAAATCCTAGCCCCTGTAGAAGTTCAGGAGTTCAAATACAGTATGAGCTACTTAGCATCCTATTTCAACAAACCAACAGGTCACTTGCTGCCAAGCTTAATAACCTGCATTCTATCCCTGAGACCCACATGATGGGAAGAGAATGGGCTCCCTCAAATCATCATCTGAGTTTTACACTGACTCTGGTGCCATGGCATACATAATTAATTCCCCCTCTACACAAACAAATGGCAAGAAATGAAATTTTTCAAAATTCAAAATTCTCTCACTTCACGTTGTCCAGTCATGAATCTCGGTATAAATTATCATCTACTATAAGTCAAAGCCTCTCTGATGAAAGTTGAGCTATTTTGACTTTAGGACATGCACTGCCTTCCATAGTCACACTCAAGGATGATGCAATTAGATTGGACATGGTGGCACACAACTTTAATCCCAGCACTCAGGAAAGAGTGGGAAGCAGATCTCTGTGAGTTCAAGGTCAACCTTGTCTATGTAGTGAGTTCCAGGACAGCCAGAGCTACATAGTAAGGCCCTGTCATAAAAAATAAACACAAAACAAAGGAATAGTGTGACATAATTAAATTACAAATTGTCACAAAATGATTTCATAATGTTTTAAGTAGGCTGACTATCTTCAGCTGTATGCAGGTTGGACACACATGCTTAAATTGTAACTCATATCAGGGAACACTGATCTCCTGCTCCTCAGATTCCTAATCTATGAGTCTGTCTTCCTCAGCCTAGAGGACTCACTGCTGTCAGCTCAGTATTTTCTTAAGCTATGCCCAAGGGACTTTATCAGTCTTAGAAAATAATATATTAATGAAACTCTACCCCATCTTCAGTAATTTAATTCATTCATTTAAAAAAAAAATGGGGCTGGGAGTTAATATAGCTACATGGTAGAGTACTTGCCTAGAGTATACAATACCTTGAGTTGTGTGCCCAACACTCCCAATAGGTACATACATAATAATAAATAAGAGAGCAAATAGTTGGTTGTCCTCATGGGCTTTCCACTGCTACTAATATAGTACCTGTGGCCTGACACCACACTCAGCAGCAATGATACTCCTACCATTGTGAATGGGAGCATATGTATTGAATGTGTTGGGTGCTCTGTGGATCTGTACTCCCTGGAACCTTACCTGCCGTTTCCTGTCATTGGACACCTGCTTTGCCCAATGGAATCAACAGCTGCAGAATGACAAGGGAAGATTTCATTTTACAGTCTGGTGTCTAGCTCTGTCTGGGATTAGGCAAATACTCTGCCTACACTGATTCCCTGATGTTTATTTATTTAACATGCATGTGCTGTAAATGTGGGATATGCATACCTATGCGTGTATATATGAAGAGGCCAAAGGAGGACACTGGGTGTCCTGCCCTTCTGTTCTCTATAGTATTCCCTCCACACAGGCCTTGGGGAACCACATGTCTCTTCACCCCATACCCTGGGGCAAGAGTGATAGCCTTATGTATCGCCCTTTGGGAGGGTGCTCAGGATTGAATTCAGGTCTTTGTACTCAGTCCAGTAAGCACTGTTACTGAATCTCCCCAGCCCAAAGAACACTGATTTGTACATAAGGAACTCAAAGGGCATCTAGTTCGAGTGCTAAGTGCATTTACATTATGTTCACACCTAGCCTTAGTAGAATATTATTTTAAGGTGTGTTACTTCTGTTTGTGTTTGTATTTGTTTAACTCTGTAAAGCTGTGTTACTTTGCATGTCTAACACATCTGATGGTCTAATAAAGAACTGAATGGCCAATAGCAAGGCAAGAGAAATGATAGGCAGGGCTGGCAGGCAGAAAGAACAGAGGGAGAAATCTGAAAGAAAGAGATGAAGTAGCCAGAGAAGGAAGAGGACTCCAGGGCCGGCCACCTAGCTATACTGCAAGCCACAGAGTAAGAGTACGATTTACAGAAGTATATGAGTGGGAAAAGTCCAGAGGCCAAAGGTAGATGGGATAATTTAAAGTTAAGGAAAGTTGGCTAGAAACTAATCCAAGCAAAGGTCGGGTATTCATAATTAAGAATAAACCTCCATGTGTGATTTATTTGGGAGCTGGGTGGTGAACCCCCCCAAAAAAAAAGAATAAAAAGAGAAAAACCAGCACCACCTAACAATCAAGAGTCTAGGAACACCAGACCCTTGCTCCTGTGTGTGGAGTGATGAACACAAAGTTCCTCACAGTCTGCACATGACACACAGAGTATTTACCTCTGACATGGGATAGCACTTTATAGTTTGGGAGAGTTTTTATTTCTATCTGAAGTTGGATAAAATTTATGTTCTCTAATCTATATTATTATCACTGTGGCTGTTGCTGTTTTTTCAAGCGGTGCATTCTTCTCCACCCTGCTTCCCTTTTCTGTTTGGATGCTGTATAGTGAATACTGCAAGATTTATCAAGTCTGGGAGAAACGAGAGATGATATTAATTACTAGATGCCTGCGTGCTGATGCTTGACAGCATCCAGAATTTGCAGGCTCTTGTGGATTACAAATTAGCTCTCCATTACACAGACACCACAGGATCCCAACAGATCTCAGCTGAGAAAGAACTGGGTAACACTTTGTAAGGAGCACAGGGGCCCTGAGTTTAGAAGGTCTACATTTCACCTCCATCTTTGATGCTTTGGGAGAGGCTTTAAACAAATTCCCTTCTCCATAAGCTTTAGATAAACATCTGTCTCACACAGCTGCCAGACAAGGGGGGTATAAAGTATTTTAAAGCATGTGGTGACATGGATAGTCTGTGTCCTCTTGAGGTTCTACAGACATGACACATCACAATGTCTCCCTGTCTGCCTGTGTCCTGGCCTTACAAGTTGGCAGATACCAGATTTTACCAATTCGGCTTCCGTCCTGGCTTGTTTTATGACAACTTGACTCAAGTTAAAGCCATCTGAGAAGAGGAATCTCAATTAAGAAAATGTCTCCATAAGAATGGGTTTGTAGTAGGTTATAAGCAAGCCTGTACATTTTCTTAATTAGAAGTTAACTGGGGAGTGCCTATTATGGGTAATGCCATCTCTGGACAGGTGGTCATGGGTTCTGTAACAAACAATGCTGAGGAAGCCATGGGGAGCAAGCCAATAAGCAACACCCCTCCATGGACTCTGTATCAGCTCCTGCCTCCAGGTTTGAGATCCTGTCCTGACTTCCTTTGATGATGAACAGTGATATGGAAGTGTAAGCCAAATAAATGCTTTTCCTTCCCAACTTGCTTGTTTCACAGCAATAGAAACCCTAAGATAGCTGGCCTAATATTTGCCAACTTCTCTCCCATAGCTTCAGGAAGGAGAATTTCATCAGAAGTTTCCTCTGAGAACCACCTATGAAGTCTGAAGTCTGATATCTTCCATTTCTGCTTTTTCCAGTAGGGTGGCTGTTAGCTACATGTGGCTTTTAAGAAACTGTGGCCATTTCAGTTGAAACAGAATCTTAAGAGGAATTCTACATTTTAGATATTCCCATTGTGCTAGTACCACTGTTTGGTTACAGACCCTTCTAGTGCTTTCTTTCTCCCCACCTCTCTCCTCCTCCCTCCCTGCTCCTCCCTCTCTCCTCCTCCCCCTCCCCTTCTCTCTTCCCTCCCCTCCCAACTCCCCAGGTCTAATGCAGCCTTGAGCTGTAACTGGTGCTTTATTGCTTTCCAGACTTTTAGCAGGCAGGCCCTGTCCTGTGATATGGAAAGATATAGAACTTTCTCCCATTCTCTTGAAATGGAGGGAAGTTCAAATTCCCTTTGAAGCAAAGGACTTCTCCCTTAAGATTCCAGTAACTCAGCCAGTGTTGGGCATCTCTCCTGATAATCCCATCTTTAGACTTGGATGCTCATGTTTCTGCTTTGGCCCCATCATGGCTGCTGTGGCCATTATTCTCATATCTCTTGATGAAGTTCCCTTAAAGGTGATTCAGCTCAGCCTCCTTTCTCTGAACATTGTCTTCCATTTGTAACAACTACAATTTGGAAACAATACAATTTATAGTTTATCATTGAGTATTTTGCTTATCATGTTATATTGTTCTTCATTAAAACTTGTTCTTTGTGGGCTCCAGATGGCTCTGTAGATAAAGGCACTTACCACTAAGCTTGAAGACTTAAATTTCTTTCCTGAGACCTGGGGTAGAGGGATAGAAATGACTAATTCAATTTGTCCTCTGATCTCTACACATACACAGACCCAAGTGCATGCCAGCACATACCCACACATACACAAAATCAATAAAAAATATAATTAAAAAGGTGTTGATTTATTTTTTGGTCAGTTGGTTGGTATTTATTTATTTATTGTGAGAACAGGCTGTATCCCAGGCTGGATTCAAGCTTGAGAACCTCCTGCCTCAGCCTCCTCTGTGCTATGATTAGATATGTGCCAGCATGCTTATCCTAGGCCTGGACATATTTTATAAAACCTCTCTTCCCTGTGACCTGTTTAAATAGCACTTAAAATATCTGTTAGCTGAATATTTTAAAGAATGCAACTGTGTGAACTTCTTACTGCTATTTTTTAACTTTCTTAATATATTCTATAGTTATTGGGCTGGCTATATTTTCTTTTTCTTCTTAAACCTCTTTTTGGGGTTATTGCTGAGGAAACACTTTGTCATGGAAATTTCCTGGGAAATAATTTACCTTATGTAACTTTTCAAGTTTATTTACATAACGGAGAGGAATATGCCCTGCCACCACTCCTTTCTGTTTGTGATTATTTCTACAATTCCAGCTTCACTCTGCAGACTCTCCTCATTCTTTTTGACTCGATGACCTATTTGGTATTCCGTTTCTCTAGGAATGAACTGTGTTTTAAAATAATTTTGTTGCAATCATTTTCTTTACAAGTATTTCATTTTTACATCACTTCCTTTCCCTTGGATTTTTCTTTTCATTTGCATTTTGAATGTGTTATTTCAGAAATTTTGTTGATTTCTCAGCTACTTAAAGGATTTAGATAAAAGAGATGTTTTCTCTTAAATTGGTGTTACTTTTACTCTGAGTTTGGGTATTTATCACCTATTTTGAATAAAAACAATATTTCTTCTTTGGAACTTTTAAAACAGATTTTTTTTAATCAAATGAAGTTATTTGGGTTAATTTTTACTAGTAATTATCAAACTTTTGGGAATTTAGAGTAGAATTATTATTGGCTAATGGTTATTTTTGAACTTTTTCAATTATGCTCTAAATTTTCATATTTTATTCAAATTACTATTAATCAAAGCCTTCATAGTCATATCTATTTATTTTTATTTTTTCACCTAGCATTAAAGAATTGTGTTTTCATGTTTTTAATTTTACTGGGTTTGACTTCTACATATTCTGAAACCACATTATTTGGGTATGCAGAAAAATTATTAACTTCCACAGGTTTCACGGAGATGTAGTTTATAGTTGTGTTAGACATTATATTTCTTCATTGATGCCATGTAGAAAGATTCTGATTAAAGGATAATAGCATGACTTTTTCATATGTTGTTACTATCTGCTTACTGTTAGTGTGAACTAACCGTGATTATCTTTGCAGATCTCTCTCTCTCTCTCTCTCTCTCTCTCTCTCTCTCTCTGTGTGTGTGTGTGTGTGTGTGTCTGTCTGTCTGTCTGTCTGTCTGTCTCTCTTTCTCCTTTATTTGTGTAGTAACAGGAATTCATTTTAGCCCCTCCACCACATGGTGATCAAGTGCTCTTCTGAGCTACATAAGCCCTCTTTTACTTGTGCATCTTCACATACTTTGGTCTTTCTACTTATGTGTGTCTCAGTATTTGTTGTCCATCCTCAGATTACTCCCCAACCCAGGTCTCCCAAAATCCAGCAGTCACTGTACACTGAGATCTATTTCAACTTCCATATATGAAAGATACCAAGTTGTATTTCTTTTCCTGTGTCTGTCTTCTTTCACTTAACATAATATCTTCTAGTCACTGCTTTGCTGAAAATAAATAATTTTATTCTAAATAATATTCCATGGTTTATGGAGAACCCCATAGGTATTTCCTTAAGAACCTAAACATAGATCCACCTGATGATCAAGCCAAGGCACTTCTGTGTATGTATTAAATAAGTAAAATATCAAAGAGACTCCTGGGTCTCCATGTTTCCTGTGATGCTGACACAGTGGTTCATGGAACATCTGTGTGGTACTGGGGAAGCCTTGTCAACACTGCTCCAGTGTAAATATACTTTAAGAAGTAAATGTCTTTACAGACTGACTATTTACACCTCTGTGTGGATAATAACTATGAAAACATGCAGCACACCATGTAGTTCATCTCCTCTGTCACAGCCTGTTTCCAGCTGCATCATGCCTCTGATCACAGTCTGGGTGTTAGATAGTTCCTGGCAAATCCTAAGTACTCCAAACGTAAATACTGGGTTAATTATTAATATTATAGTATAGAGAACTTATATATTAAAAATGGTTAAAAATCAATATTATTAAAATCATAATTTTCCACTCATTCTATCTCATACCACTGCCCTTCGTGAAGTAAAGAGGATCTTACTGGTAGTGGTCATTTGTTTATTAGTTTATTTGTGTTAATTTTTTTAAATTTAGATTGAGAAGACTTACAATTCTACATTACTTTAACCATTATTTTATATGTAGGTAATAACATAAATAAAATAATATGTAAGTATATATTAAATCATAATAATATTATAGAACTATGAACACAAATAAGTGAAATATATAAATATAGAATTATTTATTTATTTTCTAAAGATATATTTAATTATTTATGTGTCTGTTTGTGTATATATGCAGGTGCTTGTATGCACAAAAGGAAGAAGTCAAATCCCCTGGAGCTATAGTTACAGGATAATTAAGATGCCTGGTGTGGGTTCTGGGAATCAAACTCTGGTCCTCTGAAAGAGTAGCATGAACTTTTAAGAGCTGAGAGTCTCCTGAATTTTCACTCGCAAAGTGTCATTGTTTGTGGCCTCCTGTTACTCTCCCACACATCTCATGTGGCCAACACATCTCTTCAAAGCTCTTGTCTTGGTCAGCCCTCATGTTCCATAAGAACTCAGATGGAAAAACCATTATTTAGATCCAAGTACAGGGTTAGATCCAGCCCTACATGAAACTCACACAATGCACCTGAGACACATGTGCAGCATGAATTCCTAAAGGCCTTGTAATAAAAAAACAGAGCCACATATTAGGGTAAATGCTGAAAGATCAGAGGAAGCAAAGGAACAAGCCATCAGAGAGACTTCTCACCACTACGGAATCCTCGGGCTGAGTAGAAGGCGAGATCCTATCTTCATGAATCCTCTGGCTGAAAGCCTCTGAGTCCTCAACAGAAAAAGCCTAGTTCCTGTCTCCTCACTCCTTGTATGCCTTTCTCTGCCCAGCCATTTCACTTCCTCCTTAGTGCTGGGACTAAAGGCATGTGTGCTTCCCAAATACTGGTAGCAAAGGCATGAGATTTCAAGTGCTGGGATTAAAGACATGTGACTCCCAAAAACTGGGATTAAAAGCATGTGCCACCACTGCCTGGCTCTGTTTTCTCTCCTAGACTGAATCAATCTCATGTAGTCCAGAGTAGCTTTGTACTCACAGAGATCCAAGTGAATTTCTGCCTCCTGAGTGTTAGGATTAAAGGTGTATGCCACCATTGCCTGGCTTCTATGTTTAATCTAGAGGCTGGCTCTGTCCTCTGATCCTCAGGAAAGCTTTATTTGATACTCAATATATTACCACACACTGTCCCACAGAGAGTTCTTGGGACTGGGAAAGGGACTGTCTTTCTGTTTATATATACTTTCTGTGCATGTCATGGTCTATTTCTCCTGCCATAATAAAGTACCACACACCGAGTGATTTATAAATAGTGATTCATATTCTGCTGGTTTTGGAGGCTGGGCAGATGAAGATGGAAATCTGCAGGCTTGGTGTCGAGGAGGCTTGGACTTTGAGTCCAAGACGGTTTCTTGTTGCAGTATCTTCACACTGCAGAAGGAAGTCAGGGCAGAGATGGCTTTGCTAAAGTTGGTGATGTCGGTCTGTTGGGAAAATGATCCTCTTCGATATATGAGGCCGTGGGTTAATCTCAAACTAGGCATGGTGGTACATACCTGTAGTCACACCCCCCAGGAGACTGAAACACACAGGGAAGATGTTCAAGGCTATCCTCAGCCACACAGTAAATTCAAGGATAGCCCATACTCCATGAGTTCCTTCAACTTTATAAATAAGAGAATTGACTTTATCTTTAACTGGCTTCATTATCCCATAATCTGTTAAGTCTCACTTCCTAATATTATGGCCTTGGGGTTTACATTCCAATGCATGTTTTTTGAAGGAATACTTTGAGTCCAAGGCAGTATGCTGGACTCACAAGTGAATACTAAGCTTTTATTTTGTTATTGTTAAACCATCTTTCACAGATTTCCTCTTTATTGTTATGGAAATAAAGGTCATTAGGGAGGGTATAGGGAGATGGTTAAGTGGTTAAGAGCACTAGCTGCTCTTCCAGAAGTCCCAGGTTCAATTTCCAGAACTTGAAAGGGCTCATAACCGCCTGTGACTCCAGTCCCAGGGCATCTGATGCTGTCTTCTGGCCTCCACAGGCTAAGGTCTCAGCACACACAGGGCACACAACCATACATGTAGACAAAACACCCACACACATAAAAAGTGCCATTGAAATATTTCTTAATAATTAGGGAAATTATACATGTATATGTAGGATATATTAGAAGTCTGGGTGCCAGTGTGTTTCCAACAGTTACTGTTGTTTGAACCAAGATCTTGCTGTATAGAGCTGCCCTTTTAGTTCAGACTAGCTACCAACTCATATCAGTCCTCTTGCCTCAGCCCCTCAGATGCTGGGAAGATAGGCAATTCCCACCCAATCCCACACTTAATAACTCTCCATAACACTAGACTCTTTCACCAGTAATAATTCACTGTGGGTATGGTTCTCTACTCTATACCAACTCAAAGCCATCTTCCTTTTCTCTCTACTCTTGTCTCTTTTATGTAGCTCTTAACTTCCCAGAGTGCAAGTACAGTGACAGCAGCAGACAGCTGAGCTATCTACTATCAAGTTTAGAAATGGATGGAGTAGGGAGAGAAGTTTAATTGGCCAAACTGAGACCCGTAAGTAATCAGTAGAGAGGAAAGCAAAGAATACCTGGCTGAAGAAACAAATGTATTATAATTAGGCCAATTATCTCCCATGTAGTTCATCAGCCCGCAGTGATAAAGGCCCTTAATGAGCTCTGTCAGTGACAGCATTACTTTCTAATCTTAATCCTTTTTTGGGGGGTTATTAGCTTTAATACCACTTGCACAGAGATAAGTTAATTTACACTAAAATTAAATTGAAAAATAACAAGTCATGATTGCTACATTTGAGCAATGACTTCTAAAAGTTTCTCTCTGGCTGACAAAACTTGCTGAGGACACTGCCACCAGCTCAAGTCCTCTTGGGCAGGTAGAGGATATTGGGAACCACAGAGTCACCTTTAAAGAAGACATGGATATTCTTGTGGGCTGTCACTAGGTTTATAGTAAAGTGTGTGTGTGTTCGGTGGTGTATGTGTGCTATGGTGTGTGTGTGTGTGTGTGTGTGTGTTATAGGGTGTGTGTGCTAGTGTGTGTGTGTGTGTGTGTGTGTTATAGGGTGTGTGTGCTAGTGTGTGTGTGTGTGTGTGTGTGTTGTGAGGTGTGTGTGCTATGGTGTGTGTATGTGTGCTGTGGTGTGTGTGCTGTGGAGTGTGTGTGTTGTGTGTTAGTGTGTGTGTGTTACTGTGTGTGTGTGTGTGTGTGTGTGTGTGTGTGTGTTGCACGCAGATGCTAGAGTAGTGACATCGGGCACATCCCTCTATTACTGTGCTGGTTGCCTTCTGATAGGTTCTTTCACAGAATCAGAAGCTCGCTGTCTTGGCTAGGCTGACTGGCTAGTGAGCTCTTAGTAAACTGCTAATCCCCTATTCTGTTTCTCAGAGCAGGAGTTACAAGCAAGTTCATCCAACACATCATGGTGTCTAGATGTGTCAGTAACTGGGCCTTGAATTATAGCCTGCATCAGCCTTACTTAATTTGTTCTTCACTGGGGTCCCAGGACTCAGAAATTATTAGAACAACTTCTAATCTCTCCAAAGATGTTCTAATAAACTACTCTGAGACCGGCAACTTAAGGATGAAAAGGTTTATTTAATTTCCCTCACAGATCAAGGCTACAATCCATCATGATGGGGAAGTCAAGGCCATCTGAGATTCAAGCACCTGCTCACATCACATCCACCACCAGGAAGGAGGGAGCAATGAGTGCATGCTGCTGGTTAGCTCTCTCTCTCCACTTACACAGTCCAGGATCACAGCCAGGATGTTGCCACTCACAGTGGGTGGGTCTTTCCATTTCAATTAATGCAGTCAAGATTATCCCACATGGGCATGCCCAGAGACCCATCTCCCATCTAGGTGAGTCTAAGTTATATCAAGTTGATAATTAACACTAACCATCATGCCATCACAACCATGAATAGCATTAGCTGTGTTCCTGAAGTGAATAAAAAGGAGAGCAGAGCTGGGTACCAAATATCTATCTCTTTCTGCTTCCTGCCAGGGACCCAGAAAACCAGAGAAATTGAAGTAATTTCTCTCATGAACAGACATGCAATAGAATATTGCTGCATAATGGATACAAAGCGATTTAGTGTATCATCAGCAATTTATAAAAAAAAAACTCTTAGATAAACAGAAATAAAACAAGTTTACTTTCTTAATCTGTCATAAATTATCTGTGAACGATTTATAAAACACTCCTTTAATGGTTGTTTCATCACTGGACTAGAAATCATTGCCAGACATTTAAACAAGAGAAATAATTAAGTGACAAGTGAGTTGGAAGCAAAGTTAGAAGCCCATCATTAACTGCCAAGGTCTCTTCTTAGAAAATAAAATGTCTTTAGATATACTGCTCTAGTTAATGGTGGGGATGTAGCATTTGTATAGAATATGGTGTCAATACACAATTGCCAGTCATATTATATTAAGCAATTTACCTTGATAACAATTTATTTAATATCCATATATAGAGAAGTCTACATGAATCTGTAAGGACACACATCCATATATATTTTCTTAAGAGGAAATGAAGATTTACAGTTATAGTAACTGTAGGCAGAATAAGTTATATTTGAAACCTACAACATTACAAAAGTACAAATTATCATTAAGTAAATTTCTGATACAAAGATATATTTGTGATAACTAATCAAAATAATGTTGCAAATCATTTTATCTGGTGTATCTTCATTTCCCTGCTGATTGTAGCAATGGCCACAAGATCCCAAAATACAATCAACCTAAATGCCATCAAGGGATGGTTGGATGGATGGATAGGAAAGGTGTGCTATACACACAGAGAATATTGTTTAGCCACAAAATGGGTGTCAACTTGCCACCTGTGACCATACACTTAATCTGGAGAATAGTAAATGGAAGGAGCCAGGCACCAGAAGGCTTTCTGTGACCTCACTCACATGTGATATATGAACACCTCTGGTTTCACAGACGGCAAGAGCCAGAGAAGCGGGTGGCGAAGGGTGATCAGTGGAGCTAAGTTACAGCTAGAGTGAAATGGAAAGCTGTGCCATGGCATTGCATAGTTCTGTGGTCAGAGACTGTAGCAATCCACTGTGCATTTCCAAGGGCCACCAGGAAGGACATAAGTTTTCAACACAAGGACATGATACATTTTTGATGAGATACATGTATGCTGAGTTAAATATTCTGTAATGTACACATGTATCAAATATAATACACTGTCCATTTATGCACAAATTTTATGTTTTTATTGTATCCCTTAAGAAGTGGGAGGGACTGGAAACTTAACTTACCTAACATATGTAAAGCTTTGGTTTTGATCCCCAATACCGCAGCAAAAAATAGAGATTTTAATTCATTAAAAATAAATAAAAAGTGCTTAAACTAACTTTCCAATTATATGCATATTTTGCACATTAAAATTAATTACATAAGTACTTTTGAGTAACTATTCTGATCTTTTATATGTGTATCAGCTAATCTAGGAGGCACTTTTCCATATTGTATAATGTACTCTTTTTTTAAAAATTAAATTTATTTATTTATTTGGGTGATGTATGCACATACCACGGTGCTATATTGAGATAAGGGACAACTTACAGGAGCCTGTTCTGTCTATGGGTTCTGGGAACCAGGTTTAGTTGGTTTGGCTTGAGCTCCTGTATGCACTGAGCAGTTTAGACAGCCAATATCATGTTCTGAAGCAGTCTCATTAGTGTATTCAAATGAGATACTCTGTGGCTGACACACTCAGGAATTGCTGTCTTTATGTATCTGATTTCACCTCTTTGTTGTTAGTGTTCACTGTCCTCGTTTGTGGGGACTTTATCTTCGTTTAGTTTCTGAGGAAGAATTTGTGCCCCACCATCCCAGTTTCTATTTTCCCAATACTGGGATGGTAGGAGAACACCTCCTTGCCTGGCCCTCAGCAATTTGTTTCCTTAAATTCTCTCTCTCTCTCTCTCTCTCTCTCTCTCTCTCTCTCTCTCTCTCTCTCTGTCTCTCTCTCTCTCTCTCTCTCTCTCTCTGTCTCTCTCTCTCTCTCTCTCTCTCTCTCTCTCTGTTATTGCTGTTATGACATCACCCCTATTGAAATCTCATTTCTGTACAACCTTTCAGTCTTAGGGTTTAGCTATGCTTTTGCAGAGAGCATTTGTATTCCTTTCTGTCCAAAGATGAGAGCCCACCTGTTTGGCTCTTCTCAAACTGTTTGTATAGATGTGTGCATGCATGCACATTTGTGCATATATCATTTTACATAGAAATCTAATACGCATATCCATTCTCTCTCTCACTCTCTTATTTTTCCCTCCATTAGGAGTCAAAGATGGCTCTTATCCATCCCCTTGTGTTATTCTTTTCTTCAGTCTCCTACATCATCAATGACGACCTGACATCCTGGTTTTGCATTCACTCTCTGCCTTGTGTATGTCTCAAACTTTATCTCCAGCCATCACAAAGGCAGAGACATAAAAATTTAGCAACGGGCAATCAGATAGGATTTGGTATACCAGGAAACATGCCATCAGCAGCGTTGAGTGCTGTTATCACTCTGCTCTTTCTCCATCTGCAACAATTCTAGTTGGTCTCATTCCATGCTAGGACTTACACTGTATCCAGGGATGGTTTGATCCAGCATTATTACAGGGGTCCCCCTGGCTATTTGGCTACTACCTTACTACAGCACAATCTAGTTCTGTTACTTTTTCAAGCCCTAGCTGTCAAAACTGCAATCTAACATACAATTTAAAATAAAGGGGGCAGAGATGCGGAGTAAACCCACAACTTGTATTTTTGAGTTTCAAAGTCTTCCTTCTCACAAATGCAGACGATGGTTTAAATCATACCTAATTATATACTGGAAAAGCTTCTGGGGAGCCTGGCAGACACTCCACTTTTAGAAACACCACACACCAAGTTATCACCTTTTCCATGAGGAAGACTCCTCCCTGATTTCTTACTGAAGCTAATTGATGATGATGATGATGATGATGATGATGATGATGATATACATCTTTAAGGACTGAGATGTGTCAGGAAATGATCTGTGACCTGAGTCAAGGGGTGAGTGAAGGGTGTCCTAAATTAGGGAGGTTTGTGAACACTCATCTAACACGAAGGAAAAGATGGCAGAGTTTGCATCCCAAATTAAGCCTGAAGCCCCAGATTTCATGGCCTTACTGAGTGAAGGACACCAAGGAGGTACACATGGCAGGGTGTACAGCCTGAGCTCAGGTTCTCAGCCTAGGAATTAGATGCAGTTTTGGACTAGTATTTGAGAAATTGTCTGAACACATGGGCAGGCAATGATTCTTTTTTTTAATTGTCATTCTTTTTTTAAAATTATATTTGTGTTTTAATTTTACACATCAGCCATGGGTTCCCCTGTCCTCCCTCCTCCCGCCCCTGCCCCCATCTTCCCCCCAGCCCCTCTCCTCCATTCCCATCTCCCCCAGGCCCAAGACTCCCCTGGGGTTTCATTTAAACCTGGTGGATTCAGTACAGGCAGGTCCAGTCCCCTCCTTCCAGGCTGATCAAAGTGTCCCTGTGTAAGCCCAAGGTTCCAAACAGCCAGCTCATGCACTAAGGACAGGTCCGGGTCCCACTGCCTGGGTGCCTCCAAAACAGTTCAAGCTATTCAATTGTCTCACTTATCCAGAGGGCCTGCTCCAGCTGGGGGCTCCACAGCCTTTGGTTCATAATTCATGTGCTTCCATTTGTTTGGCTATTTGTCCCTGTGCTTTTCCAATCTTGGTCTCAACAATTCACACTCTTATAGTCCCTCGTCTTTCTGGACAATTGGATGCCCGGAGCTCCACCTGGGGCCTGGCTGAGGATCTCTGCATCCACTTCCATCAGTTATTGGATGAGAGTTCCAGCATGACAGTTAGGGTATTTGGCCATCTGATCACCAGACTAGGTCAGATCAGGCTTTCTCTTGACCATTGCCAGCAGTCTACAAAGGATGTATCATTGTGGATTTCTGGGGACCTCTCCAGCATTCTGCCTATTCCTGTTCTCATGTGGTCATCATTTATCATGGTCTGTTATTCCTTGTTCTCCCTTTCTGTTCTTGATCCAGCTGGGATCTCCTGCTCCCCTAAGCTTTCTTTCCCTCAAATCTTGCCCTTCTTTACTCCCACTGTCATCCAGGTTGTTTATGTAGATCTCATCCATTTCTCTGTCATTGGGTGATCCCTGTGTCTTTCCTAGGGTCCCGTTTTTTAGGTAACCTCCCAGGAGTTGTGTAGCAGTCTAGTTATCTTTGTTTTACATCTAGTATCCTACTTTGAGTGAGTATATATCATGTTTGTCCTTCTGAGTCTGGGTTACCTCACTCAGGATGATTTTTTCTAGATCCATCCATTTGCCTGCAAACCTCATGATGTCATTGTTTTTCTCTGCTGAGTAGTACTCCATTGTGTATATGTACCATATTTTCTTTATCCATTCTTAGTTGAAGGGCATCTAGGTTGTTTCCAGGTTCTGGCTATTACAAAAAATAGCTGAGCAAATGCCCTTGTGGTACGATTGAGCATTCCTTGGGTATATGCCCAAGAGTGGTATAGCTGGGTCTTGGGGGAGATGGATTCCCAATTTTCTAAGGAAGTGCCATATTGATTTCCAAAGTGGCTGTACAAGCTTGTATTCCACCAGCAGTGGAGGAGAATTCCCCTTGCTCCACATCCTCTCTAGCATAAGCTGTCTTCTGTGTTTTTGATTTTAGCCATTCTGACAGGTGTAAGGTGATATCCCAGGGTCGTTTTGATTTGCATTTCCTGGATAATTAGGGATGTTGAACAATTCTTTAAATGTCTTTCAGCCATTTGAACTTCCTCTGTTGAGAATTCTCTGTTTAGTTCTATAGCCCATTTCTTAATTGCACTGTTAGGCATTTTGATGTCTAATTTCTTGAGTTTTTTATATATTCTGGATATCAGCCCTCTGTCAGATGTGGGGTTGGTGAAGACCTTTTCCCATTCTGTAGGCTGTCACTTTGTCTTGTTGACCGTGTCCTTTGCTCTACAAAAGCTTCTCAGTTTCAACAGGTCCCATTGGTTGATTGTTTCTCTCAGTGTCTGTGCTACTGGTGTTATATTTAGAAAGTGCTCTCCAGTCAGGCAATGATTTTTATTCTACCTATGACTCCACAAGACATGATCTGAAATGCAGAACTTCATGCTCAGCTAAGTTTCTGGTTGTTCTTGTCTTCTGAGAGTGCTTGCTTTCATTAGCTCTTCTCTTAGCACACATGTGTCTACCAATTTTTTGTCTCTGTGAGGCAGGAAGTCAAATGCCTCCTTTTCAAAATTATCTCTTCTGAAGAACACAGAGACCATTTCCTTATTGTTGGTTATAGCAGACCTACTCCATACAAACCCTGAAGTTTGCCTTTAAAGGAACAGAGAATTTCTGTGTTGTTCATTTGGGCAGCTAAGCAACCATGAAAAACACCCCCATTGCCATACTAAGAAATAAGACAGAAAGTTCCCTCAAATTCCATGATTGTAAAAAGGTTTCATTTGGGATAAGCCTTGGAACCAACAGCCATGGGTTGAAGTCCTCTGGAACTTTCTGGACTTATCAGGTTGTAAAAAAAAAAAAAAAAACCAAATCCGTTACTAAACATGGACAAAAGAATTGTTTCTGATTGTCTTCAGGCATGTGACAGCAGCTGAAACACAACCCTTCATTCAACACATGAAGTTTGTGAGGGGAACATTCTGTATCTAAAACCACAACAGAAACCTGACCACATTTGGAGAAAATTAAGTCAACAAACAGTATTAATGCTTGTCTACTTTGCTTCATTTTTCACTTCTTGTGACAGGCCTTGATGAAGGTTTACCAATCCCAATTCCAGTTTCTTATATACTTGAGAAAATAAAAGCACATGTGTCTTGCACCTAAAAGGTTTTGCTTCCTAAGGAAGACATACTTAATGTCAATTAATTTAGCTGATTGTGTTGTCAAAACATAATATCTTTTTTCTGAATTATATTTCTGATTTTCCAGTTATAGTAAGGGAAGGAATTAAAATGAGTGGTTTTTTTCTATTCCTCCCTTTGATTCTGGTAGTTTTCACTATATGTGTGTGGGGGCGATTTCTTATTGAGATAAATATCTAATATTTTTATATCATTCTCATGAACTTCCTTTCTCATCACAGGAGAATATCCCACTTTATTTTTTAAATTATTTTTATTCTAAGGTCTACCTTAACTAATGTATTTCTCATTACTGCAGCATGTACATCATTATCTTTTTCCATATTCTCTCTTCATATTTTCATGTAGAGATAAATTTGTCTTTCTTGGTTTTACTTTTCTTTCCAGAGGATGAACTCCATAGCTTTGTATATGCTAGGCAATTACTCTGTCATTGATCTCTGCTCCTAGTCCGTGGTTCTCCATTTCTTAAGCCAATCGGAAGTTCTCAGCCTTTTCATTAGAAGACATGGGCCATTTATATGTAGTGAGATTATACAGAGTAAGTATTACATGTTCTCCTTTTATATTTTGTATTAACTCTGCTCATTCTTTGTTTCTTCCTTCCTTCTTCACTTTCTCCTCAAAATGAAATTCTAGACATTTTTTAAACTCTTAGTAATAAGATTTAAAAGGTAATCTTCCTTCTTCCTATTTTGAATATTCTATCACATTAGTGCATTTTTCTCAGTTCATCTAGTACATGTCAGTTTGTATCTCCATGTCTTTGTTGATAGAATGTACTTGAAGGAAGAGACCATGGGGAGATTGATAGGCATCCTTTACTACCTGAGACTATACATCAACCTCTTCATCGTTAACATGAGTACTCATTTTCTCAACTACCACATCAAGACAAACCTTGCTAAAATTCATGGTGAATCAAGTATTATGTACATGCTAAATTTTCTTGGTTGCCTCATTTAGAAGGAAGTCAAGCTGGACTTCTGTTACCACCTTTGTCTTTATAGCTGACAAAGTGTATAGCTTGGTCCCAGACAATGTTCCTGAGGGTCTTGTGTTCTCATAGGACTCCTAGAAAGTCCCTCTTGAGAGAATGTCCCTGAGAGTTGATGGCCTTTTCTTTGAAGGTGTTTCTTCAGCCCTGTACTGCCATGGATAAATTGACTTCTGCTAGCTTCCTGGGGTGACTGTGCTGTACAGCTCTCTTCTGTCTTCACCTTCGCACTGGATTCCTCAGTCTTTACTCCTGGCTGGCTCTCTCTTCTGTGCTGTGTTCATAGCTCACCCAGATTCCACAGCCAGACCTTCACTGCTCTCATGTCACGTTTGTCACGTATCAATCTGTGTCTCTTTTGGATCACTTTCCTTCTTTACTTTCCAGTCTGTGCCAGCATCAGCTGGATCTGGACCACTAGTTTTCAGACCCACTATAGCAGAATCACTGGGTCACCATCTGGGGGTGCATCCCAAGAGCTCTAACAATTCTGGTGTACACATAAGCATGAGAACTACTACCATGTACTGGAGAGCATCCTTCATGAGTAGATTCCATTTGTCATGCTGGCTTTCTTCTCCTCATTGGACTTTCGGACTTATCAGGACACATGGGGGAACTATAGGAAATCTTTATAACTGTTTTCTTAACTATGATTTTGTTTTAAAAGTCAATCCAAATTTATCTTTGAATTATTATTGTTGTTATTTCTGTTGGTGTTGTTGTTAGCACAGTTGTTAGATGAACACACAGAGATGGGTCAATATACAAGTGTGCCTTCACCCGATGTTGAGTACGCAAAACCTGCCCTAGCAGTAAGTAAACTAAGCTTTGGTGAGGGGGGACAAATTAGCCTGTGTATGCATGGCAGTGCTCATTATGTAAGTGAACTCTTGGGAGACAATACCTTATCTTGGAAGTGGAAATGGTCTTTTGGGGGAGATGGCATAGTGATGAAAAGGAATAAAATCTACAAAGTCCTTAGGATAGAAAGGGCCTTGCTCAAATATAAAACTGACCCATGTAGTGGGAGTGAAGAGGATGCTACCAGGAGATGAGGCCTGTGCTGTGTTTTTGCAGAGGTCTAGTCCTCATCAGCTGAATTCCATCCATTCTACCTAGTCTCAGAGAAGACAGTGCTATCGATTAAAGGTTGTTTACTTTTCTTTGGTGTGTTGATGATTTATGTTGGCTGCAGTGCGAGAATAAATGGTTTCTATATCAATGGCAAGAAAATTAAGAACTTACCATTAAATGAGAAAAAAATGGACTAGATGTGTGTCTCCTTCAGATACAACTTTGGAATATCACCTCGGTTTATTTCCACCTCTTTTGGGCTTCTTAAGACAAATATTATCTTAATTTCTTTCAAACTGTCACATACACACAAACATGAACAAAAGAAAACCATGTACCACTGTTGGAGCAAGAAGAATGGCTGAAGAGGGAGTACACTCTAGGTGTCTACACAAATTCTCTTCTGTATTTTTAATGGAAAACTATAAACTGTATCTGGTTGCTGGAGAAGAGGGCAAATTGCTAAAAGAAAAGGTGATATTGAAACTAAAATTCATATTAAGGGCCAATGACAGTTACTCAGATTGGAAAGAGGAATAAATGTCACTCACACCCTGTGCTGTGGCATCTGCATTCAACCAAGTTTCTATGTTTTTGTAACATGGAAACAGAGGCTCCAATGGACCTTTTGTCAAAGAATAAACACATCATCTTCAGTTTTATGGTCAGAGGCTCCACCACCACTCATCATTGTAGAAATACACGCCGTAGCCAAAATGAAATGTCACCTCAGGACACACACACACACATACACACACACGTAACATGTTGGTGAAGATGTGGAGAAATGGACATATTTACTCTGTGTTGGTGGGAATGAAAAATGGCATAGCGACTATTGAAAATGGTGTCTTGATTCCTCATGAAACTGAAGCTAAATATTCCATGATCCAGTTGTTCCACTCCTGGAACATGTGCATATACATAATATATATGGAGAGAGAGAGAGGGAGGGAGGTATAGAGAGAGAGAGAGAGAGAGAGAGAGAGAGAGAGAGAGAGAGAGAGAGAGAGAACCTTGAGTTTTCTGAATGTCTTGTATTGTAACTGTCCTGGCAGAACTGAGTATATTCTACTGAGGGACATTTGAGTCCTTCATTTCAGCTATCATTCTGTTGGAATAATGTTCCTCAAGAAACTAGAATTCCTTGGGACATCTCTGGCTGGGAAAGCAGAACAGAGAAGAGGAACTTGTTTACTAGGAAGAGATTTCATCCAGATTCAACAATTTGCAGACACCTGGCAAGAGAGATTGGAGTTGAGACAATGGTGAGTCAGTGATGGGGACCACCTTGTTACCAGGACTGCTCAATTAAGCATAGATCTTCCTCTATTTAAACCTAAATCTCACTCTGGTACACAAAAGATGGACTTGGGGTTACTGAGCCTTTTTATTTGTTCCCCTTTCCAATATAACCACAAAATAAACGCCTTTGCCTTCCAAGACTAATTGTCTCTTTAATCAGAATATTGAGGACAAGTAGCTGATCCTAGGACAATCAGAACCCAGTCTTTGACCCTAAAATCTCCAGGCAAGAAAATTAATGCCAAAGTAGAAGTGTTTGTGTGGATGAATAGATAAGAAAATAAACCATATGTATAACATAGAATTTAGTGAATCCTGGGATTGAGGTTCATTCAGAACAAACCCACCATTAGTAATATGTACATGAAGATTCTTTCATAGTGTGAAATAAAAATGTGACTTTATCTTATCGAATCCATTCTTCCTGTCCATTATCAATATTATATACAGATAAACCTGGAGGACATTCTGAGTGGTCTAGTCTAGTTATAGAAAGTCAGGTACTGTAAAACTCCAGCTACATGAAACATCTTGAATCCTCTTTAAGGCCTCGGTAGAGTAGAAAGCAGAGAGCTGTCCATTGAGAATAAATTTTCCACTTGCAAGAAAAAAAATTGGACATTACATGTATAGTAATGTATATACATTCAATACTACAAAATAATATGCATTAGTGGCTAAGATGGCACATTTTAAAAGATTTATTTGTTTTTATATTTATGTGTATGTGTGTTTGCCTGTGTGAGTTTCTGTGCACCACATGTATGCCTAGTGTACAGAGCAGACACAAAGTTTCAGCTCCTCTGGAACTGGAGTGATAGGTGGTTATGGGCTGCATGATGTGGGTGCTGAGAACCTAACCTATGTCCTCTGAAAGAGCAGTAAATATTCTTAAGCAGAGGGCCATAGCTGCAGCCCTAAATATAGCAAATTATATAAGATGCATTTTATCAAAATAAAAGAATCAAGCATTTTAGACTAGGATGTGAGATCACAGTGCACTGCTCAGGGTGTCCCAGGGGCACCTGCTAAAGTGCCAACAGTCTTGTGTCCCAGATAATGGACTGGATCAGGACCCAGGGTCAGAAATCGAAACAGAGACAGTTTATGAAGAAAGGTAAAACCTGGCTATGGAGGTGGCTGAGTAGACAAAGGAGTCTGGAGCTGTGTCTGAGGACCTGCGTTTGATCCCAGAGACCCAAATAGTAGAGGGAGAAAACTGACTCCCACAGGTTGTCCTTTAACTTTCACATACACACCACAACACACATGTATTACACATACATGTATACTTAAAATGCATACAAAATGCATAAAGACGTATTTTTTTAAAAAGAAAAAGAACACACTCCTGAAAATAAGCATGGGCTAGTCAGCTGAGAAAAGAAAAAAAAAAAAGAGCATGGACTTCACTCAAGAGCACTGTGCCATGGAACCACACAACTCTTTATAGAAAATTCACATAGCTCCACCTCTCCTGTTTACAAGGTTTGCAGAGTCAGGCTTTTCTTGAGCATGCTCCATTTGTTGCATGAAGCCAGGTGAGGAATGGCTTCCAGTCTTCTGAAGTCAACTGGCTTCTTCTGTATGTGATATAACTTTGCTCTCCTGCTATGAAGGGATGATTGGCTTGTGAAGAGAAGGCACTATGATCCCAGGAGCTGGTTCAGAGGCTGAGTCTTGAGAATCCAGCAGGAGAGCTGAGTGTATTTGTCTAGTTAAGACAACATAAAATGTCATTCTGATTTAGAGGCTCTGTTATTCCCTGGGTGGAGTGAAAGATGAAGAACTCAAAACATCTTGTCTTATGCAGCTAGTTGAAGACTAATTCAAACATACTTTCCCTGACTTTCAAGAAGGGCAAAAACTAAATCTTACTAAATAGAAATTTTCCTTTGTATTTTTAAAGTTTGTGGAGAGGCGGCAGCTTGAATTAGCAAAAGTCTGTGTCTGGGGAGTCCAGTAATTTACTTGGAGGCCCATTAATGGGGCCCAGGTAGAATTAGCAAAAGTCATTGGGGGCCATTAAGTAAAAACTGTCTAGCAAAGGAACCTACCTCTGAGTGAAGACATATTATTCTGTTACTTTAAGAGTTAATCTAGCTGGACAGGTCAGTAACCTGCCCAAGGGGCTACCCCTCAGCCTGGTGGACTCACATTAAGGCTTGTCAAGGAGATGGGAGGAAAAAGTAGCCCTTTAGTAAGAGAGAGTATTTTTCCTTTATAGAAAACTTGCTTGGGGTTCAGTTATCAGAGCTGTCATGAATTTCTGTTAGGTGGGACTGTCTTCCTCTTTGAGTTCTGACTCAGAAAAAGAGTTAACTTTTCCTTCTCTTTCTTTCCTGCCTCTCTACTTGGGATGCTGGCTGGAGCCTAAGGACACTTTTGCTGGTAGCGGGAGATTTCTTACTTTTGCTCTGAATGTCCCCCACTTTGGCCCAGAGGCTGCTAGTCTGATGTGTCATTGACCTATGTTGTTGACCATGCAGGTTTAACTCAAATAGAACGTTTTTCTCTCTTCCCTTTCTCCCCTTCCTCTGGATAGCTGGTGAGATTTACAGCTTGCCTATCCTGTTGTTTTTCTTTTAAATTCTGATAAAACTGTCATCAAGCTTCTTTCTGAATCTATTCTTTTTTTTATTAAGAAAAAAATTTGGGGGATGGTCTAGTCTGTTTGGTGTTCTATAGGCTTCTTGTATCTTCATAGGCATTTTCTTCTTTAAGTTGTGAAAGTTTTCTTTTATTATCTTGTTGAATATATTTTCTGTGCCTTTGAATTGGTATTCTTTTCCTTCTTCTATCCCTGTTATTCTTAGGCTTGGTCTTTTCATTGTGTCCCAGAGTTCGTGGACATTTTGTGCTATGACTATTTTGGCTTTGATATTTTCTTTGACTGATGAATCCATTTCCTCTAATTGTATCCTCTACACCAGAGATGATCTCTTCCATCTCTTATATTCTATTGGCTATGCTTGCATCTGTTTTTCCTGTTCATTTTCTCAGATTTTTTATTTCCAGCATTCCCTCTGTTTGTGTCTTCTTCATTGTTTCTATTTCCCTTTTCAGGTCTTGAACTGTTTCCCTCACCTGTTTCATTGTTTTTTCATGGTTTTCTTTAAGGGATTTATTGCTTTATTCTAATATTTTATTTGTTTTTTTCCTCTATTTCTTTATAGATGTCTTCTAATTATTTGTTTGTCTTTTTCTCAATTTCTTTCACTTTTTTGTTTTTCTTTTTCTCAATTTTCATTTTTTTCTTGAAAGTCCTCTACCATCTTCATGATGCTATTCTTAAGGTTTCTTTCTTCTGCTTCATCTACGTTGTGATGTTCAGGTCTTGCTGTTGGAGGAAGGCTATGTTCTGGTGGTGCTGTATTGCTCTTTAGTTGTTGTATGTACTTCTGCCTTGAAGTCTGCCCAGCTCCTCCTCTAATGGGTAAAAGAGGTGCTGTTGGTCTAGTCTGTGCTTGTTGTGTCTGTGTCTCAGGGGCCCTTCTGGGTCTAATCTTAGCTCTTGGTCTAATTGGAGCAGGCAGCTTCTGTGTCTTGGGGATCTGCTCTAGGGTCAACACAAGCTAGTTGATTCTGTGAGTCACAGATCCATTCTTGGTCTTCTCAGGGCTCTTGGTCCAGTCCAAGCTGACTGATTCTGTCTTTTAGGAAGCCTTTCTTGGTCCAATGAGAGGTGGCAGATTCTACTTCTCAGAAAGCCACTCTTGGTCTAATGAGGGCTGGCAGATTCCCTGTCTGCTGAGGTTACTCTTGGTCCAATGGCAGCCCTTTGTCCAATAAGAGCTCTCTCTCTCTAGACCTGATGAGAGCTGGGGGTTGGTTTCCAAGCCTCAGGAAGTGGCTGTGGTCTCAGGCAGATGGGTATGGGGGCAAGGTGCGTAGATTGCAGTGTCTGCTGCTGAGAGGTCCTGGTGAACCAGGAGTCTTCCTGCAGGAGCCCTACCTGCTGGCCAGCAACTGGGGCCAAGTTGGGTGGGTGTCCCCAGGGAATGGCTGGAGCCTAGGGAGAGGTCCTAGGGGCAGGCCTCACTGGGTATGAACACAGTCACTCACCTCTAGGTCTGAATAGAGCTGGGGGTTGTTTTCCAAACCTCAGAAGTGGCTGGAATTCCTATTCCCCTAAGTAACATGTGGTACCCAGGTTGAGACTCCTCAAAATTTCTGTTAATACAAACAGTACAACTGTATATGATTTGACTTTTTTATTGGTCAAGGTCAAGTTTATTTACCTTCTTATCCAGAGTTGTCAGTTTCACTTCAAAGGTCCACAAACTGAGAGTGAGGGTGTTTCCTAGATAGGTAGAAATTCAACTACAAGGACTCTTCTCTGTAATCAGCCTCAGCCTCCCTCTCCCCCTCAGGTTCCCAATAATGCTCTCATTTTTCATGATAAGTAAAGGATAGAGATATTTACATTTGTTGCTGTTAGAATTTGAAAGATCTCCCAAAAGGAATGAGAGAGAGAGAGAGAGAGAAAGCTTCACAATTGCTTCTTCTTAAGAGTTTAAGTACCTTGTGAGAGGGAGGAATGTGGCGGTAGCAGGGCTTTGAAGAGGCTCATTAAGGGAATGCTATTTCCTCTGGTAAAGCAGGGCAATTTTCACAGATTTTTTTTTAATTTCTATAATTTGTTTAAATCTACATGGTTTTTGGTGGGAACAAAAGGCATCTGAATCATATCTCCTGCCCTGGATGGAGATGGGACTTCCTGAACTGCTGGAAGATTGGAAGATTGTAACCTTTGCAAAGCTTTCTGCTGAAGAACATTTGTTGTCTTCCCCATTAAAATGTAATCCCAATAGACCTGCCATTCATCTAAACAGAATAATGCCCCCTAAGAAAAGCTGTCTATTCCAGACACTTGAGGACATGCTATATAGCCAACTTCATAATTAGGTCAGCATCATGGTCTCTCTGATCATTGTTCATTTTCAACTCTGGAGAACCAGTCCTCCATGGTGGTTTCTCTGCCATTTTCCCTTCTATGGACCCTCTGTCTATTGGCTACTTTTGTCTTTCGAAACTCCGCAATAAACTCACCACATCTTCTACTTTGTGCTCTCTGCATCTCATCTGAGTCCATTTAACAGTGATGAAAAGGACCAGGGGATGAAGGATCCCAGCAAAGAGACTAGTAACTTAAAGCTGAGGTACTTGGTATGTTAGTAGCCGGATGCTTATCCTTTGGGTCAAAGGTCTCATGTAACTAACAGAGCATGCATGAGAAAAACCCTGCAAGATCTCCAGGGTCAGACCTATAAGGAGTTACAAGTGTTTGGGAGCAGAGGTTTTGTGTCTGGGCCCCATCTCTATTCCCTGTCTCATTCCTGATCTTGAAAGTACCTTTCTCTCCTTTAATAAACTTCATCTATTTCTACCACTACTCATGTGTTCCTGGTCTGATTCTTTGTCCCAGACACCAGAGACTGTTAAGCAAGGAGGATCCTCCTAACTGATTCATACTACATCTGCCCAAACATCTCATCATCTACTTCTTTCCTTTAGTTGACCATGGGCAGGGAAGAAGATCTCATACAAGACTTCTTCTTTGGGATTGAAGCAACAAGAAGACTTGGACTCCATAACTACTCTTCATGTGACAGACACGTGAGTGTGGGCAAGATGTAATCCCTGCAGCTTAGTTTCTCATCTGTAAAATAGCTCCTTGAGTCTCCCAAGGTGTTTGCAATGATTAATGAAGTTATGTACGTGCAAGCCAGCTAATCTGAAAACACCCTACAAGTGTTAGCTATAATTGCCTTATTAGATCATGGTGACTCTGTGAGCAAGGACCTTATCTCAGAATTAGAAAACCCAAATAACTTTAGTTTTCAAAAATACTAAACATAAAATATTTCGATGCATCATTTCTTGAAATAAAATATGTAGAGAATAAAATATGAGGACTTCTCTTTGCTAAATTTATTTTGAGAATAATTGAGTAGGATGAGAGCTTTCCCACCTCAGGGCCTGAAGGTGTTAAATTGTTATACAGGAAACATATATTTCTTTCATTTATGCATAAGAAATGACAAATTATATAATTAAACTTAATAATTAGGTCTGTGTATGTTTTATTTATCTGTAACAACTACATAATGAAAATCTCGAGGTTGAGGAATAGGCAAGCATTGTTGGATGCTGAAGTATCAGGGGTCCTTCTGGGTTCTAGTCTTTTGAATGAGTGACTTTCCTTAATCTCCAAAATGTTTCCTACTTTAAAAAAATATGTTAAAGCATTCAACTTTTCATGTAAGATGGTTCAGTGGGTAACAGTGTTTGTTATCAAGAATGATGACCTGAACTCAATCCCAACATAGGAAAGGAAAAAAACCAACTCTCTCAAGCTGTCCTGTGACCTCTACATGACATGTCAATATATGCTCGCTCTCTCTCTCTCTCTCTCTCTCTCTCTCTCTCTCTCTCTCTCTCACACACACACACACACACACACACACACACACACAGATGTAATTAAGAAATTAAAGTGTTGAACATTTTCTTCCTTTATTAGTATGGATTCTCCACAAAGAGTGCCTGAGGCATGGATTTTGGTAGAGTTGATTGATTGGGAAGGCAAGCACAGAAATCAATACAGGGAAGACAATATAGAAAAGAAAGAAATAACACCTATGGACAACAATCACAGTTCAGTCCCCTGAGGACTGTCCAGAGGACTGTGTGGAAGACATCTCAGCATGATCTTTATAGACATTGGATCTGGTGGGTGCCATCCAGAATCTTAAGGCTGTTACTGTTAGTGAGGAAATTGATGTTTTTCTTTTTGGGGGGCTATTAGGTTCATTTATATGATCTGGGTGGTGCCTGGACCTGGAAGATTGGGGTCTTTTTGGGACATTTGAAGAACACACATTTTCTACTGTTGAGAGTGACTCTCCTCTAAGCCAAGCAACTTTGATCTTAAGGAGTTCAGTTCAAACTCCTTCCAAATGGATTATCCCAGCTGGGTTTCTTGATTGTTTATACAATCATGAGTGGTTGGGGAGGGGCAGGAGATCCTCCCCTAGGTATCTAGTTGTTCCCTACTACCTACTGTGTGCAACTCTCACTTAGTTGCATGTGTTCTGTGGGAGGGGCTAGAGCATACAGAAGAGACATCAAAGGGAAGGGGACTCATGTATGCAGCTATATTGAAATGCTTTCCTGACTGCTGGGTAAAGCCTCTCCAGGTGTGGTCTATTGGGAAGAGGAACACTCACACCCCTAAAGTAACTCCTCCTCTATGCTCTATGAGAAGCCCCAAGCTCATTTGTTTGGTTCCCCAGGATGAAGTTTAGTGATTCTGCCTCAGTTTGTTGTTGGAAGCTTAGGAGAATGGGTGGCTGATGCTGTGTCTCACTCTGGAAAGGGACTTGAGAAACATTTGCACATAGTTTGTCTGCTATGTGGCCTTTGTGCTGGGTCTCCTCTCTTTTCCTCTGCAAACTGGTTCCTTTCATATGCTGTTTTTTTCTTTTTATCTGTCTGTTCTATTTTCCTGCCAAGTTTGCAAAGCTTATGGAGGTATTTGCCATCCCTCTGCCTGTGATCCCTGGAGGATTGCTCCACATGCAGGCTAAGTGCTTTTCTCAACTTCTGGGGACATTCGAGGAAGCAAGAACACAGGAACATCATAGTGTGTGCCTCTCAAGAGGAGCAGGCAGTATGGACCTGGAGGTGTAGACTCAGAGAGTGCCTCATTCCTTCTCAGCTGATGGGATGACTAAGTCACTTAACACTTAACATCTAGAAACCTGGAATTTGGCAGTTTCTAAAAACAACAAATTGAATCTTCAGCAGCTACAGATTAAAGAGTTAATTTAGCAAGGGTAGGTGGTCAGAATTCAGCTCTGGCTCCTTAATTCTGACTTCTAACTCATATTTTATGATTTCTCTTATGAATCCTATTGCTAAATATGCCTTTCCGGGTTGGGCTTATCTGTGTATACATGTCTGCATGTAATTGAGCTTCTAATTAGCATTTTGAAGGATTTATTCTGTATGTTTTCTTAATTGAATGCAAAGTGCTTTAAAAACAAGGTCAAGTACTCCTTCCAATTCTGTGGAACTGTGTAGACCTAGAAGGATTTTATATATAGGAAGAGATTTAGTACATGGTTTGCTTTTATTTTTTTCATTTTTATCAATTTATCTATTCATTTATTTATTTGTGGTTGGGTAGGGGCACATGTCAGAGCATGTGTGGAGGTCAGAGGACAACTTGTGGATGCTAGTTTTCTTTTTCCACCATGTGGGTCTCAGTTATCAAACTTGGGTCATCAGCCTTGGTAGCAAGTGCCTTTACCTCATTGTGCTGGCCCCATATTATTCTCTATTTTATTATTAACACTCTATTTTATTTTCAATTATATGTGTATACATGTGTATGTGTATGCATGTATGTGTGTGTACATGCATGTGTGTGCTTTGCTTGCATGTGTGTATGTGAATATTTACATGTGAATGCAGGTCCTCTCAGAAGCCAGAGGCATCAGATACTGCTGGAGCTAGAGTTACAAATGGTTGCAAGTCACCCAACTTGGTTGCTAGGAATTGAACTTGGGTCCTCTAAGGAGCAGTAGTGACCTCTGAGCCTCTCTCCATCCCCCAGCCATATTATGCTTTTTAATGCAGTATAAAGCCATTGTCTTTCAATTGCTCTCACCACTGAGTTTCCTAGAGTTTAAGACACAGGGTTATATTACTTCAGTGGAGATCAAATCCACAGCTCCCACTAGCACTAGTGCAGAGCACTCCTGGTCAGTTCTCAGGGTATTACTGGAAGTGCAGACCTTTTAATGAGCTTAGAGAAAGGGAGAGTTTTGGTATTCATGTAAACCATTGCCTCTCCCTTTGCTCAGATGTAGACAGAAATCAGTGAGTGTTACAGACCACTTCAAAGACACTTAGCTGTCAGAAAAGCCATTAAGTAGGTTAATCACTGCACACAGCACAGTGATTTTGGTTTACTTTCCAACCTCATGTTTAACTTATTGGACAAACTCTTTATCTCCTCCCACTCTACTGATAGGTAGGTTTGTTTTCCTTTTTCTGTTTCCTTTTCATCAAATTAGTTTTAAATTTTGCAACGTACTAGAGCTTAGTCTTTGGGAAGCCTCACTTCTCCATCTGTTCTTTACCACAGCCAATCTTCCATACAGGATTTGAAGCACATGCCACTCAGTATAGTCTCAGTATCTCTACTTTGTTGTAAGGTAACCATGTACACCACACACACACACACACACACACACACACACACACACACACACAGACAAGCTATTAACTCTCCTGGCCTTGGAATCTTCTTTTGCAATGCCAATAATGTCCTGTTCCCAGGAGACATCCCATCAAGAGCCTAGGCTGAGCTTGTCACTTAATTATAGCCAATAAAAGCAATGGAGGAGATGCTATAGGGGTCGTAAATCAAGGGTCTTGCAGCTCTGTTCTCTCTTCTTGATTATACTCTGAGGCTTCCTTTAAAATACCTGAAGAAGAATATAATTTAGGCAATGGGCTGGAGAGCTGGCTCAGTGGTTACGAGTATGTATGCTCTTACAGAGGGTTGGTACATGATTCTCAGCACCCACACCTGTAAACTCACAACTACCTGTAATTCCAAGTTCAGGGAATCCAATGTCCTCTTCTCACTCCCAAGGTCACCTGCATTCCCATGTAGATAAAATTCTTTAAAAGCACACATTACAAAAACAAGGAAAGTTAGACCATTAGGAAGCATAGTGAAAGAGAGGGGAAATGATTCATTTTACCTGAGGTCTCCATGCCCAACAAACTTCTAAAGAATCTGTCAGCCTACAGCAAATGAGGGAGTTCATGTCACATGGGCAGCAGCATCACAAGCTAAGTATAGCTTAAATCGTGACTGAGACTCATGGATAAGTCGACCATTGCTTACTAAGTCCTAAAGTGGCTGAATACAAAATAGTAGGTAAGTTTTACATATGCTGAATAATGTCACAGTGGCTTATTACATAGGGGCATGGAGGTGAGATACATATTTAATAATGGCACAGCGGCTTACTTCAAAATAAGATATATGGATATTGGAAATGCTGTAGTGGCTTATTATATAGTAAATGGCATGGGATACAGCTGTTTCTAATGCTACAGATGCTTGCTACATAATTACACAGACTCAACATACAAAAAAAGGAGCCCTGATTTTAGCTCCTAGGCTTAGTACTATACTGTTTCCCTTTTATTAGAAAGTGTACATATTCTGTTTTTTGAGTGTTTGGAGTAAAAAAAAAATATTTGTGGGAACAATGTGATCAAAGTACTATGTATGTGTGTATATACATATATTTATATATGAAAATGTGAAAGGATATATTTTTTAAAACCTTGTAGTTGGGACAGCTCAATCACTCAAGTGAGAAAAATAAATAAAAGACATGCATGGTGGTACACGCTTGTAATCCAAAGCACTGGAAAGGTTAAGATTGACAGATCCCTGGGGTTCCCTGCCAGCCCTCCCACCTGAATTATTTTCCAAGTTCAACAACAGGAGAGACCCTTCTGAAAGAGAACAAAATTGTGAGTGACTGAGGAAGAGACCTAAAGTTCTCCTTTGGCCTCCATATGCATGGACACATGCATGTAAGTGTAAATACACACATGTATGCTTCCTCATAAATACACACACACACACACACACACACACACACACACACACACACACACACACGCACACAGACACCACCTTTCCATTATCCTCACAAATTCTTTTGCTTTCTCTTCCAAGCCAGCATTACCTTCTAGCACATAGAAAGCTGTCTTCTTCTTGCCCTGTCTCCCGGCCCTTGGCATTAGCATCCTTCACTTGGATTATTACAGCTAACTCCTAAACTGTTTCTTCCTTCTGCTTTGATCCTCTGCTACTTGGTAGTCTCACAGCAACCATGACCTTTTAAGTTAGAACTATGTCCTTGTCATTCCTCCAAAGGAAAATCGCTGAACAAAAGAAATAGGTTTGTGCTACCTCTCAAATTTAGACCTAACAGTATTCCCATGACTCAGTGACTCCACTCCTAATTATATACCCAAATATTTAAAACCAAGACACTGTCTGTGTCATCTCTGTTGCTGTGATAAAACACTGTGATCATAATTGGCCTAGGCAAGGAAAGGGCTTACAGCTCATCACTGACCAGAAGTCATGGCAGGAACTGAAAGCAATGCTGATGTACATACATCAAGTCAGGAGCAGAAAGATAAATGTCACAATCTTGCTGCCTGATTGCTTGTGCCAGTTCTCAGCCAACTTTCTTCATTCTCACAGGTGAGAGCACTCCACCCATAAAGTAGAACCCCCCACATTCAGGGTGAATCTTCCCACCTTAATTCACAAGCAAGACAACCCCCAACAGACATGCCCATAAGCCAACCTGATGTAGATAATTCTTCTTCAGGACTGTCTTTGTAGGTGGTCCTAGGCTGTATCAGGTTGACGGTTAAAACCCTCCCAAAAGCTTATAGCAGCAACATTCACACTAACAAGATGAAAGTAACTCATATGTCTATTAATATCAATATATCAACTGGATAAATAAATTTTGGTCTACCTAAACAATGGAAACATTTTCAGCAGACATAATGTACACACAGCAAGCATATAAAGTGTTACCGATGAGCCACTTGTGAACCGCTGATAATGGTACTCTGAACTCAGGGAAAAGGTTGAAGCTGGGATTCACACTGGGAGTCTATTCATGGATTCTTTTTCTATCTAGAACATTTCCTCTACCTTTTACTACCATTTGGATGATAAAATTTGTTTGATTTTGGAAGCTCTAATTTAGAGGAAGTACTGTTCTTTCCATGGACCATTTCTCCTTGAATTTTTAAACTATCTTACTCAAAAAATTTATTTCCACTCTGAGGGAAGTTCTTGTATATAACAGTGTGCACAATACGTTGTACATCTCCAGTGTTTAGTGCCAACCCCAGGCCTGCAGCAGATCTGAGTGTTAGTCATCACATCAGCCAGGAGGGAGCATTCCACAGAGACACAACAGCACACTTCCTTCTCTGTTTGTAGCTGCTTGCTGCAAATGTGTGCATGGAAGGATTATTGATGAAGAGTTACTAAAAGGCCTCCTTTGATGCTTATTTCATTACTTTTAAATTCTTTAGAAAGAATTAATAGAACACTCATTATTAAACTTTCAAACATATGTAATGTATACACAACAAGGGATTTTTAGTGAGACAGTGATTATTATCTTAAGAGAACATGAAAAATGAATAAGACATAGGAGCAAAAGAGAAAAGATACTTGCCAAATATCACTAGGCATCCAAAAATATTTTATTACATGGAATGGATAACTTAAAAGTTTAAAATTACATTTATTTATTGTGCCTGTGTGTGTGTATTTATGTATATGGGCATGTGTATGCACATGTGTGCATGTGTGAAAATCATAAGACAAGTTGGAAGGGTTGGTTCTTTTCCTCCAGCAAGTGGGTTCTGGGAATCAATTTCAAGTCATGAGCCTTTACAGCAAGTGACTTTACAGACTGCCTTTACATCTTGCAGCCCCCTAAGCTAACCTTTGAGATAACCATATGCCATGAGATAAACACATAATGAATGAATAGAGCAGCTTTGGTATTTGTTCTTTGACCAGAGACTTAGGTCTCTTGATTGCCTTCAACAGTTAGCTCTGTGGTTCAAGTCCCACTTAGAGGCCAGTACCCATTACTCACTTATCCACTAATTTCTGATCTGTCCATTTGCTCAAACTTGTACTTGCTCAACCATTGAACAATTGTTTATTGAGTTCTGCTAGTTTGAGGCAATGTTTTGTTTGGGAGGAACCAAAGAGAATGAAATAACCAATGACATTGGCAGATGTAAAAACATCTGCACCATACCATTGCTCAACTCAACCAGTCCCCGCTAGGGAATCTGTCAGAACAAGGTTCGTGTTAGTCTCCATCTGCAGAGTGGGAATTAACAGGTAAATAAAAATCTTGAATGGGAGGGTATGTTTGAGGCAAAGCAACAGGAAGAACTGTGTGAATTCATCACATTATGGGCTAAAAGGAGTTCATTAGGACTTCATCCTGAAACCTAGGAGCACTTAGGATTTAAGCATGCATCTTCAGATACAATTCAAGGGTTTTATAGACAGTCTTAACTGTGAACTTAGTATAGAAGTCTTGTATCTTAGTATAAAAGAACACCAATGACTAGTAATAAAGAATTATATCTGCTTACTGTTATTGCTTTTATAGGATATTGGATTTTTCACATTTCTAAACCCTTGCTGTCTGCATAAGCCCTTATAGAGAATCTGTTCCCTATTAGAGTCTAAGAGCTTCATATGTGGGTTACATATAGCCTGTTTAAAACTTCAGATCCAGATTCCAGGGACAAACATTGGTGAACTAAAGTGAGCTGAAGTCCTGCTAACATTGGCATTAACCCTGTGAGGGTGCAGCCCTAATAACTTAAAGATCTCTTCCTAGGCATCATCTCTCAGCATTGGTGTGTGAGGCATTAAGTTTCCAGCACTGGGTTTTAGGAGAATACATTCAAACTACATGATCATTTGTATGATTTTTAAGCTTATAGAACATTAAAAAAAAAAAAAAAAAAAGAAAAGGGGAAGTGCTGTGGATATCGCTCTGTGTAAATAAAGTTCTGATTAGCCAGTGGCCAGGCAGGAAGTATAGGCGGGACAAGAGAGTAGAGAATTCTGGGAAGTAGAAGACTGGAGGGAGACACCACCAGCCGCCGCCATGAAAAGCAACATGTAAAGACACTGGTAAGCCACAAGCCATGTGGCAAAGTATAGACTAACAGAAATGGGTTAATTTAAGATAGAAGAAGTAGATAACAAGAAGCCTGCCACGGCCATACAGTTTCTAAACAATGTAAGTTTCTGTGTGCTTTCTTGGTTGGGTCTGAGCGACTGTGGGACTGGCGGGTAAGAGATTTGTCCTGACTGGGCCAGATGTAGTTAGGAATCTTAAAAGTTCTTATTAATAAAACTCAAACCCGAGGCCAGTTATTGGGGTGAATGCTGGAAGATCAGAGAAGCAGAACAAGCCACAGCTATCTCACATTGCTAGTTCCTCAGGTGATCCTGTTTCCTCAGGCTGGAAGCTTCTGAGTCCTCCTCCACATGAATCTCAGCTGAACTGTGTTGCTCCAAAGCCTGAATGCTTAACCAGCCGAATGCTTAACTAACTACATGCTTTTTTCTTTAGTTCCTGGTCCTCAAGCCTTATATACTTTTCTCTTTCTGCCCCTACTCCCTAGGACTAAAGGGGTGGGTCACCATGTTTAGCTGTTTCTAAAGTGCCCTTGAACTCAGAGATCCAGCTAGCTCTATCTCCCAAGTGCTGGGATTAAAGGTGTGTACCACCACCGCCCAACTTCTACTATAGCTTACTCTTCCCATTTTCTAGCCACCATTTTTGGCTTTGTTCTAGTGGCTGTCTGTTCTCTGACCCCAGATATGTTTATGGAACACACAATATTTTGGGGAACACAATACCCACCACACTTTGGAATAATCAATATTGGTTATTATTTAAAGCCTCAAAATTTTCTCATGAAAATGACTGTCATATCATACACTTTACTTTTCAATAAAAAAAAAAAACCTTCAGTTTTATGCTACAAGTGGTGGTGCATGGCTGCAATCCAAGTACTTGAGAGAGGACTGCAGAATTATCACGACTCCAAGGCTAACCTGGGTTCTGTATCAAGCTAAAGGTGACCTGAGCTATATAGTGAGACCATGTCTCAAACTAAAGTCCAGTGATGTATCCTATTGTAGCATGATTGCCTAGCATGGACAAGGACCTAGATTCAATCCCCAGTACCATAAACAGTAATACATAGCCCTGCCTATGACAGAATAACCAGGTCCTTTAAGATGGGCAGGGTATGCAAGTTTGAGTCTGTACAGGGCTAGGAAGATTGTGAAGAGCAGGTATTATTACTCTTGTAGAGGACTGGGGTTCAGTTTCCTACCTCACATTTCTTTTTGTAGAGGCATTCCTGTCTTCCTGTGTGGTCCTAACTACTTGATTCTGCTCCTCATTTGGTTGGATGACACCATCTTCTGTTCTGGACAGAAAGAGTATGTACAGTGGGTGATGCAAATCTGGGTACCTCAAGACACATAACATTAGAGGTGCTTGGAGACTTGTTATTCCCAGTTGAGCTATTTGGTGTTATTGAATCTTACTGAAAAATACCAACTCCCAATTCCATCAGCTAGATTCCTCATCCCCTCCACAACAGTTTTCAACAGTCAAGGTCTGCTGAATCCCTGGTTTCAAGGATGTTTAAGGAGGAGGAGAGGTATTACTGATACACCTTTATCACAGAGTTCTTGTCACTATGTGTCAGAGTCTTAAATGTAATGGATTCTCAATGTGCCCAGTACTATTTTGGACTAGAATAACCAGCAAAAAGTTGGGCAGTTGGAAACTTTATTCATTTTGAGTCTTACTTAGGTTTTTCTAAGTGAATGTTGAAGACATGGGATTTAGGAGGAGAAGAGCTAGATTCAAGTGGCAGAATGACTTAGTAGTAAAGTGACTCATACCAACCACTTCCCCCTCTCCAAGGACTGTCTTCCTCCTGGGGTAGAGGAGCAGTCAGCAAGAATGGCACTGGAACATCATTAACAAACATAGGCATGTTCAGGGTGTGTTTAGTCTCTAGCACTCACATGGCAGCTCATAATCATATATAATTCCAGTTCTAGGGATCTCTTCTGATCTCTGTGGGCTTTTGAACACACATGATACACATACATATACTCAGGTCACATAGGAACACATTTAGGGGGAGGAGGAAGAAGGGCTGTATGGTAAATAGTCCTATTTCAGTTATTGAAAACATCGTACCCCTGATAGTTGACCACAAACTTCAGATTGCTAGGAAGGCTTGTGAAAACAATCTTCCATTTTCCTGTATTAGATCTCTACCAAGAACTTCCCTAAGGAGCCCAAATCTCCTTGGCATGTGTGTAAAGTGTCTTCAGAAACCTCCCCCTGTAGCTCCTCCTAGACTGCACACCAACAGACTCAATAGACTCTGCATTCTGTTAGACTGAGGCCTGTCTATTCACACTCAGTTTCCCTGCCCTGGCCTGTTTCACTGATGGGCCTCCCCACTGTGACTTGTTTTTCAAAGATGCCTTCAAAGTTTGTCTTCTATGACAGCACCCCTCTGCCCCATGCTCAATATGGCTTCTGCATAAAGTATTCCCTGAGCTTCTGCGCCTGCATTGTCATCCACATATATGTTCTTTCCTGAGAATTAGTCTTATTTCACTTTTTGTCCTGATTTAGCCCAAAGGTTCACTGATGCAATGGATGTACACTTAAATGGAAGTTCAGTGTTTAATCTATATCTTATACTCTTAAAATACCATTACAAAATGACATTGAAACCATCAGATTGAATATTCCATGGTTAGAAGAAAAACCATAAGTTTGCACTGTTTTATATAACTAATGTCCAAACCTTTAGAAGTTTTTTTTTGCATGTGGGTATGTGTGTGTGTGTGTGTGGGGGGGGATCTGTCTTTGTATGTACACATGTGTACTTGCATGCAACAGCATGGGGAGCCCAGAAATTGCTATTAGGGTTTCTTCCTCTATTTCTCTCCATATAAATGTGTGTGTGTGTGTGTGTGTGTGTGTGTGTGTGTGTGTGTGTGTGTGTGTATGTGTGTGTGTGTAATAATTAATTTTATTGTTAATAGATACCCCAGGGGAAAGGAGGCCCCAAAAAGTCACATCTTCTTGCCAGCCAGGCTTGGTAGATAACACCTATGAGCCTAGAACATGGGAGCCTGAGCCATGAGGATTGTGAGTTGATGTATGGATTGGAAAAGAAACTGTTTTCTCAGTAAGAAGTGGGTGCACACAGAGTTGAACATGGAAGACCTCTTCTGTGTAGTGGTGCTGCTGGGTCCCATAAGTGAGACTGGATGGAAATGAGCCTGATACAGGACAGTAGTTGACTACATTATCCAATGACCTCCACATACAACATAATACACATGTGTGCACACAACCATATACAGACAAAAACAAATAAACAAATAAGTGAATTAATGCAATCTGAAAATGCAGGTGTACCAAGGATACCTCAAGGTACTCTCTCAGATAATGTCACTGTGATCACTTCTTAGATTTTTGCTGCCTTGGGGTCCTCCCATGACAGTGTGAGTGTTAAATCCTTGCCTCCAGGTCTATCCTTTGGACTATCCCATATTTTGCAATGTATGCTTCTCCATTAATGAGTATTTTTTGCACCCATCCTATCAAAACATTTTAATTAGCTCCCCCACTCTCTAGTCTTGGCACTCTCTAATTTGAGCACCTTTGAAAGGCCTGGAAGAAGCCTAGATCCCAAAGCTAGCAAAAGTGTTCCTAGACATTTGAAGCTTGAGTGGCTTCTTCTGTTGTCATTGGAAATTTTCTGTGTCCATTTCTCTTTCTCAATGAATGGCATGTAACTTAGGACACAGTGTTTCTAATAGTGCTCTTACTAGAAGAAAAACACTCAAAGTAGCGTTCCCTGTCTTCCTCTCAGCGGTGCTCCCTGTCTTCCTCTCAGCGGTGTTCCCTGTCTTCCTCTCAGAAGTGCTCCCTGTCTTCCTCTCAGAAGTGCTCCCTGTCTTCCTCTCAGAAGTGCTCCCTGTCTTCCTCTCAGAAGTGCTCCCTGTCTTCCTCTCAGCGGTGCTCCCTGCCTTCCTCTCAGCAGTGCTCCCTGTCTTCCTCTCAGCGGTGCTCCCTGTCTTCCTCTCAGCGGTGCTCCCTGCCTTCCTCTCAGAAGTGCTCCCTGTCTTCCCCTCAGCAGTGCTCCCTGTCTTCCTCTCAGCGGTGCTCCCTGCCTTCCTCTCAGCAGTGCTCCCTGCCTTCCTCTCAGCGGTGCTCCCTGTCTTCCTCTCAGCGGTGCTCCCTGCCTTCCTCTCAGAAGTGCTCCCTGTCTTCCCCTCAGCAGTGCTCCTTCTCTCTTCCTGCCAGAATAGTAGATGTCTATGAAAGCACCAATGAGCTGCTGTTGTGGAACTTCTGCCTCCCTTAGATAACTCTCCAGCTATCCAAATATGACCCTTGCATTCTTCACAACTCTCTCCTAGTCTCTTCACCATTTCATCTTTATTAACCTTTATTTTATTCACTATATGTGATTCAGTCTACATGTGGAAGTCAGAGCCACAGTTCTCTCCCTTCCCTGTGACTCCAGGGGACTTACGTCAACTCAGGCCTGCTCATCAAACACCTTTGCCCAATGAGCCATCTCTCTGGCCCTCTCCTCACTTTCTATATATAATCCTGTGCTTTGAGACTTATAGTCCGATCTTTTATTTGTGTGTTTAAGAAAGGTCTCCCAGACCCAGCTGGCCTCAAATTCACAGCTGGCCTCCTGCCTCATCCTCCTGTGTGCTGGGGTTACACACATGTACTGTCACATATTACCTACATTTCAGTTTTAATCTATTTTCCTCTTTGGTTTTTGTAAATTTTTCTGAACTTTTGGAGAATAATAACCATTACAAAATCTTTTAAACAACCCACAAACCATGGTGCTACTCATAAATAATAATGCCTTAAAAAAAGTAAAATAGAGGATTCAGTAATAGCCCAGATTTTATCCATTAGTCAATTTTAAAATTTGCCATGTATTGTCATCCTTTATGATCACAGCCATCTTTAATCTTCTCCCAAAACCCTGACTCAATCAGTTGCTTTTGAGTCACCCTGATTAACTTTGCAAACAGTCAGGTGACTCACAACATCAGAAGCAATCTGTCTAGCTATTTCATTTTGCTATTTTCCTTGTGGATTTGTGAGGGAGCAAAGCTGTGATAGTCTCATGGACTACTTTAGTGGTACTAGAAATATGCTATTTCCCATCTGTAACCTTATCTGGGATAACAGACCCCTTCTTCTACGGGTGTGTGCCTTGTATAAACATCTGTTTTGGAATGCTGTCCAACCTTTGCTCTTTTGAACCACTAGCAGCTGTGTTGACCTGAAGAACATTCATACATAACTGGGCTCATCAGCTTTCCATCATGGAAGAGAAAAACTTACCCTCTTCCCTCAAGGACTCACATTTAGCAGTTCCTAGAGAAGGAGGTCAAGAAGTCCTAACCTCTCCAAGATTTATAGGTATTTAATGCTTTCTTGAGGAAAGGGCTCACAAGACCATACTTCACCCAAAGGATGTATAGATAATTAATCCTTGCTGCAGAGGGACATTTTCCTTTCAGCAGTGTGGACATACATAAATTGCCCATGCTCCTATAAGTAACCCCAATTAATCCTCTCAGTTCACCAAGCTACACTGGGGTAGGGTCCTAGTTTGCTTCTCTGTTGGTAAGATTAAAAACATTATGACAAAAAGCAACTTAGAAGAGGAAAGGGTTCATTTGGCTTACAGCTTGTAGTCCATCCTGGAGGAAAGCCAAGGTGGGAACTGAAGCAGAGACCATGGAGGAATACTGCTTACGTGCTTGCTCCCTCAGGCTAACTCAGCAACCTTTCCTATATAGCCTGGACCCACTGACCTAGGAATGGTGCCACCCACATTGGACTGTGTTGTGTGATATTTTATCTGTGTTCTGACAAATAAAGCTCTGGAGATCAGTGGGTGGAGATAGGAGACAGGAAGTCATAAGGCTGGACAAAACCAGGAAGTGATAAGGTGGGGCAGAGACAGGATCTCAACCCTTACTGGTTTGAGGATTCTGAGAGGTAAGAAGTCTCTGATGGCGGCTCCTCTGCTTCTCTGATCTTTCAACTTTTACCCCAATATCTGACTCCTGGTTTTTATTGATAAGACTAATTAGGGTCATGCTTCAGGGCTGGGCCTTCCTGTGTCAATTAGAAATCAAGAAAATGCTCCACACACATTTACATTGTACTTGGATGGAGGCAATAAGTTGCTTTCCCTCCTTTCAAGGCATTCAAAGTTGACAAGCCAGGTTAGCTATCACGGGCGGGATGGTGTGTTTGGGTTATTGGGTGTATTATCATCTAGGGTAAGATGTTTTGTCCACTATGTCTCTCCAGAAAAGAAAAATCTACACAGCAATGTACAACCCCTGTAAGAGTTATTATGTCTCCAATATGTCAGATGTTTGTTCATTTTCTAAAAATAAATGTGCATGTATCAGTAAACACATTATATAATCCTCTGAACCACTGTGGGTGATATGGGCCTTCCATGTCTGCCAAGTAAGGAATTCCCTCTTCTTCCTGTTGGCGAGAATGATTTCTGCAATGTCTTCATTACTCCCTAATTGTCTATATTTTTTTTTTGCTTCGTTTTTTTCTTGTTAAGGGGAGATTTTAAAAATGAGTTCAATAACTCAGCCGTTTTAGATCATCATTAATTTCACGCTTTTCCTCATTCATTAGTGGACCTATTTTACTGTGGCTGTCTTTTCCCTCTGGGTTTTTTTCCCTTAAAAAAAAAAAAAAGGAAGTCTCATTTTCTTTAACCATTTCTTCCCCCCTTTCTGGACCATCCTTCTGTCTGTCCTGGGGACTCAGAAAAGATATTAAGGGAAAATATATTTGACTCCCTTGGCTACGCCTCAGCTTTGTTTTATATTTTCTGAGAAAAGTCATGTTATTTTACTAGCTGAATTTTAAAAGTCTTCTTATTCAAATGAAATTTATAGCTAATGTCCTACAGAGAATGCTGACTGTTCTCTCCTCCACTGAAAGGTGACCTACCTTTAAACTAAAATTTGATATTGGGACCATTATTTTTATTTTACCATACATGGTTTCTGCAGCTAGCCTAAACTCCTGATGCTGCCCTGGCTTGGACTTTGTCTCATATTAGAAGTCCTCCCTCCTCCAGAATTTAATAAAAGCCATAACTCCTTCCCTTACCCCTGTGATATTTGTGATTTTCCAAACACTGAAACTTTGTGTAACAAATGTATAAAGTTAAGCAGAGGATGTTTTCATATTTTGTCTGAATATTTTTATATATTTATATATTGTCTGAATACCAGTTCAATGTTTCTGTCTGTAATATTGATTTTTGAGAAGACACCTTAAATCAAATGTGTTTATATACATCACAGTCTTGTCTTACCAAAGGGGCTGCAAAGATTCTACTTAGTACATTTCAATATTTCTAAAGATCAGCTTCTTTCACTTCCTTCTCTCCACTTGCTTGTTTATTTATATAAAAAAATGAACTGAAATATAAAAGCAACTAAACTTTGCCTGCTCTAGGCTTGCATCCGAACTGTCCAGTTTCTAGATACAGACGGCTGAGTAGTTTGCATAAGTGTTCTGAAACTGTGTTTCATACATAATGTGGAATTATTAGTGTCCAGCTATAATGAAAAGTGCTGTGAAACTTCAAGAATGCAGCCAGGCTATTTGTATTTAGAAGAATGTATCAAACATGGTGGGTATTCAAAAGACAGTAGCTGCTCTTTCTTCTCTTCCCATAGATATCATCTTGCCAACTTAGACTGATTGCTTTATACTAAAAAATTATTTATCTTTATTTGACATATATGAGTGTTTTACCTGCCTGTATGTATGTGTACCACCTGAGTGTCAGAAGAGGGCATCAGGTTCCTGGGCACTAGAGCTATAGACAGTTATAAGCTGTGGTATAGATGCTCAGAACTGATCTCAGATCCTCTGCAAGACAAGAAGTGCTCTCCTCCACTGAGGCATCTCTCCTGCCCTTTTAGACATTTTGTGCTGAGGGAATTGAGTACTGAAATAATAGTGGGAAAGATAAATAGATAGAAAATGTAATTTTCCTTCCCATTAATCTGTCAGTCACAGAGTTAGGTTCTCAAGACCTCTAATTGAGATCTTTAAATGATCTTACTAATATCTGAATCCAACTCATTCATTTTCTAGATGAGAAATATTGTATAACACTCTTCTAAACTCACAGAGATGCTCATTTATAGCTTCCTATTGAAACATAAATTCCAACAAAATCTTACCAGCAACATTCACATGTTAGCAACTGTCCTGTACCAAAGAGAAGGCTACCATGGGCTTTGACAGCCATTCTGATAGAAACCTATTCCCTGGAGACATCACTAAATCATGCATAGTTGAATGAGCTAGATACCAATCTTTAGTTACTGAAGACTGAAGGAAATTTTCCACACTTTGTTTTGATCCTCCAGACCCACATGATAAAAGGATAAAGCCAACACCCACAAGTTGTCTTCTAAACTCTACATGCACTGTAGCAACTCCCTCTATTCATATAAAATGAATAGATAAAAAGGTAAATCTGCTCCCCAAGCCAACCACCCCCAGAGCCACCAGTGACCACTGGAGCCATGTGCCCACCATGCACTGATTGGGAATAGCCACCACCAGAGATCTCCCATGCTCATGGATAGGCAGGATTAACCTAGTAAAAATGGTGATCTTACCAAAAGCAACCTACAGATTCAATGCAATCCCCATCAAATTATCAACACAATTCTTCACAGACCTGGAAAGAATAATACTCAACTTCATATGGAAAAACAAAAAACTCAGGATAGCCAAAAGAATTCTGTACAATAAAACAACCTTTAGAGGCATCACGATCTCTGACCTCAAGCTCCACTATAGAGCTACCATAATAAAACAACAGCTTGGTACTGGCATAAACATTGACATGTGGACTAATGGAATCAAATTGAAGACTCTGACATTAACTTGAACACCTATGAACATATAATTTTTGATAAAGAAGCCAAAACTGTACAATGGAAAAATGGTGCTGGCATAACTGGATGTCAATGCGTAGAAGGCTGCAAATAGATACATATCTGTCACCATGCACAAAACTTAAGTCCAAGTGGATCAAAGACCTCAACATAAATCCAGTTACTCTGAACCTGACAGAAGAGAAAGTAGGAAATAGTCTTGAACGCATTGGCACCAGAGATCACTTTCTAAATATAACATCAGTAGCACAGACACTGAGAGAAACAATCAATCAACGGGACCTGTTGAAACTGAGAAGCTTTTGTAGAGCAAAGGACACGGTCAACAAGACAAAGTGACAGCCTACAGAATGGGAAAAGGTCTTCACCAACCCCACATCTGATAGAGGGCTGATATCCAGAATATATAAACAACTCAAGAAATTAGACATCAAAATGCCCAACAGTCCAATTAAGAAATGGGCTATAGAACTAAACAGAGAATTCTCAACAGAGGAAGTTCAAATGGCTGAAAGACATTTAAGGAATTGCTCAACATCCCTAATTATCCAGGAAATGCAAATCAAAATGACCCTGGGATATCCACCTTACACCTGTCAGAATAGCTAAAATCAAAAACACAGAAGACAGCTTATGCTGGAGAGGATGTGGAGCAAGGGGAACTCTCCTCCATTGCTGGTGGGAATGCAAGCTTGTACAGCCACTTTGGAAATTAATATGGCGCTTCCTTAGAAAATTAGGAATCCATCGCCCCCAATACCCAGCTATACCACTCTTGGGAATATACCCAAGGAATGCTCAATCATACCACAAGGGTATTTGCTCAGCTATGTTCATATCAGCATTGTTTGTAATAGCCAGAATCTGGAAACAACCTAGATGTCCTTCAACTGCAGAATGGATAAAGAAGATATGGTACATATACACAATGGAGTATATAGTGTACATATATACACTACTCAGCAGAGAAAAACAATGACATCATGAGGTTTGCAGGCAACTGGATGGATCTAGAAAAAATCATCTTGAGTGAGGTAACCCAGACTCAGAAGGACAAATATGGTATGTACTCACTCATAGTAGTATACTAGATGTAAAACAAAGATGACTAGACTGCTACACAACTCCAGGGAGGTTACCTAGAAAACGGGACCCTAGGAAAGACACAGGGATCACCCAATGACAGAGAAATGGATGAGATCTACATGAACAACCTGGATGACAGTAGGAGTAATGAAGGGCAAAATTCGAGGGAAAGAAAGCTTAGGGGAGCAGGAGATCCCAGCTGGATCAAGAACAGAAAGGGAGAACAAGGAATAACAGACCATGATAAATGATGACCACATGGGAACAGGAATAGGCAGAGTGCTGGAGAGGTCCCCAGAAATCCACAATGATACATCCTCTGTAGACTGCTGGCAATGGTCAAGAGAAAGCCTGATCTTACCTAGTATGATGAACAGATGGCCAAACACCCTAACTGCTGTGCTGGAACTCTCATGCAATAACTGATGGAAGTGGATGCAGAGATCCTCAGCCAGGCCCCAGGTGGAGCTCCAGGAGTGCAATTGTCCAGTAAGAGCGTGAATTGTTGAGACCAAGATTGGGAAAGCACAGGGAAAAATAGCCAAACAAACGGAAGCACATGAATTAAAGGCTGTGGAGCCCCCAGCTTGAGCAGGTCCTCTGGATAAGTGAGACAACTGAATAGCTTGAACTGTTTGGGAGGCACCCAGGCAGTGGGACCCAGACCTGTCCTTAGTGCATGAGCTGGCTGTTTGGAACCTTGGGCTTACACAGGGACACATTGCTCAGCCTGGAAGGAGGGGACTGGACCTCCCTGTACTGAATCCACCAGGTTTAAATGAATCCCCAGGGGAGTCTTGGCCCTGGAGGAGATGGGAATGGAGGGGAGGGGCTGGGGGGAAGGTGGGAGCAGGGGCAGGAGGGGGAGGACAGGGGAACCCATGGCTGATGTGTAAAATTAAAACACAAATGTAATAAATAACAAAAAAAAGCTGAGATTTGCCTGAAAGACAGGGGGAAAAAAAAGAAATACAAACAAATTGGAAGAGCATCCTATATTTTATCAGACCACCATGGCTTAAAACTAGAATTCAACAACACAAAATACAGAAAGCCTACTACCTCATTGAAACCTAACAATGCTCAGCTGAATCACCACTGGATCAAGGAAGAAATTAAATACTTCCTAGAATTCAACAAAAATGAATGCACAATACAACAAAACTTATGAAACATTATGAAAGCAGTGCCGAGAGGAAAGGTTCATAGCACTAAGTGCCTACATAAAGAAATTGGAGAAATCCCACACTAGTAACTTAACAGTACACCTGAAATCTCTAGAACAAAAAGAAGTAAACCCACCCGGGAGAAGCAGATGCCAGGAAATAATCAAACTGAGGGCTGAAATCAATAAAATAGAAACAACTAGAACAATACAAAGAATAAATGAAACAAAGAGTTGATTCTTTGAGAAAATCAACAAGATAGACAAACACCTATCCAAACTAACCAAAAAGCAGAGAGAGAATATCCAAATTAATAAAATCAGAAATGAAAAGGGGGACATAATAATAACAGACACTGAGGAAATCCAGAGAATCATTAGGTCATACTTTGAAAACCTGTATTCCACAAAATTAGAAATTGTAAAAAAAATAGATAATGAAATCAAGATAAGATAAACAATTTAAATAGACCTATAATCTCCAAGGAAATAGAAGCAGTCATCAAAAGTCTTCCAACCAAAAAAGTCTAGGGCCAGATGGTTTCAGTGTAGAATTCTACCAGAATTTCAAAGATGAACTAATACCAATACTCCTGAAATTGTTCTGAACAACAGAAACAGAAAGAACATCACTAAACTCTTTTTATAAACACAAACCACATAAAGACACAACTAGGAAAGGGAATTACAGACCAATCTCCTTCATAAACATTTATGCAAAAATTCTCAATAAAATACTAGCAAACCAAATCCAAGAACACACCAAAAAAAAAAAAAAATCATCCACCATGATCAAGTAGGCTCATTCCAGAGATGCAGGGATGGTTCAACATATGAAAATCTGTCAATGTAACCCACCTTAGAAAAAAAACTGAAAGAAAAAAAAATCAGATGATCATCTTATTAGATGCTGAGAAAGCCTCTGACAAAATCCAATACTCCTTCATGATAAAGGTCTTGGAGAGATCATGGATACAAGGAACATACCTAAATATAATAAAGGCAATACACAGCAAGCCAACAGCCAACATCAAACTAAATGGAGAGAAACTCAAATCAATTTCACTGAAATCAGGAACAAGACAAGGATGTTTACTCACTCCATACCTACTCAATATAGTACTTTAAGTTCTAGCTAGAGCAATAAGACAATAAAAAGAGACCAGGGGGATACAATTTGGAAAGAAAGAAATCAAACTTTCACTATTTGCAGATGATATCATAGTATACATAAATGACCCCAAAAATTCTACCAAGGAACTCCTACAGCTGATAAGCACCATCAGAAATGTGGCAGGATACAAGATTAACTCAAAAAGCAGTAGCTCTCCTATAGACAAATAATAAATGAGCAGAGAAAAAATCAGAGAAATATCACCCTTTACAATAGCCACAAGTAACATAAAATATCTTTGGGTAACTCTAACAAAACAAGTGAAAGACCTGTATGGAAAGAACTTTAAGTCTTTGAAGAAAGAAATCGAAGAAGATATCAGAAAATGGGAAGATCTCCAATGTTCTTGGATAGGTAGGATCAACACAATAAAAACGGCAATCTTACAAAAAGCAATCTACAGATTCAATGCAATCCCCATCAAAATCCCAATGCAATTCTTCACAGACCTTGAAAGAATAATACTCAACTTCACATGGGGAAAAAAAAAAAACAGGATAGCCAAAACAATCCTATACACTAAAGGAAGTTCCAGAGGCATCACCATCCCTAACTTCAAGCTCTATATAGTAAAATTAATTAATTAATTAAGCTATAATAATAAAATCAGCTTAGTATTGGCATAAAAACAGACATGTTGATCAATGGAATCGAATCAAAAACCCTGACATTAATCCACATACCTATGAACACTTGATTTTTGACAAAGAAGCCAAAATTATACAATGGAAAGAAAGAAAGCATCTTTAACAAATAATGCTGGCATAACTGAATATTTACATGTAGAAGAATGCAAATAGATCCATATATTTTGCCATGCACACAACTCAAGTCCAAATGGATCAAAGACCTCAACATAAATCCAGTTAGAACCTGATAGAACAGAATTTAAAAAGTATCCTTCAATGCATTAGCACAGGAGATCACTTCCTAAATATAACACCACTAGCACAGACACTGAGAGCAACAATTAATAAATGGGACCTCCTGAAACTGAGAAGCTTCTGTAAGGCAAAGGATACAATCAATAAGACAAAATGACAGCCTACAGAATAGGAAAAGATCTTTACCAACTCCACGTCTGACAGAGGGCTGATCTCCAAAATACATAAACAACTCAAGAAACTAGACATCAAAATATCAAATAATTCAATCAAAAAATAGGTTACAGAGCTAAACAGAGAATTCTCAACAGAAAAATCTCAAATGGCCAAAAAACATTTAAGAAAATGTTCAAAATCCTTAGCCATCAGGGAAATGCAAATCAAAACGACTCTGAGATACCATATTACACCTGTCAGGATGGCTAAGATCAAAATCACTGATGACAGCTTATGTGGAGAAAGGGGAATACTCCTCCACTGCTGGTGGGAATGCAATCTTGTACAGCCACTCTGGAAATCAGTATGTTGGTATCTCAGAAAATTGGGAATCAACCTACCTCAAGGCCCAGCAAAACCACTCCTGGGCATATACTTAAAAGATTCTCAACCACATTACAAGGATATTTGTTCAACTATGTTCATAGCAGCATTATTCATAATAGCGAGAACCTGGAAACAGCCTAGATACTCTTCAATGGAAGAATAGATAAAGAAAATATGATACATTTACACAATGGAGTATTACACAGTGGTAAAAAATGTCATCATGAAATTTATAGGCAAATGGATGTAGCTAGAAAAAAAATCATCCCGAGTAAGATAACCCAAACCTAGAAAGACAAACATGGTATGTACTCACATAAGTGAATGTTAGACACAAAGCAAAGAATAACAAGGCTACAATCCACAACCACAGAGAAGCTAGGTAAAGAAGAGGACACTAAGATGGACACACATGGATTGTCCCAGGAGGGGGAAAGGGTTAAGATCTCCTGGGTAAACTGGGAATGGGGAATAAAGAGGAGAGGAGAAGAGGTAGGAACATGAGGGCTCAAGATGGCCGAGTTGTGGGGGAGATGGGGAGGGAGGGCAATGAAAGAGATATCTTGACATAAAATACCATTAAGGGGATGGGGGAAATCTGCAGCTAGGGAAAAGCCCAGAAACACAAGATTTTCCCCAGCTAAGACTCATAGCAATGGTGGAGAGGGTTCTTGAACTAGCCTTCCCCTACACTGAGGTTGGTGGCTGACCTAATTGTCATCATAGAACATACATACAATGACTGATGGAAGCAGGTGCAGAGACCCACAGCCAAGCACTTTGCCAAGATCCTGGAGTTCAGTTGAAGAGAGGGAGGAAGGATTATAAGAGCAAGGGAGTTGAGTATCATGATGGGAAAAACCACAGAGATAGCTGACCCAAGCTATTGGGAGCTCATGGACTCTGGACTGACAGCTGGAGAGCCTGCATGGGACCGCACTAGGACCTCTGAATGTGGGTGAAATTTGGGTGGCTTGATGTATTTGTGGGTTTCCTAGCAATGGGACCAGGATTTATCTCAGGTATATGAACTCTCCTTTTTTTTTTTTTTTTTTTTTTTTTTTGAGACAGGGTTTCTCTGTGTAGTTTTGTGCCTTTCCTGAAACTCACTTTGTAGACTAGGGTGGCCTCGAACTCACAGAGATCTGCCTGCCTCTGCCTCCTGAGTGCTGGTATTAAAGGCGTGCACCAACACTGCCTGGCCCATGAACTCTTTTTTTAGAGCCCATCCCCTGTGGTGCAATGCCTTACTCAGCCTTGATGGAGGGGGGCGCTGGGTTCCACCCCAACTTGGAATGCCAGCCAAATTGACTACCCAAGGGAGGCCTTATCTGCTATGAGGTGGGGATGAGGGTGACATGGAGATTTGGGGGGAGCAGGTGAAGGAGAGGGAGGGGGAATAGGTGTTGGTATGTAAAAGAAAAGAAAAAAATTTAAATAAAAAATTATTTTTTAAAAAGGTAAATCTACAAAGATCTGAAGTTGAATCTTTGATTCTTAATAACTTGTCATTTACTGGACAAGATAAATTTGTGGTAAACTCCACCATTGCCCATGCATGGTACCAGGTAGGTGTAGAGGCATCCAGAGTGTGTCACAACAAAGGGTGTGTGGCCAGGCTCTTCCTGAGATAATAAAGGGAAGCCTAATTAATCACATAATATTCCACTTTTCCAAGTTATAAGGCAGGGAGCTTATTCAATTAAATGTAGACATTTTAGAACTCTTAAAAAAATAAAGCAATATAACTAATATGAAATACAATAGTTTCAAAATGTCTACTCCAAGAATCAAATAAAATTTCACAACATATTTTGGAATTAGACATTATCTCTTCAGGAAGCTGAAGAGATGGCTCAGTGGCTAAGAGTGTTTACTACTCTTGTAAGGGACCTGAGCTTGGTTGCCAGAATTCAGGATGAGCAGCTCACAACCTCTTAAACTCTAGTTCCACAGGACCCAGTGTTGTCTTCTGGCCTCAGAGGGCACTTGGAGTCATGTGCATATGTCCACATACAGACACACATGTGGACAAGTAATTAAAATTATACAACATTTAAAAAAAGTTTTAAAAAAAAACACTTATTTGATGAAGTCTAAGAAACTCTATTGGCTTATTGCCTTATATATGCTTCTTCCTTCCTAGGCTTAGATGTTTGTAAACACAAGAGTGACTGTTCTACAGAGCTGTGGTGGCTGGTGTAGGTCCAATAGTAACTTGCTAAATTCTTACTTGGTGCTTTCTCATAGATGGTCTGTGGTTGGTAGATGGTAGGTATTGTCAAATCCCTGTGTTCTACATTCTTACAAACATCAAATGTTCTGGGTATAGAAAGATGATTCAGGAGTTAACAATACTTGCTGATCTTCCAGAGTACTCAAGTTCGGTTCCAAGCACCCACATCAGGTTGCTCAAAACTGCCTGTAACTCTGGCCTCCTAGGCCCCTGAACTCATGTGTTCATAACCATACAAAGACACACATAGATAATGAAAAAATAAAATAAAGGTGTCTATCATTATGCATCCACAAATAAGGAGCTGCATTGTCAGAGTCCCACCACCAGCTCTTTTGAAATAATATCTGATTTTCTCCCCTTTCTGGCAGGACCTAATATCTATCCTTTTCTACAATTCCTCTGATATACTATACACCATATTTGCTTACTGCTGGGGTCTTCCCTAGGCTGCTGGGTTCCACTCTCCATACATTATTAAACATGCATTTGTCCTTTTTTTTTTAAAGGGCTCTGAACAGAATTACAAAAGCTTTGAATCCTGAATCAAAACGGAGCAGTTTGATCACATGAAAGCTAATTCTTGGAAAAAAAAAAAAAGCAAAAAAACAAAACAAAACCAAAACAACAACAACCCAAACCACACAGATTCAAAGTCAAGAGGAGGACAAACAGAACTCATCAGGTGTGGCAGGAAAAGGCCTTTTCCCAGCAGAGCCATGGAAAGCTGTCCCAGGCAGAGGCTCTACCTTTCAATTTCCAAGGCTCCTGGATTCCTATTACTCAGTCTGCTGAGTTTTTTCATTATAGGTAACTAATGTGTCATTTCTACTTAATGACAGTCTTCTTCCATTTCCTTTTGCAATTATAGTACATGATTAACCATTTAATTGTGAATTTAAAAAAGATAATGCTATGTGATAATGTTTAAAGCCAGTTTATAAAAACAAAAGATGTCTAGAGCCCCAACTCAAGGGGAGTGTCCCGTTAATGTTATTCACAAATATTCCAATGTGCTTCCCATGGGGAGCTTGGGTGTACTGCTGGAAAAATGTTAGTTGTCAACTTGATAGGACCTAGAATTACCTGAAAGACAACCCCTGGGCATGTCTGTGAGGGAGTTTCTGTGAGATAGCTGAGAAGGGAAGACACACCTTAAATGTGACATCTTCTTCTCATGGGCTAGGGTCCTGACTGATTCAAAGGACAATGTGAGCTAAGCTACCCCATTCCTCTTTCTGCTTCCTGCTTGCAGGTGCAGTGGGACCAGATTCCTCATGCTCTTGCCCTCATCATGGATTATATCTAAAAAGCTGTGAGTCCAGCATAAAGCTCCTCCCTCCATTTGTTTTGTTGGGAGTCTCGGCCAAGAGAATGGTAACCAACACAGGTATGTGTTCTGCCATGGTAGGGAAGAAGGCAGCCCTCTGACATGCTGCTCCCTTCTGCACCCCAAGCAGCCAGCTTCATGTAGTGAAGAGAAACTCTTCTCCCCTCTCTCCAACTGGCAACTGGACCCTCTCTGCCTACTCCACATTGCTTCTGCTATCTCATCTCTTGGAGTTTCTCCTCTTACCTTTGTGAAAGTCCAAGGCAGAGTTTCTGAGTCTCACGATAGTCTCTGTGCTACTCATTAGTAACCAACCCAGAAAACACTGCTTCACCTGATTCATTGGCTCCTTCTGCCTGGAACTCTGTGGGTGTCTAATTCATATACTGAAAATTCGAATCACAAATTGAATCCCTTATTTTTTAATTTTTGTGTATATATGTAGACTCAAGTGTATGTATGCACACCATGAGTGTGAGTGCTCATAGAGGCCAGAAGAGGGGGCTGGATAACCTGGAACTGGAGTTGTAAGTGGTTGTGAGCCTCCTGATGTGGGTGCTGGAAACTGAATCCCTATGCTCTTCAAGGGCTCCAAGTGCTCTTAACCACTGAGCCATTTCTCCAGCCCCTCTATTCATAATTTTTTAAAGATAATTATGTTCCCAAACCACACAATGAAAACTATGGCAATAGGAATGAACCTTTTATACAAATATTTCGAGTAATTTAATTGTAAATAACCATGATAGTAATCATAATTGTAATAGTAATAGTAATGTTAGTATTTAGGAATCAGTTTGAATAAAGAAAACAATTGTAATTCACAAAGCAGATATAGAATTCATTCTCTTGCTCTGATTGTTACTCACAGTCATGGACAATGTACAGTGGCACACAGCAATATCTATATTGCAAACATGCTTCTGTCTCCCACTATTCTTCTGTTCATTTCTGCAGATGGCTGGAGCACTTCCAAAGGCTAACTCAACTAGGTGCAGTGTCTCTATCCTTTTCTTTATTCAGTAAGCAGACATTCATGTGGGTATGCATTATATCTATAGCCCACCAAAGCTCAGAGTTTTCCCTTAGTTTTCTGAAGAAAAAATTCAAAGAATTCATAACCTAGGGGCTAGGGAGATGGCTCGATAGGCACCATGCTTGTCTTGCAAACATGGGGGCCTGTGTTCAGGTTCAGATTTCCAGCCCATGTACAAAGCTCGACATGGTACTATAGGGATGAAGATGTGAGAATCCCTGGGGCCTTCTGGCCAGATAGTTTAGCTGATACCTGAATCCCAATTCAGTAAAGGAGCATGTCCTTAAAATAAATACGATAAAGAAAGATAAAGGATACTCCATAGTCAACCTTTGACTTCCATACACTTATGGGCAGACCTGCATGAGCACACAGCAACACACACACACACACACACACACACACACACACACACACACACACACACACACACGCATGCACATGAAAGCACAGCCCAAATGCATTATAAATGTATAATGAGCAGTAAGTAGCAGTAGAACTTTTCGGTTTATAATTTGTTGCATTTGTTACATTTAAAATAGATTGCTATAATTTACCTTCTCATTCTTCATTGATTAACTTCATGACTAGTGTTTTACCTGTCTTTTTTTGTTGTTATTATCGTTCTGTTTTGTTAGGAAGCCTTCCCTCAGACAATATCAGATGACTCAAAGCTGAATATGTCTCAGAGAGAGGATGTAATCCATCATCATGAGAACAAATGTACCAAAACAAACCCAAAGCCTAAGTTTCATGATGCTCCCCAGTGTGTAATGAATTAACAACCATATATCAATCAAAAAGACAAGGGTGGCCTTAAAGTCAGGCACAACTTTTGACATCTCAACAGGACACTATCATTTATAAGCATCCCATTTAAAAACTATAAAACCAAGTCACAAAAATTTGTTTTAGCTAAGTTTATTATTTTTGTCTGGGTCCCCATTTATGAGTCCCCTCAGCCATATTTGACCTGAAGTACATTACATGGGTTGGGCAAACCTGATAGGATACCACTTCTGAGGCAGGGGAAGTATCTTGGTGAGTAAAGTTGCCTGCTCCCAAGCCTGGAAAACTTGATACTGGGACCAAAATGGTGGAAGATGAGAACTGACTCCTGCAAGTTGTCCTCTGACCTCATGGGCGGAGGCAAGTATATGTCCATATATATGCACATAAAATAAGTAAGAATGCAATAAAAATAAAGTGAGTTTTTGGAAGGAAAATAAAATACTCTGTGTTAAATCTCTCAGAAGAAGTCTTGTTTAAAATAAACTCCTAAAAGAAGGGAAAAACAAGATGAGGCTGGATGTATTTCCTGTACTTGGACACCAAGACTAACAGCCTGAGTTTGATCCCTAGACCCAAAAGATGGAAGGATGAACTGACTCCTGCAAGTTGTCTTCTGATTGCTACACACACACACACACACACACACACACACACACACACACACACACATTGTGGTGTGGACATGTACACACAGACAAATAAATGTAACAATGTAAAAATAGTTGGCTCCCTGTAAACTTTTTATATTTAGAATACCTTACATGTGTAGTGACATCAAAGACTTTAACAATAATCCATTAATCAACCTGTCACTAGAATATAAATACTTTGCATCAGTTTTCAATAAGAAAAAAATACAAACACGTTAATAGATGCCCCATATTTCCCTATATCTCAAAAAATCCCAAGGAAATCTGACAAAAATAATCTAGTATTCTTAACGAAATATTGTTCAAGAATATACTCACATATACACATACTTCTTTTCACTCAGAATTTTCCTTAGTTCTTATTTCAGTGAAGATACTTGGCAGCTTGGACATGTGAAATGAACGAGAAATGTTCCCCCACAGGCTCATGAGCAGGGACACTTAGTCCCTAGAAGGTGGAGCTGTTTGTGAAGGTAGTGAACATTTGGGAGGTGGAACCTCTTTGGAGGACAGGTCACTAGAAGTGAGCTTTGTGCTTTTATAGCCTACCCCCACTTCCTGTTTGCTGACTGGGAATGCTAATATTGGGCTCCTGCTCCTGCGGCCATGCCCTCCCCACTATGACCGACTCTATCCTTCTGGAACTGAGCCAACATAAACCCTTCCTCCCTTAAGTAGCTTCTGTCAGGGTGTTTTGTCACAGCTGGAAAGAAAACTAAGACAGTTACCAATGGGAAAGTTGAAATAATATTATTAGCAAGATGACATAATTATGATAAATCCATAACAACATCTACACCATGCCCCAATAAAGTTTCTTTTTACACTAGCTTGGCATGATTGTATGATCCCTTGTAGACTGCTATATGAGCAAAGATGAGTCATAATTTATCATGATACTATGCAGCCCTTGCTTAAATCACCAATTCTATGAAGTCTTTATTTTTTGGCTTGTGCATTCATACACACAGACACACCAACACACGCACCAACTCTCTCTCTTCCTCTCTCTCCCCTCCCTCTCTCCTTCTCCCTCTTCCCCTAACACAGTACCTCTGCTACTCTGCAAGCTTGATCTCATAGTGTAGAATTATGGATGAGTTCATGCGTTTGGAGGCTAGGAAGATGACTCAGTGGATAAGAGCTCTTGTTGAGCAAGCATGAGGACCTGAATTAGAATCTAAAGCAGCCACATAAAATGCTTAACACGGTCAAGCACAAGCCTATAACCCTAGTGCTACTGGGGACAGAAACAGGACCATAGGTGGACCTTGCTAGCTGCCTGCCTAGCTCCAGTTTCCTTAGACACCATGTCCCAAGGGAATGAGATGCAGAGTGATAGAGTTGGCCATTTGCTGTTTTCCTCTAGACTCTATTTGTGCATGCACAGGCATGCCATCCAAACATACATAATGCATAACATGCACAGCACACACACACACACACACACACACACACACACACACACACACACACAGGGTGAGGGGGTCCATTTGAAAACTGGGCAAACTGAAGTCACTTTTTTAAATTACTGGTACACATAAACATTGATATCCATAGACATTTTTCCAGTTTATACTGTGGTCCTGTGTTATCATGTATAAGTAGAAATATTCTTTCCCTTACATTTCTGAACCACTGAATATTGTAATTTTAGGTGTCATTTTAAAATGGTAGATTTTTGCACTTATGCTGTTTTGGTCATGTTTAAAATTGTAAAAGTTGGCCCTTTGTATTTGAAAGCTATTGATTCCTATATAGAAGACAATTATACATATTACCTAAATTTTACACTGGTGAGTCTACATATTATGATTTGGCAGTTTACTGCAAATGAACACTCCTCTCATTGGCGACTTGAGGTTTCCTCAGCTTTGTTTTATGTTGTGTTTGATTGTGACTACGGTGTTATTTTTTTCCAGGAAGGTGACTTTTATCATGTGAATTTGAATGTATCTTTTTACTTTATACATGTGGGTGTTTTGCCTACATGTCTGTGCACTACATACATATAGTGCCCAAGGAGGCCAGAAGATCCATCCCTTCAGCTACTTTGGTTGGCCATTCTCTTCACCATGATGGACTAAGCCTCTGAAAGCATGAACCAATATAAATGTTGTCTCTCATAAGTTTTTCTGCCAGGCATTTTGTCATAAAACTGCAAAAGTAATTCACATAGTTGTTACTAAATCACCCTGATGATTTTAAGTATCTTATCAACTAATATATAATCTAACTATACTCAGTTACATTTTCTGCAAACAATAGTTATTCTTAATGTTGATGCTATATGTAGCTTCTTATGTGTTCTTTAGTCTTGTTACACATTTCCAACATGAAAACATAGATTATAAGTTATTTTTCCATCACAGTGATGACATGGCTGGAAAAAAGATCAGCTCAAGGATGACAGATCACTTTTGGTTCATGGTTTCTGAGCTCTACATCCATGATCAGTCGACTTCATCACCTTTAGTTCTATGGGAAGGTAAGAGAGAAATGGCAAACAAAAACTACCACCAACAACAGTAACAACAAAAACAGCCACATCAGAGAAACCAGAGCATCAAGAGAAAGAGAAATGAAGCCAGGAAAAAAGGATATTGTCCCCACAAGCACATATCCAAGAACCCACCTCTTCATTTCAGTCATACCGCCCTAATATTCTATCACTTCCTATAAGTGCATCAAATTATGAACTCAGTAATAGACCAATCCAAAATGAAGCTCAAACCTTCATTATGCAACTTCTTCCCAAGCCCATCTATTACAAACTAAGCTATTAGCAAATAGCCTTGAGGGCAGTTTAGATTTGAAACATAAGAGATTCCAAGTTTATTTTCTAACTCTCTAGGTGTTTTGTACTTACTCATGACACTTTAAAACATCATGTTCATACATGTATGACTGTGTAAGTATATGCCATATGTGTAAGAGTGCCTGGAGAAGCCATAGAGGGAGTTAGAACACTACAGATAGAGTTACAAATAGTTATGAGCTGTGTGTGACATTATATAGCCAGGAGACAGAGGCAAGGAGATTTTGAGTTTGAAGCAACCTGAGATGTGTTATGAGATCTCATCTCAAAACCAAACAGAACAGTTTTTATAAAATGCTAACTGCATCAGATTTAGTTTTAATTACCCCAAACTGAAAACTACCAAGATATTACCCAAGAGGTTAATATGTTTATATTCTGCTATTGAGTGCTACTTAGCAGATAAATACATGAATTACCAAGTTGTAGAATTATATTGATAAACCTTATCTTCATACCTTTAAACCAAACAAAAGGTCTAAAAACTGAATAATATCATTTGAGTAAGTTGACAATCTTCCAGTAGCAAAATCATGAAGATAATAAAAGGTAAGATTGTGTGGGGCAGGGACCATGAATATCTGAAGCACAAAGGATTTTCAGAATGGCAAAATGGTTCTGTTTGATACTAACATGCTGCACATATACCATGAACTTTTCTAACTCTAAATATCTTTCTATTAGAAAGAATGAACCTCAGGTATTCAATATAGGTATTGATCATTTAAAAGAGTGATAGAGTCTGAGACAAGTTCAGGCTGTGATCAGAGAACCTAGCTGTACTAAAGTGGACCTAACAATCTCACTCAGTTCTGTAGTTTTGACACAAAAGACTGCAGAAATAAGTCTAGTTGGTAGGTTGGTGGTTCAAGGTACTTAATAGAAGCATTATACTCCAGTTCCTATGGTTACTTCCCAAAGGGTATCATGTTAACAATTACACAGTTTCAAAAACACCATATAACAAGGAATGAAATGAGTGGGGACATGTGGCATCCAGGTTTCTTACCAGTAAAGTGGAAATTTACCCATGAGTAAGAGGGAGAAGCTAGATCAATCCACAGCTCAACAGACTCAATTTAGAGACATCAGTAGGAGTTTAGGCTTAGCTTAAGAGAGGGTGTCAAACGCAAACTATGTAAATATTTACATATGCAGTTCCTTGTTATGACAGCTAAAAGAGTTTAAGAAGATGAATGCTAGATGATTTGTAATAAGCAAACTGTATATCTAGACTTTGTTTCATTAAAATTCTTCAGTGGAAGGAGCTAGTGACCCTTAAAGAAGTAGGGGAATGTAGCCAATTTTAGGAGTGACACCTGAAGTAAAATTCTTCTAGAACATTCTGTGGTGCCAGGTAATGAATAATCCCAGTCCTTACAGAATTGGTGGCATTTCAAAGAGACATACCAGTCAATCATGGAAACGTCTGAATCATCAAATAAACATTTCAGTATTAGATTAAAATCCAAAGGAAAAAAAATCAATACATGTAATGATTCACATTGATGTGATACATAAGTTAATAAGTGAGGGAAAGGACAAGATTCACTCACAGAATTCAAAAGAAGCATGAAAGAAAAATGTCCTTAGTGATCAACCCTGTGTCCTGAATCTTCATCTGTGAACTTCTTCCACTGAATTCTTTTCAAAGACCACATGATGGAAGGGAAAAAGAGAACAGTAACTGTACAAAGTAGATACCAGCTATCAGGCCAAACAACTGATAGAAGGCATTATCGACAAGGATAAGTCGTCATGAGAATCCGATGTATCTTCACTGCATGTGTAAAGATGACCTTTAAATTTGCCTCTGCAGTTTCATTCTTCCAGACCACAGCACTAATTTATTCTGGAACTCAAGTAATGTCTGAGGTGAAAATGAGTCAAATTCTCAGAGAAACAGACTACAAAATACTTGACCAATATGTCTCAAAACTGCCAATGCCATCTAAACAAGTCAACATGACCACCAAAGTATCCAAGACCTCTATGCAGAATGCAATCCTACCAAGCAGGAGCCCACGAGGAGAAAACGTCAGAGGAGTAAGAACAATATATTTGGCCTGGCATGGTGACACAGGTCTTTAATCCCAGTATTGGGGAGGCAGAGGCAAACAGATCTCCAGAGCTTTAAACTGGTAGAATTCCAGGGTGACTTGGTCTATGTAAAGAGTTCCAGGCCAGCTTGACATACATGGTGAGATCCTGTTTCAAAAATAGTAATAATGACGTTTTAGAAGGCCATTAGAAGGGGGCTGGGAAGGTGGCTCAGAGCGAACCTAAGTTCCAATACCCAGAGCTCATATCAGTGCATGCTGTGTTGAGTGTCTGAAGTCTCTGTGCTAGAGGATGAGTAGGAGGCAGGGTCAATCTTCAAAAGTGTTAAGGCCAGTCAGACAGCTCAACCATGAAAACCACAACAAAAAGAGACCTTATCTCAACCCATACAGAAAGTGAATTAATGTCTAAGGATGTCCTCCAATCACACATATTTAGGATCAACCATTTAGAGGGCAAAGATCAGCCAGTGTCAGGGGAAGCAGTAGATGTCCATACCAGTAAATAAAAACCACACCCAGTTGAGCAGAGAAAATCCAGTTGATTCTTCCCTCTTAGTCGAGTTGCAGATTTCAAGGTGAGCTGGACTGGAGGAGAGTTAGAAAGACAACAATGACAGTGATGATGAGGGCCCAGGAAATGATGGGGGTGATATCCAGTATGGAAAGTGATAGGTTTAAAATTGAATTTGATTTCAAAGATTTTACATGCACCAAGTATTGATAATGGTGTCAACAAGTTAGAGTTTAAGTTACAAGATGGTCTCAATTTCTGTGAGGTAAATCAATGGAAGCTGTGAAAAATGACAGGATATGGATAGTAACATACAATTCAACAGAGCAATGATTAGCAAGAAAAAAAAAGTCACTTAACCTTCCCCCCTACCAAGGTGAACCTTTGATAAACTAGTTACTGAACAAAAGGTATTTAAGATGTGCTATTGTCCTTATCCGTCACGAGCTCCTGACTGTGCATCAGCTGTGATAAAAGTGATGCACAACAGGATCTCCCTTATTTATTAATATCAAGAAGCTATTATTCACACTCAGCATGGGCCACTGAGCATAACGCCAGCCACTTGCTGCCATTCTCCTGTGTACAAAGCACACTGGAATACAGGCCTCAGCCTCCACTGCCATTCTCCTTGACATTTCACTCACCTGCTTTCCTCTCCCATCATCTGCTTCTGAGAGAGTGTGGCTACTGAGAACTTTATAGCAGCACAGTTGATGCAGCAACTATCAATATGCCTCCTTATGGCCTCAGCATGAGGAGGAACTCAAAGAAGGTGGCTTCTCCACCAATCAGAATGTTTCTGAAAAATGCAACACCACTTCTTCCCAGGACCCAAACAGCAACTATTCAGTGTCAGAATGCAAGGAGACACTAACATTGACATAACTTGATTTCCTTTTATTTTGGTGAAGAGAAAAAAAGCAAGCAAACAAAAGATATTCCAATGCTATTTTTAAACACTTCATACATGCATATGAATTTACCTATATAACCTTCTCTCAGATTGTTTACCCAACCCACTGACTCCTTCACAGCTAGTCTCCAGTCTATTTTCATGTCTACTGTCTGTCTGTCTGTCTGTTTCTGTGTCTGAGTGTGTCTGTCTCTGACTGTCTGTGTGTGTGTGTGTGTGTGTGTGTGTGTGTGTGTGTGTGTGTGCATGTGCAATCCACTGAGCTTAATACCATTTGCTTGCATTGGTAGGGGTTGCTTACAAGATCATGGAAAATTTACCTGTGTCTACACAACTGAAGAGAATTATCTCTCCCTTCTCCTACCAGCATCTGTTAACTGCAAAACAGCTCCTCCTAGAAACATTGTCTTACAGTGGGCAGCAGGAGCTGCAGAGGTAGATAACTAGTTCAAATGCTAAGAACAACTGCCATAATGGGACATCCATGTCACCCACTCTAAGGCTCAGTGAACATCCCAGAAGGGACATAAAGAGTTTAGGGAGGAGTGCTTCAGAATAAAGTTTGTTGTTCATGACATGACCAAACTCAGGAGCTCATCACAGCCATGGTTATCTGCACAAGAACCATCCAAGATGGAGCCTGTCAACATTCATCACGGATGGGGAAGGGCTAATGAGGCCCCTTCCTGCCCTCAGGAGTTACTGGTCTCTAAATAATTTCAAAATTTAAAATTGTGCAAAAATTAAAATGGTAAAAATAATATATGAACACATTTCTCATTTTATTGCTTATTACCTATTGATAATATTTTGCTTTCTTAACTATATATCTGTCCTCTTTTCTGCTTTGAACTATTCAAATATGATATACAGCATAACTCTCTAACTCTTAGACTTCATGAATATTTCCTGGCAATGGAGATATTCTATTATAGTCCACCAGTACAGCTGACACTCTCATAAATTTACACTAATACTGCACTTTGTCTAACTCATCATCTATTATCCCCTTCTGTCAGTTGGTTGAATAATGTGCTTTATAGAATTTCCAAAAGTTCTTTGAAGTTTGATCTTCAGAGAAGAGACAATCTGAAAAAGCACACATCAGAAGTTGTAGGGAATTGACTTTCTCTAATGTAGCAGTGTGCCAAGGAGTAGAATTACAGAGAACCTTTGTCACCTGTGTCTTGCTATTGGTTTTGCCAATAGTTATGAGATGTTAATAAAAAAATCAAATAAATACACGGAAATATGACTTTAGACAGCTTCCTGGTGTAATCAGTCTTCTAGGAGAACTTCCGATTAGTGTGGAAATTCTGAGCATTTCAGGGTGTGTATGTCCAAAAAGAACTCCAGGTGGAGTTTACAATTCAGTTCACTGCCAAGCACAAGACTTCGTGGCTGAAATTCAAGAGCACAGAGAGTTGGCTCAAGCTGGCAACTTTTATCACACCTAATAACATGCTTTTCAGCTGTGTGTGTGGGGGGGGGGAATGGTGTATACACGGTGTTATATGCATGTATGTATAGCCATGTATGCCTTTGCATGAATGAAAACAAGAAGAGGTCTTCCTTCACCATTCTGCTTTATACTTTTCAGGGATGGTCTCTCCCTGAACCAAGAGCTCATGTTTCTCAGCTAGGCTGTATCAAGCAGTTCAAGATAATGATCTCTCAGCTTCCTGTTGGTCCTGTCATGACTGTTTTTTGCTACCATGCCTCTGCACTGTGAGGTACCCTTATCTCTCTGGAACTGTATGCCCAAATAAAACCTTTCTTTCCTACATCAGTTTTGGTCACCATGTTTTATCACAGCAACAAAGAAGTGATTAAGACTCCCAGTGTTTCTCTTTGCCCTTTGAGGTTCCCCAGAGTATGTCTTGAATGCTATCTGACTATGAGAATGACCCATCTTGTAGCATTTCCGCTCACATTTTCACACTGGAACCAACTTTTTGAGGGTACATTCACTTTTACAAGTGAATTACAGTTTTAGTATAAAATATAATCATCAGCAAAGTGGACAAATCCAGAATCTGCATGTAATTAGTTGTGCGGGCCAAGAACTTCCATGAAAAGAAATAATAAAAAGAAGAACAAAGGACACAACAACCCTGGATGACGGAGCACAGCCACCAAGAGGCTGCCCATCTGTCTGCATGGTTTTGGAGCATCCCTGACAGGTGGCAGATACATGGAGTGATGACCTCTGGAGAGCCCCTTCCAGAACTGTGAATAAATGAAACTGAGGAAAAGCAGAGTTAATAGAGTAATTAATTCCTCCTCTGATTGTGTCTCCTCAGTCTCTCTCTCTGGATATTTAAAATAATTGTATTAAAAGGGAGAGCAAGGCATTTTCAGAATAATTACTTCTGTGTTTTGATTGGCTGTTCTTCAATACAGGAGGGAAAAAAGACCTCTGTTCTCAAAAGAATGTGATGAGGAGAGATGTTATTAGATTAATTAATTCATCGCTCTGATTGTTTCTTGTTCGTTACCACAAATGTGGGGAGAAGAAAGTTCAAAAATGGAGTTCATTGTATTTTTGTTTCTGAATTTTGTCTTACTAAGAAACTTTTGCAAGCTGACTATAAAAGGGAAAAGTCTATGAATTACTTCAGTGTGATTTCTCTTATAAAATAGAAAGTAAAAGATGATGCTTAAATTGTAATCTGTAGTTTCAGGTGAGTGTTTTTATGTCATGTTTCCAAGTGCTTAAATTAGGCTCACCAAATGCTCATTTTGAATTTCTGTATAACTTTTTCATGTAGAATGAAAAAAAGCACAAGATGTCAACTCAGGAATGTAGACATCTCTAAAAACAAGTATAGCTTGGGCTGTTGTTGAAGTCAAAGGAGAAATTAGACCCTCCTCTTCAGGAATGTGGATTCTGTCCAGATATTTATTAATGAAATCAACACATGCTCTTCCCTATGTTAATCTGCAATATAGCCAAAACTGTAAATAAATAAAGCAGAATCAAGAGCAGTTTGCCAATATGCATGAAAGATGCATGTATAGAGTCAATAATCACTCATAAAAATGGGATGTAAGATTCTCAAGACTATAATACTCAGGGATGGGGATGTGTCTTGGCTGGTAGAATGCTTGTTTAACATACAGGAGGTCCTGAGTATGACTTTGGACACTAGAATCTAGGCATGTTGTATAAGTCTGTAATCCCAGCTCTTAGGAGATGGAAGTAGAAGAATTAGGAGTTCAAACTCATTCTCTGCTATATAGTGAGTTGGAGGCCAGCCTGGTCTGCCTGAGATATTGTCTTAAAAAAATAAAAGTATAATACTCAAAGTATAGATATAGGGAAAAGTTGATTTCATTTGGAAAAGAAAGTGTGATGATTACCCATTGCCATGGTTTGGCATGCTATAGTGCCTCCCTCAAAGCTCCTAGATAGTGTATGATTTTTACCATAGGCATGATGGGAGATGACATGGAGTCTTCAGAAGGTGAAGTTTAGTAAGAAGTAATTAAGCCAGGGAGAGTACTGTCCTTAGAAGGGACTGGAATGGTTTTCAGGGGACACTGGTTAATTTTCATGAAAGGGTTCTTACAAGAGAGTCCATTTGACCTTCTTGGTCTCACTATGCCTCCTGCCTTGCTGTATAGTCTCTCACTGTTGCATAATCTCCTATAAGGATGCCTCCTGAGGGGATGTGATTCAGCCAAAAGGCCTTTGCAGACCAGTGCTACATGCAGAAGGGAGCTGGGGTCCAGTAAAATATGATAGCTCTAAATAACACCGAGAGTAAAAATAAAGTATATAGTTCAACAACCACCATGACTCTGAGCAATCCCGTTGCCTCTCTTTTGTCTTTTGTTACTTTTTCTAAATGGTCTCACTTTCAAGATTTGAGCAGATGTGTGGGATAAGAGAGATTTAGAATACCTATGTAGGGTCTGTATACATTTTAAAAGCACATTTCTAAGTCCTCTAAACATTAGCAACTACTTGAGGCCATGTTCTGACAGTAGCAGATGAAGACCCAAAGACAGCCAAGTCAAGTGTTGAAACATGGAACAGAAGAATACAGAGATCACAGTGGCCAAGAAACTTCACTGAAGACATGGGAAAGTTGCCCATCTCATGGTGATGTGAGAATTTAATGAGGTAAAGGTGCAGAAAGTGTTTTGAAACATGGAGAATTTGATAATAGCCATTATTGCTTCTATGTTGATTAAATATGTTGAATTGAAGTAACTTTAAAAACCCTATAATTACATGCACTAACAATACTATTTTAGGAACCCTCAAGACTTTCTTCCATGGAAGCAAGGATCAGCATCATCCCTGAACATCACACAGGCTGAGAAAGAAGCAAACTGGACAAGAAAAAATGTGACAGATTGGTATGTAATACATAAAACACCTCACTGGAGGAGGGGGACAGGCAGGAAGATGGCTCAGTAGATAAAAGAACTTGCTGTGCAAGCATAAGGACCTGAATTCTAATCCCCAGCACCCATGTAAAACTGGGCAGAACTATGACTCCCTGTAAACTCAGTGATGTGGGGGCAGAAATAGAAAGGTCCTGGGAGCTTCTGGGCTGATATTCTAACCAAAATAGCAAGCTTTAAGATCTATCTCATAGAAATAAGGCAGAAAGGCGCAGAGGGAGGTGGTTGATGCACTTCTCTGTCTTCAATAACAAAATCTAAGACTTAATGGGGAAAATTGTAAAGTAGCCTAATACATATTACCTAAATTTTTGGACAACATGGAGATTCTGATTCAAGGTTATAGATTATACATCCTGAGGCTAAAATGGAAGGAAATGAAAAACTCAAATCAGCCCTGTTATTTTCTTGTTCATAATCTATTGAGTGCAGCATAGCCCAACTAAGATGCCTCTGCCCACCAAACCCCACAAGCACACACAAGACAGAAGGAGGACACACTCTGAGAATGGGGTAATTTTCCTGTGTTCATGTGGGGACTTTTGGGATGGACAACCAGGCATTATGGTGTTGTCTCTGCTCATCTACTAGTGACACCATCTGTTACATCCTCAGTGGGAAGGCTCTCAGAAGCAACCAGACAGAAAGCATTCCTGAAAACTTCAAATCTTAGCGCCACAGTAGGGAATTCCCACAGAAGGCACTAGAGTAAACATGGCTGTGTTCCAGACTTGGAGAAACACATGGCCCCTGTGCTGGCTGGCTTGTTCTTATGTCAACTTGACACAAGCTAGTGTCTTTTAGGAAGAAGAAATCTTAATCTAGAAAATGCCTCCATATGATTGGTCTGTGGACACATCTGTAAGGCATTTTCTTGATTGATGATTGATGTTGGTGGGCCCAGCTTACTGTGGCCAGTGCCACCCTGGACAGGTGGTCCTAGATAGTATAAGAAAGAAGGCTAAGCAAGCCATGAATGAGCAAGCCAGTAAGTATATAACTCTTCATGGCCTCTGCATCTGCCTCTGGCCTCTCCATCAGCTTCTGCCTCTGGCTTCTTATATTCGAGTAGCTGTACTGGCTTCCCAGTGTTGTAGTATGATATGGAACTATAATTGAAATGAACCCTTTCCTCCTTTAGTTGCTTAAGTTGTGGTGTTTTATGACAGCAACAGGAACCCTAACTAAGACAGTCCTTAAGGCCAGACTGCCATTAGACCTGAGGAGGAGAAACACAGATTTAGAACTCAGAAACATGGAGATGGAGAAATGTAGCTGAAAAAAAAAAACTATGCTATACTAGCAGTGAGAGACAAGAGGGAAAAGGGGGCTTTGTGCAAAGCCATTGGCTCTCATCTACACTGCCATACACAAAGCTTCCATGACTTCCAAATACTAGTTTAAAATACTGACTACAGCAGCTGGAGAAATAGCTCAGTTGGTAAATTGTTTGCTTTAGAAGCATGATGATATAGGTTTGAGCCCCAGAACACACGTTAAAAAGAATAAAAAGCCAGGTATGATGATACATATATGTAATCTGAGAGCTGGAAAGCAGAGTCAAGCAGATCCCTGAGGCTTACTGTATGGATGTAGATGGGAAGATCCCTGGACCTTTCTGACTAGTTATCCTAGTGAGATAGTCTGTTGACAAAGAGTAAGAATAGACTAGGGGAGGAGACAGAAACTTATGAATGTTTCCTGAGGATGTCTGGCCTCCTCAACTATGTACACACACATGTGTATGCAGAGAGAGAGAGAGAGAGAGAGAGAGAGAGAGAGAGAGAGAGAGAGAGAGAGAGAATACTCCACAACTAGCATTCTTGAACTGATATCCTTGTAGATGGTAAATGTCAATGAAGATGGGATCAAAGAGTTCATGGACACAATGACCCTGACACATCAGGACCACAGATCTTTGTTCTGTGTCTGCTGATTAACATCATCCACTGGAGTCCATAGTCCTTTTGGTCTTGGAGTTTGTTTCTGACCATCACATCCACAACACAGGCGCTCTTTTTCATTGTATTGACTACATTGTGAGCTACATGAATAGCATTAATAGCATCAATAGCTCCAATAACAGCAGAATACTTATATGATTTCTTGACCAAAAGATAGACAACTCTTGGCTAGCTGTGTCTACTAACAAAAGCCTTTCTTTCTCTAGCTAGAGGTAGACTTCTCTATCCAGGCCTCCAATTCTAGATCTAATAGGATAAAAGCCCCCCCCCCAAAAAAAACCCAAAAACCTCTGTAGTCACATCTTTGCTCTCAATTTGATGGTGAATAAAGTAAATAACCCTTTGTCTATGTGTCCAATATGAATATAGCTTTGTGTGCTAGTCAACTTGATAGGACACAGAGCCATCTGGGTGTGTCTGTGAGGTATTTCCTAGATATTAATCATTGGGATATATGGACTTACCCTACTTTAGGCCATATCATAACTTGAGCTGCAGTCCTAGCCATTGTTGAAAAGATAAAGGGATCTGAGCACATGCATTCATTGCTCTCTGCTTCCTGACTGTGGATGCAATATGACTAATCCCCTTAAGCTCCTGCCACCCCCCCACACAACCATGGTGGACTGCATCCTTTTGATCTATAGGCTGAAAATAAACCCTTCCTTCTATAAATTGCTTTGTCAGGCAACCAGAAAAGTAACTAAATCACTGGTTTCCTATATGTTTTTTTTGATATCAAGAAAAGAATATATGAAAAACTACATCTTTTTCACTTTGAATAATAATTCAGGGGTAAACACAGGTATGTGTGTGTGGGAGGGTCCATATGTTTCTAGCTAGGTTCTTCCAGCATCTTCTCTAAGAAAGGAGACGCATAGTTTCATTGAATTCTCCAGAATGTAAAAAGAAAATCAGCTTCCACCATAAGTACTGAACATATTTCATAAAGTCCCAAATGTCTGGTGGCAGTTGTTCAGGCTGTTTAATAGTCTCTGTACAGCACTTCCCACCCACTGATGTCCATTTTGAAAGCTGTTCTCCCCTTTCCCTTTGAGAGTCCCACAGACCTCTATGGATGAGTTTATCTATTATTGTAGGGAAGCTTGGTGCACCAGGAAGAGAACAAGAGCATAGAAAATCTCTATCCTAACCATGGCCAAACAATAGAACAGAAGGTGTTTTTTCTGAACTCTGAACAATGGGCAGGAAAGGATCATTTCAGTGTAGAGCCAAGCATCATTTCAGTGTAGAGCCAAGCAGTTTGGATTGACGACAACATAAATCAGCTTTGACAATGCACCTACTTTGCCAAGTTCACTCATTCATCCAAATTAGAAAATAGAAGCTTAGGAGCCAGGTACTGGCTATTGAAGAATAGAAGGTATGTTTGGGGAAATTGGCTTGTGTGTAACATTGTAGACAGGCTACAAAATGATGTAGGCTTTGGTTGAGCTGTTTGCAAAATCACCAACCCTCTTTGTCTGGGTATGTGATGAAATTGTGTCTCTCTTTTTTTTTTTTTTTTTCTTATTTCATGTATTGGTTTGTGGGTAGAAACTGTGAACAAACTAAAGTAGGATTAGAGTCCCAGAGCTGAGAGCAGAGCTGGAGTCCGAACGCTGAGAGTGGAGCTGGAAAAGTTACTCTCCTTTGGTAGCAGAGAGTGAGGCTTGGAAATAATTAATTCATCTGGCACAGATGATTAATTGATTACTGGGATTAAATGATTACTGCTACAGTAAAAATAATATTTGCAGGTCCCTTTTACCCACCCAGCAGGTTGCCAATAGGAGGAAAAAATTAATGATATTCAATATGATGTTTAATCAAAGACAACCCTCTCTAGATGACACTTTCCCTGCCTATAAATGTGAATTGAAGAGAAAAATATATTCCATGTTTGGCACTCGTAGGGTCTTATAAATCTTCACCAGGAAGCCACTGTACAGTTATGTAGACAACTGGACTGGAAGAAGATAGATTACTTCAGTAACATTAGTGGGTTGCAAATGTCACCTGCTAACATGTTGGCACATGGCACATATTTCACTGTGTTGGAACTCAAATTTTCCAATCTCCTTCTAGTGATATTGCTTAAACCATGCTAAGACAATTGCCACTCCTTTGCAAGTGATTCCCAACTCCAGCTATATCCTTTACATTAGTTACAGGATTGTTTTGTTGGTTTTTTTTTTTTTTAAACATCAAAAGAAGCCATGCCGTTCTTTTGTCTTTTGATGCTTTATATTAACAAGTGTTTGATGTAGAATTCAAAGTGTCTCATGATCCAACTCCAAAATACTTTTCAGCCCTAGCCTGGAAGTCAGGAGACACTGTAGAGTTCCTGGGTGATGATAACAAGCACTGTGTCCTTGGAGTGATCTTTCTCCTTCAGTGAGCAAATTTACCCAATGCCAAGAGGGAAACCAAAGGAAGGAGGGAGGGAGAAAGGGAAGGAGGCAAGTGAACACCCCAGTTAACTTTATGATCAGTAATTCAATTTTTCCTCTTATTTTTTTTTAATTTCAGACCATTTCCTAAACATTGTGTTTCTCTTAAATACAATAGACCACTGGCCTTGTGTACCCCAACTCAAAGGCCACTTTTGTAAGTAAATCTTGAATTCTCCAGACAAGTATGGTTGTCCTTGATCTCTGCTTTATGATCACTTGAGTCACAGTTGTTGTTGCTTTAATTATTTTTTATAATAGTTAACAATTTCCTGGCCCACTGTCTCTGGAGATCTACATCCCCATGGCTTCACTGGTACCATCCAAAGCAGCTACAGAGTGAACATCCTGGTGTGATGACTGGTTTTAATTACAACTTAACACAAATTGGAGTCATCTGAGAAGGGAACCTCAACTGAGGAATTCTCCTAATTGCCTTATTTGATTGGCAAGACCTACCCCAAATGTGTGTGGCACCTCTGGTAGCAGTCCAGATAAGAAAATGGTAGAGGAGAAGGAGCACAATTTGCCTTTTGCTTTCTTGGCCTTGGATTTTGCCAAGAAGTTGACTGACTTCTGATGTCAGAACCAGCATTCCCAGGCTTTCATTGTTGGATAAGGACCAGTGGCTCTCAGGACTCCTCCGGATTTTGGGTCCCAGACTGGGACTGCTGAGGCAGCCCGCATGGATTGAGTAACTATTGGATTTTTCAGCCTCGGCCACATGAAAGGCACCCAGCATCAAGGAATGGGAAACTACAAGGTGTTCAGAATCTCAGGAGTAAGATCACTACTATTATTATTTCACTGTAAGACGATTTAATAAATTCTTCATGCACATATGTATATGTACATATCCTGTCAATTCTGTTCCTTTACAGAACAGACTGAACTAACACAGGTGTCTGCATTGAGGAATAGAAGAGCAGACACAAGTTATAGCAACTTCAAAACTGTCATTAATGCTGCAGGGGCACAGAAAGCTAGCCTTCCTCCTATTGCCAGATGAACAAGCACAAAGCAATTGCAGAATATGAATTATTAGATGGTGGCAGCTTGATCTATACTTTCTTTACCGTAAAGCTCTTCAAAAACCTCTATGGTCATAAGATCCACATTGAAATTTGGAATTCTAGAGAGTTTTAATCAGAATGGACCTTGGGGCTGATTTAGCATAATGACTGCATATAACAGAACAAAAACTGTAGCCAAGATAAATGAGGTCATATCCACATTAGCTTCATGATATTCTCTAAAATACCAGATTTCTCCTCATGTAACCCCACACCAACTCCCATCTCCTCAAGAAACATCTTTCTCTAGCAGACATATTCAACCTGTGACTCACATGTTCCCCACAGAATTATAAGCCTACAAGATTTTGTTGTTGATGATGCCATTATGTCTTTCTCATGTACAAATTTTAGGATATTTCAATGCTGTAGCAAATGTCAGAGACATTCCTGCTAGCATATCTCAGGAGAGATGGAGCCTATCTCATTCTTGAGCCACCCCTTAATAACTGATCACCTCCTGTTAGCTTCCTGCTGCCATTTCTTCCTGTGAGCCAGCCCAACTTTACTCCAAGGAGCTGCTCCAAATTACAGGAACAGTCTCTTTATGGGTACTCTGATAACTCATCCCAGGGGTCACTGAAGGGGAGAAGACTTGAACAGATCATTCCTCATTGAAGAATTGCTTAGAACATCATATTACACTTTAAAATATGCAACACTTTAATGATACATAGCATTATCAGTAAAGACTGTGACTAAGAGGATAAAGATGTATGTAGTAAGCACATTGGGATTTTGTTTCATGACACAAGCATGGAAAAATGCTACAAAATTTAATGCCATCTCAAATGGTTTAGGTTTGTCTCACTTCTTCATCTTGATATCTTACCACACTTCTAACTTGATAGTTTTGATGTGAGAATAGTCTACAAATGGACAGCACCTCTACCTAATAAGAAGAAACCCTATCATTCCTTTACAAGCTAATCCAAGGGATCTTACTGTTTATTCTGTGTCATTGTATATTAAAGTATGTAAGTCATTTTTTTATGTTATAGGAGTCCATAGTTAAGCGACTTTGCTGTGGTTTTGAAGGGTTGAAACAATACATGACTATGTCCTTTGATTTTGAACTGAATCCATTTTGTGTTATAAGATCATCATGCATCTATGGGGACAAAAATGGAAGGTTATGGCTTAAAAGCCATGTGTTGGGTGTCAAGTTGACAAGGGGTAGAGTTGTGATGGTTAGCATTAATTGTCAACTTGACTGACTCTAGAATCTCGTAGGAGACAAGTCTTCAGAAACATGTGAGGGATTATTTATCTTCTATGTGGAATTGTGAGTGGTTTCACTGATGAGGTTAACTGAAGTGGAACAACTCACATTAAAAATAGGGGGCCTCATTCCCTGAGCTTGAAGAAAAGGGAGAAAGTGAAGTCATCATAAGCATCAGATGATATTTGCTCCTTAGAGAATGCAATGTGATTAGCTGCCTCTTGTGACTTCCCCACCATGATATACTGCAACATGCAAGGCAAAAAAAAAAAAAAAAATTCTTTGTCCCTTAAGTAAGTTCCTTTTGTGATATTTTACCACTGTGGTAGGAAAAGTAAGACACTTGTCAATCATTTACATTCCTCAATTCTGAATCACTTTACTCAAATTATGCCATAATTGCAGCTTCAATAGAAGACAAATATTTTCAATAGATGATTCTAGGATCCATCTTGATTGATATTAACTGGAGGAAAAGACATAGAAAGTTGGATATAAAGTCCTAGAAACAAATGGGCTCCTCTTTTCATGAAGCCACACTGATGATTTTAATTACAAACTTGATACAACCTAGAATAACCTGGGAAGAGAGTCTCAACTGAGCAATTATCTAGATCAGGTTGGCCCATGGGAAGATCTGTGGGGGGCTGTCTTGACTGTTAATTGATATATGAAGGTGCAAAGGTGCAGCTCATTATGGGAAGCTCTATTCCCCATTCAGAGGGCATCCTGGATAATGTAAGACAAGAGGAAACACAAGGAGAGCAAACAAGCAAGTAGAAATGTATGTATCATCACTTTGCTCTTGGTTATGGATGTCATGTGACTAGCTACTTAAGTTTCTGTCTTGACTTCTCTGAAATGATGAACTATAACCTGGAATTCCAAGCTCATCAAACTTTTAATCCCACAGTTGCCTTTATCCAAGGTGCTTTATCCCATCAAAAAATTAAAACATGAGAAAGCCTTTGATTTCTCTGTGAGACTCTCTTCCCATCTCTTTTTTTACCTCAGTCCTTCACAAAGAGAGAAGGTGACATCATGACACCTTCAAGTATTGTCCCTAAGGAGCCTTCTACAATTCTGTACTTTCTCTTAGAACTCTACCAGATGCAAGTGAACAGGCCAGAGTACTTATTACATGATAGAAGACACTTGGGGGGAAAAAAGGACATGCTCTCTGAAAGTTGCCAGGAAAAGAGTCATGGAGTGCCCCCTCCCCAACTGTGCAATGGAGCTTGTCCAAGAACAAAGTCCAAACAAAACAAAGCAATACCCCACTAAGGCCAGTGTTCAATTTCTGACTAGGAAAAATGTGGTGGAATCAGGGGAATGCACAGTTTTTATTCTGAAAATGACAGAAAACAAGTAAATAAAACTACGCTTGATAACCCTTAAAAAATATAAATTAATTCCCCTCTCTTAGGATATATTGAAAATGTTTATAGGACTAGTTTGTCCCATGGCCATGATTGACAGATTCCTTATCTATATAAATGTATGATGTTTTAAGACACAATTTTTGCAAAGCTTTTATTATTATTTATTACTTATGTGTATGTGACACATTCACACACACACACACACATACACACACACGGAAACACACACACACACACACACACACACACACACACACACACACACACATACCTTTTGATACCCTAAGAGGCCAGAAGAAGGTGTCAGATGCCTTTGAGCTGGAGTTGCAGGCAGTTGCCTGCATGTGGGCCCTGGAAACTGAATTCCAGTTTTCTTAAAGAACAGCCAGTGCTCTTAAGCACTGAGCCACCTCTCCAACCCCAGGATTCTGGCGTTTTAAATATATATATATATTATTTTTTTCCATACAGATATTTGTGTTTTAATTTTACACATCAGCCATGGGTTCCCCTGTCCTCCTCCCTCCCACCCTGCCCCCACCTTCCCCCCAGCTCCCTCCCCATTCCCATCTCCTCCAGGGCCAAAACTCCCCTGGGGATTCAGCTCAACCTGGTAGATTCAGTACAGGTAGGTCCAGTCTCCTTCTTCCAGGCTGAGCAAAGTGTCCCTGTGTAAGCCCAAGGTTCCAAACAGCCAGCTCATGCATTAAGGACAGGTCCGGGTCCCACTCTCTGGATGCTTCCAAAACAGTTCAAGCTATTCAATTGTCTCACTTATCCAGAGGGCCTGATCCAGTTGGGGTCTCCTCAGCTTTTGGTTCATAATTCATGTGCTTCCATTAGTTTGGCTATTTGTCTCTGTGCTTTTCCAATCTTGGTCTCAACAATTCACACTCTCACAATCCCTCCTCTTTCTCGACAACTGGACTCCTGGAGCTCCACCTGGGGCCTGGCCGAGGATCTCTGCATCCACTTCCATCAGTTATTGGATGAGAGTTCTAGCACGACAGTTAGGGTGTTTGGCCATCCGGATCACCAGAGTAGGCCAGTTCAGGCTTTCTCTCAACCATTGCCGGTAGTCTAAAGTGGAAGTATCATTGTGGATTTCTGTGGACCTCTCTAGCACTTTGCTTCTTCCTGTTCTCATGTGGTCTTCATTTATCATGGTCTGTTATTCCTTGTTCTCTCTTTCTGTTCTTTAGTAATAGAGTACAAGTAATGCACTGTGAGGTATTTCTAACACACACACACACACACAGGACCTTGTCCTAAATATCCTCTTTTTGCAATGCAAATTGCCTTGACTTAGATTGCCATTTTCAAACAGCATAATCCATGTAGGAAGGTTCAATATCATGCTAAAATAATTAGAGTCAACAAGAGGTGGATCCCTCTAGAACCCATTGCCTTTGTTTATGAAAAGTTCTCAGATCCCATAAGCAAAGCCCTTTGATTGAACCTTGAGAACCTGACACACTCAGAATGCAAAACATTCTTCTTTAAATTACTTTTGGCACTGAATGTCACCTACTGTTTTCCTGAAGTGATTCTTGGCAACATGTGCTTGCTCTGATGGAAAAAATTAACAAAGGATTATTGCTCCCTGTAAGTCGATTAGGCAGAAGAAAAATGAGTTTTTTTTTCTTTTGCTGTCTACCAGCTTCATTTTTAAGACAGCATGGATAAGGATGGTATTATGTTGATGGAAAAACTACTGGACGTTTTCCCGTCTTAGATGATAGATGATATTCAGGTCTTGTTTCAGTCTTATTGAAATTGAATTCTGCATGTCTGCTTGATGTACATAAAATCAGGAATACTTACCAAACACATGGCTTAAGGCTTATATAATGAAGAAAAGAAGTTAGGTGTGTGTGTGTGTGTGTGTGTGTGTGTGTGTGTGCTTGAATGAGAGAGAGAGAAGACAGACAGACAGAGATAGGCACACAGAGAGACAGTAATAGAGAGAAGGAAAGAGTGAGAAGAGAGAGAGAGACAGACAGACAGACAGACAGACAGAGAGAAATATGTTGCTTCTTTTCTGAGCATAAAATGTTTCCACTCACAGCATTTAAAGGAAAGAAACACTAAAGCAGTAAATCTTCCTACAAGGCCCCACTCAGACCTAGCTCTACATTTATGTGACAACACAATTCCTTATCTCCTAGAAATACTTCGGGTTCATTAACTAGGATCATGACCCAACACAATAGAGACAACCTTTTGTTTTCCAAAGTAGCCAAGTGGGTGTTATTAATTGCTTTGCTGAGCAAGCGTGTTGTCTCTGGACAAGTTCCATTTTAGAAATCAATGGGAGTAATTTGCTTATGAGGTGTCTGGAAAAACCTGAAACAATGGTTTTCATCACATTGGGAGAAATAAAGAGTTAAACTCTTCAATTAAATTGGATAGTTGGGCTACATGTATGACTGGCAGGACTGAGTTTAATCATGAACACACACACACACACACACACACACACACACACACACACACACATATATATATATATATATATATATATATATATATATATGACATTAATAAATCTCATTAAGGGAAATTAAACTCTTTCTTTCAAAACCTTCACTTTTAACACAAAACACAGTCTGTAAAGATAACAGGGGCCCATAAATACAAGCAGATTCTCCCCATCTATCTACCCAAAGGATCATAATAAAAGTGTCTGGAGCTAAAAGGTCTAGGGCACAAAAAGTGGTTAAGGGAGATTGGGAAGAAAGGGGAAAAAGGAATAAAGGTTGATTCTTGATGTTCAGAAGCACTGATGCCTCTGGGTTAAAAGGTGCCTGGTTCAAAAGGTCTGTGTTTGATACTGTAAAATGAAAGACACTTTTCAAAGGACCTAGCACAAAAGCACTGCTTATCCTTAGACTTTGAGATTCCTAGATCATTCCTTCTCCATGATGTTCCTGGGATTGCCAGCAGCTGCTTCTAGGTCAACACAGAAGTGGAGAGATAGTGTTTTGATTTCATTCCATAAGTTCTGATCTCTCCTGAACCCCTCTTCTGGGAAGGAGCTAACATGAAGTTAGCAGAAAAAAAACATTTGGGCAACAGTTTGAGAGCTTCTGAGAAGAAAAGAGTAGCATATAAAAAAAGTTGAAGGAAAAATAAATGATGAATAAACAATCAGAGAAATATCAACATGTTATTACTTTTCCTTAAACATTTTAAAATATTAACTTTAGGAGACTGATTATTATTTTTATTTTATGTCTATTGTGGGAGAACAGCTCACATTTTTATTTACCCCAGGGACTCTTGAGGAATGAGGAATTAAGAGACTTAGGTAGAAATAAAGAGGACAGAGGAACAGAGAAAAATGCAGGATAGCCTCAGGTAGTCCTGGATCCTTATCCACTGGCCTAGAACTTTATTCCAAAGGGCTTTTTATAACAATGCCAAGGGAAGGGGTAAAGTACCTCCCCTTTGCTAGATACATCCAAGTATAGACCCTTACAAACACTTGGTACTCAGGCCCGTGGTCCAATCAATCTCTTATGTAGTCCTGCTATGTAAAGCCACTAGGAAGCCTAGGTAGGCTCCAACAGTTTATAAGGGTTTGCCTTGCCTGCATGTATGTGCATGTATTATGTACATTTCTGGTGCTCAAAGAGGCCAGAAGAGGGCATCAAGTCCCCAGGAACTGGAGTTACAGGTGGTTATGAGCTGCTGTGTAAGTGCTGGGGACCAAATGTCTGTCCTCTGTAAGAGTAGTACATGCTTTTAACCACTGGTCCTTCTCTCCAGGCTCTCTCCAATCATTTATAGTAATGGTTATAATGGTGTCCTCTTTCTCCTTGTTTATGTGACCATTTTCATCTATTGCTTTCTATGCTTGGCTGTAGAGGTCTGTTTTTGGATCCAAAGAAACATTGAAGTGCTGTAGTTTGTAGAGCTATGGGTGAAGAGTGCCAAAGAATGGATATTAAAGGTAATGATAGACAGACAGAGGTAAATAAAAATAGAAATCTAACCACAATTTGTATCTATTGGCTCAGAGGCAAATGTATTATCTGCAATCATTAATACAGTAATTAATTAATGACTTATAAAACTAATATAATTAATATAGTGATTAATAGGAATAATTTGCTAGCTCTAGAAGTCAAGCAAGGATATCAAATGAATTGTGTAGTGATCAGACCAAACTGGTAGAATATGGATTAAGAAATTCAGCTTCTTTTAGTCTATCTCCTTCTTCCACTCAAGACTAAACTTAGAAGGCTAAGACTAACCTGTAAACAATCACATGGGATGCTCTGCCTTTTGCTTCCCCACACTAACAGAGGGTGCACCTGAAGACTTTCTGGCCTGTAGAGAGTACTTAGTGGTCAGGAGCACCTATTGCTTTTGCAAAGGACCGAGATTTGGTTCCCAGCACCCACATTGGGTGGTTCACAATCTCATGTAACTGTAGCTTCATGAGATCAGACACGCTCCTCTGGCTTCTGATGACACTGCAGTCATGTGTGTAACCCCACACAGAGATGGCCACGCATACATATATAACTATTTTTTAAAAACTAAACTAAAAAAAGAAAAATAAAAAGCACTTCTTCTCCACCGAACTTTCAACTCAGCCAAAAGCAAAAGAGAACAATTGACACTATCACTAGGGAACACTCTGAGCAAATAGTCTGCTGGTTTTCATTTGGGTGTTTTCCATTTATTTTTATAAGTGAGAAAAATGAAATTCATCTCCAGGAGGGAAAAGACCTACAACCCCAGTGATGATGACATTAATTATTCAGATTCCTCAAGACAACCTCAGAAAATTCAGAATTTGAATAGTGGGCTTTTTGAACTTGAGAAGATTGATGTGTAGTTTATAGAAATCTTTACCATTAGAATCTATTTTGAGTCTTGTAGGCTGTGTAGAGTTAGGTTTGACTTCTGCTCACTAGGTTCTGATACTTACTGCTTTTCTCATGTTATGACAACAAAATTTGTCCCTCTGCATTGTTAAGTATCTCTAAGAGGAGGAAAAATCATACTCTACATGAGATTCCTGCCCCTGGAGGATCCCAAATAAATTTTACATTTAAAGTACTTTAGTCTTTCTATCCTGTATAAATATGGTATAAGATACCCAGACAGGAACACTTTAAGCCTGCTTGTAGTCCTCAGTCCCCAGAGTATTCAACAATTCCTTCATCCTTTTTCCTAGGAGCAATCAACTGAATAGTCACCTAACTTTCTCATACATAAAAAGAAAATGCTTTGGGGGGTTGGAAATCTATAGCACATATCAGTGCTATGTAGTTAGAGTTTTCCTACCTGGCCCAGAGTCAGGACAAATCTCTCTCACCCACCAGGTCCACAGTCGCTCAGACCCAACCAAGTAAACACACAGAAACTTATATTGCTTACAAACTGTATGGCCATGGCAGGCTTCTTGTCATCTACTTCTTCTATCTTAAATTAACCCATTTCTATTAATCTATACTTTGCCACGTGGCTCATGGCTTACCATTACCTCACATCTTCCCTGTCATGGCAGTGGCTGGCAACGTCTCTCCACATAGCCTTCCACTTACCAGAATTCTCTTCTCTCTTGTCCTGCCTATACTTCCTGCCTGGCCACTGGCCAAACAGCATTTTATTTATACAGAGTGATATCTACAGCAGTGCTACACAGAGATGCATCTTTATAGGTTTTATACTAAAATGACTTGCATGTAACTGAAAGATGTCTAATCCCTTGTGCTTGTTTTGCTTATAAGACATTATCTTTCCATACTTGGACCACCTTCTTCTTAATGATTCCTTCATATTATGCTACATACCAAAGGCTCTGAACTAGAATCTAGGAACTTAATTACTTAAAGGAGTTTTATTACCATTTGTAGTTAGTGCTTTACAGAGAACTAGAATCCATTGAGAGAGAGAGAAAGAGAGAGGAGAGAGAGAGAGAGAGAGAGAGAGAGAGAGAGAGAGAGAGAGAGAGAGATTTATATTATGGAAGACAACCTGCTTTATTTGAAGTCTTCTGATTTCAATATTAATCACATCCAAAGCATGCTTTCAAGACTCATGTGGAATAACACTTGACCTAGCATCTAAGGACCATGTCCTCACTAGGTTGAAACAAAGCATTAACCATTTTATGGAACTATATACAAGTTGCAAGGAGGTCAGTTGCACCTAGTATGAGAGCTCTTGGGATGTCATACTAAAGATCGATGACTTGACAGGTATCAGCAAGTCTTCCAAGGAGGCAGGGGGAGTTGAACAAGGCTTTATAGTTTGAATAAGAACACAGATGATTTAATGGAAAAACATTGGAGTCAGAATGAAGAAGCCACCTTTGCTAAATTTGACCTTGGATAATGCCCTTCTTGGCTCTGGGATTCAGTTTACTCATCTATAAAATAAGTATAATAATTACCTTAAGGCTTGGCTTTTTGAAAAATGACTCCTACACAGTAAATTGCTAAGCAAAATGGTAGCTATAATTTTGATTGCTGCAATTGGATGACTAAATTTTCTTGATGAGGAAAGAGGTGAAATTTGAAGAAAGGAAATTAAAAAAAAAAAAGACTCCTGTTGAATTGTTGATCATTGACATGAACAAGGTCAGGGAGTTAGATCAAATATAATGAAGTCTTAACCGAGTCCATTTTAGTATGATTTAAAAATTGTAGCAAATACAAACTGGGAAGGCAATTCATTGATGGATCTTGTGTCTCAGGGTTTACTCTTTCGGGTTTTTTCTTATTAGAACTTTCTTATTTCTTCTATCTCAGTCTGTATGTCCCCAATGAACAAGGTTGTGAAGGAACATTGCTTCAAATAGTTATCTGTCATCTCTCCTTTGACTTCATCTTTTTGTTTTGTTTTGTTTTGGTTTTTTGTTTTTCAAGACAGGGTTTCTCTGTGTAGCTTTGCACCTTTTCCTGGAACTCTCTTGGTAGCTCAGGCTGGCCTTGAACTCACAGATATCCACCTGGCTCTGCCTCCCAAGTGCTGGAATTAAAGGCGTGTACCACCACCGCCCAGCCTGACTTCATCTTTTGAGGCACTGTCTTCTGTGAGATGCAAGTATGAAGTTCCAGTTCAGAGTCTCGTACAATGCTTAATTGAAATGATGTTTGTAAATCAAACAGTGTTGTGCCTACTGCCTGATTTTTGGTTCCTCTCCAACTGACATTAAATGCACACATGAAGAGAATTTATATGGCTATTCTTGAGCTCTATACAAATATACCTTCACTAATGCCCATGAAAAAAAGTAAAGCTTTTCCCCTGCTACAGTCATCTGCCCTTCCTTTCCTTATTCCTGTTATAAAAAGTGATCTTTTCTGAGTCCATGGATGTTTGCAGTTAAATCCAGGGAGACTCATACAAAAGAAAATATCAGAGACAATAAAATTGATTTATTACAAAAATATAAAACAATTATCTATTCATTTTAAATAGAGAGCTACATATTCTTGTGAGGTATGTGTTTAGCAAGATCAGCATGGATAAGTGCAATCATCCATTTTTGTAACAAAGATCATCATAGATTGCTCAAAATTTTACTCATTTATCAATAATTTACTAAGTTCTTGGGGGCATACCAGACAGCATGCTAGATAATAGCAGTAAAGAAATGCAGATGGAAATCATCTTGATTTCAAATGTTGTATTTTTTTTACTGTAATGGTCAAATTCAGGGTGCACTGTTTGTTCCCAGGATACAGTGTGTTTGGCAAGGTATTGAAAGAAAAGAGATGAGTATTGAATGGAACCACAGACACAGCATTTAGGCCACTGCTAATTGTCTGGTAACTGCAAAATAAAAAGGATGGGTGAATAATAATTTTTGAAATATTTTACAGGGGACCTGAAGTCCAGTTCTAATTTGCTGTAGATTGTTTAATAGTATTCTGTAAAAGGTCTCATGGGCAAAAGCATATCTTGTAATTAGTGACTGGAATACACCCACATCCTGATTTAGGGGAAAGTCATCAGTGAGTGGATGGCTTTCTATGTAAAGGATCTCCATTTAAATAGACTAAATATCAGACTATTTTGTTATATGGAAAGTATTTCATGAAAACAAAGACATAAGATACACCCTCTACCCACAGTCAAGTATTGAGAGTAGTTCACTCCCAAGAGTCCTTTGTTAGCTTCACAGTTCAGGTCAGATGTCAGGACACTTAGGACACTGTGCAGTTCCATGGCTAGCTCTAAATCATTCCAGACAAACATGTATGGTCATTGCTGTTCAACTCTACTAGCGAACATTATGAGTTGAATGTAGAACTTACTTAGACCACCAACAAATTAGTATTATGTTTAATTCACCTGGAAAATTTGGTAATTAAAGGAATCTTCATGACAAGCCAAACTAGCAGTGCCTCTGGACTATCCAGGGCAAGTAGAATCAATTAAAACCGATAGGGAACTCCGCCTCACAGATGTCTCCTGCATTTTTTATATAGTGCCTGTGCTAATTAGGAAACACACAATGTAAGTCTGTTGGCTGAGGAGATTTATATACTAGATAAGCAAGAAATTTAACATGTGTCAGCAATAAGCACACATTGGACTTCAATTAAAAGAAGAGTCTTAGTAGCTAAAAATATTTTCCTTTATTTAAAGAAACTAACTAAAGTATGTGGCCCTGCTGATAAAGCACATGCTTACGGTGAGGACTTAACATTCCTAATATAGCTTTATTTGATGGATGGGTTTTCTCTCATCCCACACCTGCATCCCAGATAAACTCGACTTAACAAGCTCTGTGACCCAAACATTATGGTATAATTGCCTGTTTTTGCAAAGAGATAAATGGAAATCCATGTGCATAGCATTAATTCAGCTTAGTGTAATTTGAAAGAGTCAAAAGACCTTTTTACATCTCATAGATTAAGATATATTTGGCTAATAAATGTTCTTCCTGGTTGTTTATTGGAGCCACTTCTTGTGTGTGTATGTGTGTGTGTGTGTGTGTGTGTGTGTGTGTGTGTGTGTGTGTATGTATGTATGTATGTATTTGCATGCATGCATATGGTGGCCAGAGGGAAATATCAGATATTACATGAGATTGGTTGTTTGCACAGTGGCATGGCACTAGACATAGACATCATCAACTTCCTTTGAGATATAATCTCCATTAGTTTGGAGCTCATCAGTTAGATTAGGTTGCCTAACCAGGAAATGCCAAAGACTCACCTAGCTCTGCTCTCACAGTGATGGGACTATAAGCATGTGGCATCACACTTGACATTTCCACATGAGTTCTTAGGACTGAACTTAGTCAGCATGCTTACAAAGCAAGAGCCTCACTTACAAAACTATCCCCCTCTCTCCTTGTACCTTTGACTGTCTGTTTTCTTCAGATGGCTTCCCAAAGGTGTCTATCAAGGTTTCTTCCATATTACTCATCTATGGTAACTTCTCATTTCACCAAGCTATAAAACTATCAAGTTATTTATTAGCAGTGCACATGTGCATTCCACAAATAGTCACTGAATACATGGCTAGTGGAAAGATGAGACTGTGCAAAGGTATCTCAAGATTTTCTAGAGAGCTAAATATATGCATATAGAGGGACTTTGCCAACATGGACTCATCCATGCTACTGTATATGTATGGTCACCTCAGAGATAAAGGTTAAGGAAGATCTTAACTAAGATTCCTTGAATTGTATATCTATATAAATCATGTGCTTTGCAAGACATAGCCTCTTATAGTTTAGGTTCAGGCCTTGCAACATCTCTGAATTCTATATCTACTCTACCCAAATCTCACTCAGTGATTATACATATTGATTGAGTTTGCTTACAGGACTATGCATAAGGGTTCCTTCCAGAAGCACAGACAACTCAAAAGCAGCTACATCAGTGAAAATTCCCTCCATGACATGGGTGAAGGCTTATGATGGCTATAAGCCTGGAGCTCCTTGCAAGACTTGCAAGGAGTTCAACAGATTGCAGTCTCCCTTCTGTTGTTCAACTGGTCAACCTCTGCTGCGAATGTCGCTCCGTATAAATAAAGTGCTGATTGGCAAGTAGCCAGGTAGGAAGTAAAGGCAGGACAAGCAGAGAAGAGAATTCTAGGAACAGGAAAGCTGAGTCAGGAGACTCCAGCCTGCCATCCAGGGAGCAGCATGTAAAGGCAACAGGTCAATCCATGGAATATGTGGCAACATATAGCTTAACAGAAATGGGCTGAGTTTAAATGTAAGAGCTAGTCAATAGTAGGCCTGAGCTAATGGCTGAGCAGTTTAATTAATATAAGCTTCTGAGAGATTATTTTGTAAGTGTTTTCAGGGTCCATGGGGCTGGTCAGGACTGGAGAAAACGTGAGCTACAAAATTGTCCTCCTTGGTAGTTATTTACTGCTTTGAAACCTTGGGGAGGAGCCCCAGGGAATCTTTTAAGTGAATCAATTTCCCAAAGCATTTGAAGTCTGTTCATTTCTGAGTCTCATGCACTTCCTTTCTAGGGCCACCCTTGCAGATTACAGGGAGTTTCCACTTTATTAGATTTCCACAATGTCCCCCGAAATGCCACCCACTTACAGTCCTCTCTACCAGTCCTCTCTCCCTCAATCGTCCCCACTCTGCCTCATCCCTCCTGGGTGATGTGGAAAATACTACAAACTTAAACCTATTTAAATTGATATCCTTTCAGATATAAAGCTGTTCATGACTTTCTTCTATACAAGGCTATGGCTATTTCTGATATCTATGTGTTGGTCTAACTTCCATTACTATAATGAAATACCTAAAGACGGCTGCTTTTATAAACAAGAGAAGTTTTAATTAGTTCATTGTTCTGGATCTTCAAAGTAAGTGCTATTAGCAACTTAGCTGTGATGAGGGTATCAGCATGGCCAAGATTACAGATGATGAAGTACACATAAGAGAAGGTTAATGAGCTGGAGATGAAGCTAGTGCATTGGAAGGACCAAGTGCATTCCTTCAAAATCATCTTCCTAGGACATCCCACAGGAGGTAGTAATTCCTTCCCAGGACATACTGACAAGACTTTCCTTGATTCTATCTGCTAAAGGTTTCAGTGACTCAGTGATACCACACTTAGGATCAAGCCTTCATTCACATCCCAGGGACTGTGTGGAAAACCCCATCCAAGCCTCATGAAGCCACAGTCTTTTCTGAATGAATGGGATGGTTTAGATAAGAGGATAGACCTCACGGAAGGTAAGGAGGCCATGAGTGCCACCCCCATGAATGATAATTCTCTCTCTGAGATCTGTCAAGTTTCTGAAAGTGGATAAGCTGGACAGTCTTTTGCTATATGCATGAGAACTGTTTCTCTCTGGTTTCCTGCTATACCCATCCCCCTCTTTCTCAATCTAAAAGTCACTTTATCTGTGATGTCATCTTCCAGGTTGTGATAAAGCCAAAAGTCTTCACTGGAGGTCCAACGGGTGAGTCTGCCCAATCTTGACCCAACAGTATATGAAACTGTGTTAAGTAGATTCATTTTAATCTACCCCCCTAAAGCCCATGAGGGTCAGTGTCCCTCAGCTCCCCTAAACCTTTTCAGCATCAGTGACCCTCAGCTCCCCTAAACACCTTCAGCATCAGTGATCCTCGATTCCCTTAAGTGCCTTCAGCATCAGTGACTCTAGGCTTCTGCTATTCTCACTTTACCCTTGGGTTATTTCCACCAATTTTGATCTTCATACAATAGGTATTATACAAAAATTCTATTTTGTATTTGTGTTCTTAAACTCAATATTTTGTCTGTGGAATTCATCTGTGGCCCTGAGTGTATCAAGGGTTTGTTTTCCACAGTAATGTCTAGTACACATTGTAACAAGATGTCAGGATTTATGAAGCCACTGGATGGTGAATCTTTACTCTTTATGTTATTGTGAGTATTCATGCATATGATTTTTATGCATAAGCATTTAATGTCTTCTGGTTTCATTTCCAGGTGTGAGACTGCAATAGCAAAGGGAATTCATGTATTTACCTTCAGTAGGAACAGAAAAACATTACTTCCAATATGTTTTTAAATAAATTTATATCCCAACCACCAGCATGCAAACATTCCTTCAATTCAATTGTTAGATTCATCTGTATGTGATATTTCTATTTGTCTTAATTTCAGTTATTTTAGTTGAATTTAGAGTAGATGTCTCTACTGGGTGGTTTTGTGAGTCAACTTGACACAAACTAGAGTCATCAGAGGAAGGAGCCTCAGCTGAGGAAATGCCTCATTGAGATCCAGCTGTAAGGCATTTTCTCACTTAGTGATCAATGTGGGCCCAGCCCATGGTAGATAGTGCCATCCCTGGGCTGGTGGTCCTGGGTTCTATAAGAAAGCAGGCTGAGCAAGCCATTGGAAGCAAGTCAGTAAGCAGTTCCCCTCCATTGCTTCTGCTTCAGCTCCTGCCTTTGGGATCCTGCCCTGTTTGAGTTCCTGTTCTGACTTCCTTCCATGATGAACAGCAATGCTGAATGGTAAGCCTAATAAACCTTTTTCCCTGCAACTTGCTTTCAGTGTTTTATCCAGCAATAGAAATCCTAACTAAGACAATGTCTTTTAGTGTCCAGACATGAAGCTTAGGATTGAATTTGATGATACCCCAAGAGTGATTAAACAATGACAACAGTAAAAACAAAACAAAACAAAAACAGGCTGAGCCAGGCTGTGGTGGTGCACGCCTTTAATCACAGCACACAGGAGGCAGAGGTATGCAGATCTCTGTGAGTTCAAGGACAGCCAGGGATACACAGAGAAACCTTGTCTGAAAAGACCAAAACAACAACAAAACTGAAAAAACAAATAAACAACAACAACAACCAAAAAAAAACTAGAGAAGAAAAGAAAAGGTCTGATGTGGTTTGTAGGTTTGAATACAGATGTTTTCACCTAGCTTTTACATGTGTGGTATAAAGTGGGCTAAGTTGATCAGGAACAACCCTTATATTTCTTTGGATTATCCTCTGCAGAGAAATACTAGGTAACACTTTGGTAGAAGGCACAAGAGCCATGTAGAGTTTTGAGAAATGACTCTGGTAGTGTTTTTCCACATGATTCCATTCTCACTATGCTGTTTTCAGAGCTGATGTTAAGACACTATACACAGCCTTTAAGGAGAGAGAGTAGCCAAGAGCACTAAGCCTGCAGACCTCACAGCAGCACCAAGCTTACATCATCAGCACAGCCAAACAGAGTGGAAAGGAATCCAACCATTAAGTTCCAAAGTGAGTTCTTGAAAAACAAACAAACAAATATATGTAAATAATGTTTAAATTTACACTATGAAATTATATATAAGTATGTATATATATACATACACTGTTCATGTAGTATAAGTGAATAAAGTGAATCATATTGACATTCTTAATTGTTTCATGTCAGAAAAATTATCTATTATCTATCCAGTCTAGCATTCCCTTCAAACAGTTAAAGCAGTAGGGTATTTTACCTAGAAAACACATGTTTTTTAATGAAAAGTGATTTTTCAGCATTTAAACTTGTGTTGACATAAGCTATAGCTAGACATATAAACACGACTAATTCTAAGGGTCATAGTTTCCAGTTAATGCCACACTTGCTTAGGTAACAAATCACGAGATAGAGGGAAATTGTGTGTGTGTGTGTGTGTGTGTGTGTGTGTGTGTGTGTGTGTGTGTGTTTAACCAACAGAAATCCCTCTTGCTGTAATTATCAGGGATTTGCTTACCTATATTAGCCAACAAGACTATTAATATGCCTGAAAGTACTGACAGGGAAAGGCAGTACCCAATACAGTTGGCTAAGTTTCACATGAGTCCTTCTGATTGATCACAAAAATCTCACATCTATTTTATTCTTGCCAGGACACCCTTTTTTTAAAGATCTTTTCTATGCAAATTAAAAGCTTAAGTCCTTCAAACAAAGAATAGTGATGGCAATTAGGAAGTGTAAGTACAGAGTAAAACATAGTGTAGCTTTTGAACACATAAGAAATGTCACTATCATATTAGAGGCTAATCAGCTACTTAAACTGCCCCCCTTTTTTTCAAGTATAATTTTTTTTATTTTAAACAGACTGTGTTGAAGAATGAGAGACCTCCTTCCCAGAGCAATTGATTTTTCTTTCTTTTTTGGAGATTATTCTCAGCAGTTGAGTGCTATTTCTTGATTTTTTTTTTTTATATTTTGTTTTTCAAATTACATTGACACAAATTCAAAGTAATTTTAATTTAACATAGTTTTTACTCCCCAAGCAGAAAACTTAAATGCAAAATAAGACTATTGAGACATTTAGTGTTAAATTTATCAGGATAGTCTGTAGCACAAATCCTAAAAGGTCTTATTAATAAAAACAAACCTGGAACACTGAAAGATCAGAGAGACAGAACACGAGTCACAGCTGCCTGACCTCGGCAGTTCCTCAGCTGACCCTGTTTCCTCAGACTGAAGCCTCTGTGTCCTCATCCCAATGGATCTCAGCTGAACTGCTGCTCAAAAGCCTAAAAGCTTAACAAGGCTCTAGTTCCTGGTCCTCACGCCTTATGTACCTTTCTGCTTCCTGCCATCACTTCCTGGGACTAAAGGCGTGAGTCACCATGCCTGGCTATTTCCAGTGTGGCTTTCAACTCACAGAGGCCCGGATGGATCTCTGCCTCCAGAATGCTAGGAATAAAGGTGCGTGTGCCACCATTTTCTAGGCTCTGTCTATCTAGTGGCTGTTCTGTTCTCTGACCTCAGGTAAGTTTATTAGGGTGCACAGTATATTGGGGAACACAATGTCACCATTTTTAAATACTTTTTTGTTTGTCCCCATGGATTTGTTTCAAGACTTGCGTTACACAATGTAGTGTGTAATTAGTAGACTTTGGCATGTCACAGTGTACATGTGGATGTCGGAAGACAACCTGTGGAGAGGGTTTTCTCCTTTCATCTTTACATGGGTTCCAGGGATTGAATTCTGGTGGTCAGGCTTGTGTGGCCAGTGCTTTCATTCTCTAACCCCCTCACTGGCTCAGAAAGGTCTTTAAACAAGACCAGTGTGAGCACTTGAGATTGAATACATAGCACGAGAGGCAGGCAAGGAGTGCAGTACGTATACCTAAGAGGCCAAGGGACAAATGCAGCGTCTCACACACTGCAGTAAGGTCACGCACTGGGCCATGCCTGGACAATTCAGGCCAGAGAGCCACAGAAGCATTTTCTCATTTAAAAAACTTAAGGAAAAATGAGGCTTTGGTTAAAGTGAGGGGCTTGGGTGAGGTAGGAAAACCTTTAGAAAAGGAAGCTCTTTGTGACAGTATCAGAGGGCAAGGGGACTAGGGCAATACAGAGACAAAATCAGCAGAGTGCTGAAAACATGTCAAGAAGGACATGTCTAATAACTGGCTATTTAGATTTTTTCTTCCAAATGGAATCTTCTCTCTTGTTCTTCTAACAAAAATCATCTTTGTGGGCTGGTTAGATGTCTCAGTGGGCAAAAGAACTCTACTCAATGAGGAAAGGCCCTTGGTATGCAAACTGATGACCTGATTTCCAAACCTAGCACCCAGGAAAATGTGAAAGGATAGGATGAACTACATAAAGCAGTCCTCTGACTTCTAGATGTGTCCACTGATGTGCATACACACAAATATATACATCATGTGTACACACAATAATGTTACTAATAACAATAATAAATTGATAAAAAGCACGTTTTATGGTAATATGCTCTATTGACAACAATAAAACCTACTTGGGGCTAGAAAGATGGCTCAGCAGTTAAGATCCATGGCTGTCCTTCCAGAGAAGTGCTGTGGATGATTCATTGGTAAATAAAACACTGATTGGTCAGTAGCCAGGCAGGAAGTATAGGCGGGACTAAGAGAGAGAATAGAGATAACAGGAAGGCAGAAGAGAACACTGGAGCTGCCGCCAGGACAAGGAAGATGTAAGGTACCAGTAAGCCAGGAGCCATGTGGCAAAGTATAGATTAATAGAAATCAGCTGAATATAAGAGTAAGAGCTAGACAATGGTAGGCCTGAGCTGATATGGCCAAGCAGTTTAAATAATATAAATGTCTGTGTGTTTATTTTATAAGTGGGCTGCTGGAATAACAGGGCTTGGCGGGGGCTGGAGAGAAGGTCTCCAGCTACAGAGGACCTGGCTTTGATTCTCACAGGGAAGCTTACAACCCCTGTAACTCCAGTTTCAGGGGGTCTGACATATCCTTCTGGCCACTACATGCACATGGTGGACTGGCATCCATACTGGTCAAATACCCATAGGCATAAAAATATTTTAAAAATGAAAAAGTATTTTGTATATACTGTATATAAAAAACAGTATAACTGCTGTCTATATTAACTCTCCAAGAACATCATACTCCCTACCCTATTATAAAATACTACCCTAGAGTTACTCACTTTTATCTGTGTTACCATATTCTTTGTAGTATAATTGCAACACTCAGTATGGAAATGGCTTGAGTGTCCACTTAGAGTGACTGGAAAAGAGAATGTATTCCACTTCTGAGGCATAGAAAGAAGGATATCTCATTTGCAAAAACATAAATCAACCTGTAGGACAAAGAATGAGAGTAAAAGATGGAAGTCAATATACCAAGACGTAAGGGAAAACCCAGCCAGCATTGCCATTATTATAGCTGATAAAGTAGGTTTCAATACAACATCATTCAGAAGAACTCAAAGGTACCACATACTAACAAAATCAGCAATCCATCAAGAACACACACACACACACACACACACATACACACACACACACACATACACACACACATACAAACACACACACACAAGAACATGAATGCTGGAGACTATCTGGGAAGAAAGAATAGTAAGAAAAGTGGGGAGAACAGTGAGGAGTGAATGTTAGCAAGTTACCAAAAATATGTATGATGAAATTGTCATAATGAAACTTATTAGTTTGTACAATAACCGAAAATATTATTTTAAAAAAAAAGAATTTGGTGCTGGAGAGATGATCCTGAGTGTATTCCCGCTCTTGCATGGAACTGAGTCTAGCTCACAGTACCCATGTCAGGTGACTCACAACCAGCTATGACACTTGTTCCAGGGTTTTGATATCCTCTTGTTGTCACAGTGTGCACCCGCACACATGTGTGTATACATACATGCAGACACGTAAATATACATGGATAAAAATAAAAGCCAAACCTTTAAAAGTAACAGAATTCATGAGTTAAAATATCCCATATGCTTTTTCTAGAAAGAAAAAGTAATGCCTCTTTGAGGTTTTGAAAACAAATTACTAGATATTTTAACACAGTATACCATGTTAGTTTTCATACTATACTCATATCATGACAGGGAGAAATCATTTGTACTTGTACATTGTTACATGTGAATTTGTGGCATATTCATCAACCAGGAGGGAAGGCAGCTCAGGAATGATCCATCATCAGCACACTGGAAGTGTGCTGTTGTGTTTCTAGCGATGGTGGTGATGATGGTGCTGAGGCTAGATACCACTGAAGGTGAACATTCCTGCAGCAACCCCACCTCAGCAGATAAAGCAGAGCTTCAGCAGTGGGAAGCATGGCACAGACAGAGATGTCCAAGGTGGTTGTGGTCTTCCAAGGATTTCCAGAGACAATAGAGAAAGAGATCTCTTTTCTAGAGATGAATCAGGAAAGGCCACACACCCTTAAAATGCATGTAGTACTCACAGCCCTTGGAATAATATCAAAACCAGATAGAGACTTCAGATGATGAAGAGATTTTAAAAAATCACAGAAGTGATAATAAGTGGATGTGACTCTATCCGAAATCACCACTAGAGACTCCAGAAATAATTACACTTTCAAACTAAAGGTAGTCATTTGTTTGATAGATAGAAGTAAATATTGAAAACTACTTTAGGAAGTAAAAAGAAAGTTCCCTAGAAGTGAATGGCTATAAATGAATCAACAGCCTTTCAGTAATAATGGAAAACTATATACAATATAATGATGTCTTTAAGAATCCAGAGGAATCCTCTACAATCATTCAAGCATGAAGCTGAAAAGGAAACAAAGGTCACATTTTCAAAGACTGAGCTAAGTTAGCAGTTACATGTTAACATAAAATATCCCTTCCACCACAAAAGAAGATCCCATAAGAAAGGAGTGGGACGCAGGAGGGAACCGTAAGAAAATAATGGATTGTCTATTGACAAATACAAATGGATAGTTCCTGTAGAGATAGTGATTTGTGTATCAGAGAACTTAAATTTAAACTACACAAAAGAAAGGAGAAAATGTGAGTATGGAGACCACAAAGCAGATACTTTCTTTCGTCCCCACCCCCTTTTATTTTATGTATTTATTTTGGTTTTTCAAGACAGATTTTCTCTATGTAGCCTTGAACTGTGCTGGAATTCACTCTGCACACCAAGCTGGCCTCGAACTCATAAACATCCACCTGCCTCTGCCTATTGAGTTCTGGGATTAAAGGCGTGCACCACCATCATGTGGCAAAACATATATATCTCATATATAATATGATACATACTTTTTTCCATAATTGTTAATGAGAAGGATAGAAATTCAAGTCTGCAATCACTAATTTAGTATCATCCCTGATCTGTAGAAGTTGGTCCTTGTAGGTTCTACAATAGCTTTTTAAAAACCAAGAAATGGGTCTGGGAAAATAGCTCAGCTGTTAGGGTAACTGGCTGCTCTTCCAGAGGATCCCTGTTTGATTTCTAGAACCTACATGGCTGTTCCCAACTGTCTGTAACTTCAGTTCCAGAGGATCCAAGACCCTCTTTTGGCCTCTGTGGACATTGCACACATACACATAAACATACATACAGGCAAAACACCCATAAACATAAGAACTAAAATGAAAGACCTCAGAAACACTGGCTCATAGAAACCCCTAAGACCAGAGCATTTGTTTAAGTTCTTATGAATTTTTGGCATTAATTTTAGTTTAAGGTCCATATTATATTCCATGTGATAAATAGATACACAAAAATGTTAGCTACCAGGAATATTACTAAAACTGGAAATGGAAAGCAATAACCAGTGTAATGAAGTCATAAAGGCCAGAAATGATCAATAAAAGAGGCAAAGATGAAAGTGATTGTTGGTAAACAGAAAAAGAATAATTACACATGAAAAATATTGGATACATTGCAGAAAACATAATTTTGAGTCACAAACAATCCATAAGAGGTTCCTACAAAGATATTGTAAACGTAAGGAGTCAGTTGATGTTGCCACAAAGACCACCCAGCAGGTATCAAATGTTTCCTGTCTGAGTTATGCTTTTATTTACACCTTTCACAAAATTTAAATTTTCTCTTGGAAAGTTTTCTTTGACTCAGAAGCATGTCAGTTGATCAAGTGTTTCAAGAATTTCTATCCATTTTTTAGTTACTGATTTCTATTTTAATCTCATAGAAGTCAAAGAGTACATTTTGTATAATCCTGATAATTTTTGTTGATTTCTATATTTAAGTTGTATTCATTAATATTTTTGTATGGGTGATGCACACTGAATGTAGTGGGAAGAGGACAACTTATGGAAGTCTGTCTCTACCATACAGGTGCTGGTGAGCAAACTTGATTGACAGGCTGGCTTGATGGCAAGGGTCTTCACTCATGGAACTGCCTCAGCAGAGGTGGTAATTGAAGTGTTTTATGGTCCTACCCCAGATAATGCACTATTGAAAATTGATGGTTACAGGTGGGATAGAGAACTGATTTTCTTTAAGGGTATGGTCAGCTATGCTTCAGTGTATGGCTTCATACCAGAGAGACCAAGCAAACTGTTTTATTTTCCAATGAACATTCTATAGGAAATTAAGAATGCTTATTCTGCTGGTCTTGGAGGACATTCCAAGCATCATTCACTTGAGGGTAGATGTAGTGGGTAGCCATTCCAGCCTTGGCCTGGAAGTTCCAATCCCCACTGAGGCTTTGGTAATGGTCACGCCTACAAGGCAGGGCTGAGAGAGGATACTAAAGACCCAGGATCAAAAGGAGAGGCCTCTCTTGGTTCCAGGACCCTGGACGCTGGAGGTTCCAGAGAACACCGCCAGACTGTGCCATACCTTTCCCAGACGCTGAAACCTATCCCCTCATTTGTAAGTTACCCCACAAAATTAATCTTCCTTTTAACTACATGGAGTGGTCTTAATAATTTCACCAATATCTGGCACCTAACGTGGGGCACGAACCCAGGACCCTGAGATTAAGAGTAGGATGGTCTGTATGTCAAATGTGTTGCTCTGATTGGGTAAAATAAAGTGCTGATTGGCCAGTAGTCAGGCAGGAAGGATAGGTAGGTGGGACAAGGAGGAGGAGAATTGTGGTAAATAAAGGCTGGGGGAGAGACACTGCCAGCCACTGCCATGACAAGAAAGATGTAAGGTACTGGTAAGCCACATGCCACATGGCAAAGTATAGATTAATAGAAATGGGCTAAATATAAGAATAAGAGCTAGACAATGGTAGGCCTGAGCTAAGGGCCAAGCAGTTTAAATAATATAAGTGTCTATATGTTTATTTTATAAGTGGGTTGTTGGACTAACAGGGCTTGGTGGAGGCTGGAGAGAAGGTCTCCAACTACAAATGGCACCCAACGTGGGGCAAGAGTTTCCACCTAAAACCTAAAAAAAAAATAATAAAAGACTCTAAAACGGAGCTAAAAACAGCTTCCTAGTTGTCTCTCCCAAGTTAGCATCAGCCTGCCAGTTTGAGCTACTCTGGCGGGTTCCTGCTATGAGCCTTTGACCAGCAATATGGAGGGATTGAGGTGTTTGCAAGTGACACGTTATGCTATGTGATGGATTTAGCCTTTTCTAGTTTTGAAAAAAACAGAAGTAAAAAAAAGGTTTCTGGGCTATGCACTACTTTGATAGAACTGCTTCTGATAGTTGATGGTACACATGGCTCCAGACCCAGAGCTGTACCATCTCCACTTTGGAAAGCCAGAGCCAGCAGCCACAGCAGTGTTTCAGTCTTACAAAGATGGATATTACACAGAAAATGTGGTTTTTGTTGTCCTTGGGATTTTTAACTACAAAAAAAAAAAAAAAAAGATTTGATCATAAAAGTTGTTGAATTAAACAAGTATATAAATTTTAAAGGTACCTTGACTTCAAAATTTATATATAAGGATATGTTGCTTTGTAAAGAGTCTTTGCTTTTGTTTCCACAGAAAGCCAGAGGCTATGGATTTGTTCTAGATTAAGATACATCAGGTTTGATCAGCCAAGACCATCTGAAAGGTCTCCGATGACACCATGGCCCAGATGATCCAACATCCAGAATGGTTTCAAGGTAAACTGGCTCAGAGGTTCACCCTCATGGACTACTCCATAATCCTAAAATTTTCTTTATGTCCCCATAAAGCAGGAAGTAGTAAAAACTACGCCCACATTCCCAAATATATCAAACTGACTTTGGAGATGGAATTGGCTCACTCCTTCTCTAAACCCAGACATATTGCTAAAAGAAAAGGTTAAGAGATTCTTGTGTCCCAAATCAGAAGAGTCCTCTGATGTAGAACAGAGAAAAACCAATATTTTTATTTAAATTGGGTTGATTATAAATGTGATCTCTTTCTAAAGAAGAAAAGGGTATATGATATAGATATAATAGGAGAAAGGGGAGATTAATGAACTTACTTCTAAAGAGCAACAACTTGTTTAAAATGTTTTACATTGGTATAGATTTTAGTCTATTGATACAAACCTAAAGTTAATTTTGTTATACTGTGTGTATATTTCTACTCTTGTTTAAAGTATTATGTTTGTATAGCTCATTTAAAATTGTAATAGATAATTAAAAATAGATTAATAATTAGTCATCTATGATAATCATACTCGTAACCATGTTAGTTAAATCTTCTAGGTATACATAGAGATATTTCAGATAGATAGGTAATCTTCAAATACTTCAAGGACCTATAGAATATAGCATTTAAAATATTTTAAAAATTTACAGTTTCTGGACAGTGAGACATGTCTGCTCCTGGCAGCACCAATTTACTTCAGAGAAGAGGATGGGCATCAAAGACACTTCATATGGAGATTATCTTCACCTTGGCAAAAATAGCCATTTGGGCAAGAAACTGTTCTTGCCTGGACTGCTTGATCAACTGGACATGCAGGACCCATAGAAAGGTGACCACTAAACTTTGCTTGACAAAATGGACTTTCAGGTTCCTGCTTCACAGAGGAAACTGTCAGACATTCTACAGGACACTGAGAGAAGTGACCAAGAGACTCTATCCCTGTGGGCTGAAGACAAATGCCCCAACTTTACAAAGGAACATTAGGTGACTGTCCAGACTGCTGGCTGTCTCTGTCTACCCTGCAAGACTCCTGAAAGTTGCTTGCATCCTTCTCCTGGTTCTCAGGTAATATTATATCCTTCTGAGGTCTTTGATGTGGTTGAAGACTAGATAGTTATAATTTCCTCAGTTATAAAACCTTAGACTCACAAATATAAGATAGATAGGATATCTTCTTTAATATTATAACTGTAATTCTTGCTTGATAATTGTTTTGTTGTCTGTAATTCTACTATATAAAAGTTAAAACCTTGTGTTTTGAAAAAAAAGAAAAGGGGAAGTGCTATGGGATGTTCTGTATGTCAAATGTGTTGCTCTGATTGGGTAAAATAAATAAAGTGCTGATTGGCCAGTAGCCAGGCAGGAAGGATAGTGTAGGCAGGACAAGGAGAAGGAGAATTGTGGGAAATAAAGGCTGGGAGAAAGACACTGCCAGCCGCTGCCATGACAAGAAATATGTAAGGTACTGGTAAGCCACATGCCACGTGCCAAAGTATAGATTAATAGAAATGGGCTAAATATAAGATTAAGAGCTAGACAATGGTAGGCCTGAGCTAAGGGCCAAGCAGTTTAAATAATGTAAGTGTCTATATGTTTATTTTATAAGTGGGTTGTTGGACTAACAGGGCTTAGTGGGGGGCTGGAGAGAAGGTCTCCAACTTCAGGTATCTTACCCCCTTACCAACTTTCAGCCTTTGTGTCCTATCAGTAACTAAAGAGAAGGGTGTTGAATCTGTGCTCTTAAAGGGGAACAGTCTCCTTCCTTTAGTTTTTTGATGCTTTGCCTTCTGCGCTCTGCTGTGCTGTTTTGTCCATGCATGCTAAGGTTCATATGTCATCTTAGAGATGACATTTTATTATATTTCTTTTGAAAAGCAGCTTCCTGTCTGTATCTGTAAAAATAATGTAAGTTCAATTCAAACAACTCTGTACCACTCTCCTGTACTGTGGATCCCCTGTGACAAACATTTGCAATTTCCTCCTCCTGTCACTTACAATGGTCGTCATTCCACTTATCTATCTGCCATAACCACTCGATACATGCTTATTATCATTGCCTAACCAGACACTTAACTTTTGTGTGAATTGAAATGGGAACCTGATATCTTATTTCACAATCCTTTATTCATTCTCTGGCATCTAAAAACAAAATCTCAGTTTCTCTTCTCTATCACTTACATCTGCCTTGAATGATTCTTCTGACATCCCTCCTAAGGTAAGTTTCTGACAATGAATTTTACTGGATTTTTTGCTTTTTGTTTTGTTTTGTGTTTGGGAGGTCTCAGGTAGCCCAGGATGCCCTCAGATTTACTATGTAGCTCAGGATGACTTTGAACTCATGATCCTCTTGCCTTCACCTCCTTCCCAAGGGCTGGGAGTACAGGTGTACACTACCACATATAGTTTTTGAGTTTGGCTTTTGAATAATAATTTCAATTAGAACAAAAGAATAATGGTGTGCTTAAGGGTAACTTCAAAGACTTAAAAATCTCCTTCCATTGTCCATTGGTTTGCATGATGTCTATTAAGATGCCAGTGGTAATTTGCATTCTTAGCCTATTTATTAAGGTAAAATGAGTATTTTCTTCAACCTCCTTCAATATTTTCCTTTTCCTCAAGTTTCTCTTGCTTTCTGAACTTAACTTTGGAAACTTCTAGAAACTAGTTCTTCAAAGATTTTTCAGTTTACTTTTTGCATTAAATTTTATTTTTATACATTTTTAACATTTTCTCATATATATTAAAGTTCTATTTGTAATCTTTCCCTTCAATTCTCTTTTCTATTTTCATTTCAATGTGAAAAGTTACTATTGGCTTATCATTAATTTCTAAATTTTTAAAAGTGTACATGAGAATTATTATTACTGTCAATGTAGAATATTTTCTATCTATTTCCCATTGATATTTAGAGTTTACATCTCTCTGATAGCATTATTCCTCTCTTATTACCCATCCTATACACTTTCTTTTGGGTTCCATAACATAACAAACATAGTGGTTTTGAATACTCTATGGATTACAGTGTATTCACATTATCTGAATTGTGTTCTTTAGAAATTTCTTGAACAGAGTCTGTTTGGAGTTTCTTTCAGCTGTAAATAATATCCTGTATAATAAGAACTTGGTGTGATAGCAAGAAATGATGGACAAGGACTGTTTTTAACCTGATCTCAGTTGTTTTGTCTTCTGACATGTTTCAGTGCTGTGTCCTCTGTACACTTTATGACATGGCTGTGTTTTCCTTTTTCCTGAACGATATGTTACCATGCTATTTTCTTAAAGCTTCATTTCTTGATGTTAAATTTGCAGCTGAGAATAGGAACTTAAAAGGAACTGGTAAGATCTGTAGAAGAATTTTACTCCAGGTAGATCTTTCCTAGGCTCTCCTCTTATAAGGACTCCGTGGAGTTCTTGATGGAACGCCAAGTGTGGAGTCCTCACAACCTGATGGTTCCCCCAGTGCCTTTCCCAAGTTGCCTGGCATACAGTCTCCAAAACTCATCTAAATAATTCTGTATGATTTCGTCCTCCCCTCTGTGTGTGAGTCAGTTTCTCCACACAGTAACATGTATTGGTTCTTTTGTCTCTGAAAATACTTGGCGTCAGATCTGGAGAGATGGCTCAGCAGTTAAGAGTACTTGTTGCTCTTTCACAACACCTGTTCCCAGCTCCCACATGGCAGTTCATAACTGTCTATAATCCCAGTTCCAGGGGATCTGACAGCATTCTGGCTTCTGTATGCACCAGGTATGCACACAGAGCATAGACATACATGCAGGCTTCTGCACACACTAGGCATGCACACAGAGCACAGAAATAGATGCCAGCAAAACACTAATACACATAAAATAAAAATGAATAAATCTTTTAGAAAAATACCTGTGTCTCAATGCTTCTTAATTATAATATATCCAACACCCTTAATTAACCAGTAATTTGAAGAAAATGTGTGTTTTTCTTCATTTCTCTAGATCTTTTAGCGTGGATTGTAAGAATGGAAGTAGTAACCCCCAAGCCCTGTATGAGCTGGAGCCGGACCTAGAGGCTTAAACACTGCAGAAATAGTTTTTGAAAGATAAAGGTATAAGCATCAGAAAGTTCTAGAAAGTGTAAAAAAGAAAGCAGGTAAATGTTGCAGAAAATTGATAGTGTAACGAAAGTGTCACAATGTGATTTCCTAGTTTCTGAAAGTTTTATTTATGATGCACTTAGCAGTGGGAAAGAACTGTCTAGAACTTTAATGGAAAACATGCTGTGCCTCTGACCTGAAAAACCAGAGTCCCAAACAGTCAATGGTGACAAATATTGGAAAGTGATTTGTTACTTCAGAAGGCAGAACCAAAGGAAACCCAAAAATCTATACATAAACTTTGTGCAAAGGACCAGGTGTCCACAAAGTGATGTACATGTAAGGTGCTGTGAAGCACTGTTCACGGAATAACTGACCAGGCAGAGGATTTAATTGTTACTCCAGAGACAAAGTTTGCAGCTTGGGTGAAAACAAATCAATTGCCCACTGAATCATCAATCAAAGAAAATTAATATTGTTCAATAAGATATAGCAGAATTTGGAATCTCCATCTCTCCATGGTGGAGCATTCAAAATATCCCAGCTTCAAAATTCTTTTCAATATGTAAATGACAAGTAAAATACATGTGACTGAGTCTAAATGAAAAAGGCAACCAGAGGAATCTAACCACAAAGACTGTAATGTTGCACTTGGTAGACAAGGCTTTGAAAACAGCTATTATAAAGGTAGAATAAATGTAAATGTACTCTATATTAATAAAGAACATGGAAAACAGCAAGAAATGGAAGATATTGAAAGTGGGTAGGAGGACAACTGTTAACCTGAAGAATATAACATACCCCATAATATACTTACTGAGCTTGTTAGCAGAATTTAAGACAAAGATAATCAATACAAATTATTAAATTTGCAGACAGTAACAGAAAGAAGATATTGAAAACAAATGAATGGGGCTCTGGACTCCAGAAGAGTCCAGATTTCAGATGTGCAGAATTTCTTTACAGAATGAAAAGGGCAGGAACAATGGGATTTCAAAGAATATGGGTCAGTTAGGTCTAGAGAGATGTCTCAGAAGTTCAGAGTACCTGCTGTTGTCTTATAGGCCACAGGTTCAGTTTCCAGCGTCCACATGCCAGCTTACAATCAACTATAACTCCAGTCCCATATATGACACCTTCTTCTAGCTTTCTTGGGCACCATGCATGCACATGATACACAAACATACATGTAGGAAAAGCACCCACATGTGTAAGAAAATAATAATAAAAAAATTTAAAATATTGAATTGGCTATTTTAATGTCATATAAGATGTGCATATATAGAAATGTCATTGCAAATAAAGAGGAATGTTTTAAAATGGTGAAATGCTTCTTTTCACCAGAAAGTTATAAAATATAGGGTTTATGGGAATGATCAGCCAGTAAAGTGCTTGGCACACAAGCCTGCAGACGACTTCATTTCATTGGAATCCACCTAAAATGTGGAATGCTGGTATGTGCCTCCAAGGCCAGCACTAGAGAGGCAAGACAAAGGGACCCCTGGGGCTTAATAGTCAGCCAATCTAGGGCAATCTTCCAGCTCCAGGTTAAGTGAGAGACCAATTCTCAAAAAAAGAAAGTGAAGAGTGATTTAAGAAGATACCTAATTTCAACCTTTCCCTCCACAACACACACACACACACACACAAACACACACATCATACAGTGTGATTTACTATAGGCAAAACGTGAATAATTATGAGGTAAAAAGCCATCCATTGGTATGGTAGGAAGTTTTATGTCCCCTCTTAGCGTGTGTGATGATGTGGACTCCTGGCAGCTCTATGATTTGGGTGGGAGATAAGATAGGTCTTCTTATGAATCATATGCATACTGAACACATAAGAGACCCAAGGAGGCTCACTGTGTAATTATTTATCAGTTTACTTCTTTACAGTACTGGACATCCTTTCATAACTACATGTTGATTACATGTAGGGCATTCAGTTATATTTAGAAGGGAAATGGAATCTCTGTGTCAGAAGAGGAAATCCCTGGTGTTCAGTTTCTACTAAAATTATGTCACCTTTGATTATTGAGAAATTTTCAAACATGCTCTTGAATCCTTTTGATAAGATCCAGGGAATGCCCGGTTTCTCCTGAACTACAGCAAAGACGTTAACACATAGTATTGTCCTTCCTTTATATATCAGTTCCAAACAGATACCCTCTCAGAGTGCTGAATCCATAGCATGAGTTAGGAGGCTGTTAAGAAAGCATATGCCTGCTCTTCTGTGAGAGCTTCCAGGGGCCAGGAGATCTCTTCCTAGCCACTAGACTTCAGGCACAAGAAACTAGATTATGGGTAACCTTGTTGTGACCTTGAGTCACTGTCTATAGACTTCAGTATTACGTACTGACCTACCCACATTTTAGTCATTGAAACAATGTCATTGCCTTTGTGGTTATATGGAAGTGAGAATATGTGATCTTTTCATTATAGAAAGAAACACATTGTTTTCCTAATCTAGTAGATTCTCTCCAGAGAATATTTAAAATCAGGCCATGTAAGCACTTGCCTGAAGTCTCAATGCTGAAATTGCAAATCTCAAGTGTAAAATATCTCACAGAACTTCCAGAGTTCATGTTTCTAAGAGTTTTCTATGTGACCCTATGCCTGGCAAGACTTATTACACATGCCCCAGAGGGAACTGATGAAAGACCAAAGTAAATATATCACCAACACCCATGTTGGTAAACCAGTGATTTCTAATTCTTTTATTTATTAGATTATAGTATAATTACATCATTTCCCCCTTCCTTTTCCTTCCTCCAAATACTTCCAGCCATATACCTCTCCTTGCTCTTTCAAATTCTTTGCCTCTTTGCTCTTTGTCATCAATTTTGTTACAAATGCACACACACACACACACACACACACACACACACACACACACTCCTAAATGTAGCCTCCTTGGTATAGTATTGCTTGTTTTCAGTGCTGACCATTTGGTATTGGATAACCAACTAGGGCACTCTTTGCTGGGGAAGACCATTTCTCTCACTCTCAGCGTTCCTTAGTTGCCTGTAGATGAACCAATGAATTTTATTGTGTTTACTGAAAGAAATATCAGTGAGGGCTTATTTGGAGCAACAAGATAAACTCAAAGACAGTTGCATCGTCAAAATCCCACCCCAGCATGGGTGACAGTTTATGAAATCTATAAAATTAGTATGCACTGCTCAGCTTATAGGCAGCTTGACAGGTTGGAGAGTGCCCTTTCTAGGTAGCTCCCTTGGTCTGAACCTCTTTTGGGTAGTTCAGATGATATGCCTCCTCTATGTTGCTAGGCTAGTCTGATCGTATTCCTGACAGCTCAACTTATCTGAGAATGTCATCAGAAGTTCTTAGAGCTTATTGAACACAGGCTTGAGGAGGGAGGAGCTTAGTGAATCTAATCAGTTTCAGAGACTTCCTGAAGCCTTTGAGTTCTTTACTTTCTAAGCTTAATGAACTTCCATACAAGCTGGAATGTTTCACCTCTCCTTAGAACATCCTGGGCCCATAATCTTCCCTCCAAGATGGAAGATTTAGGTAGGGTATTGATAGATGCCACAGTTCTAGGCAACAATGGTAGGAATGGAAAATCTAAATCTATTATCAATAAATAGAAAAGTGAAATATAACCATTTCACCAAAAGATTGACTTAACATATATCTAGATAAATGGTGACCATTTCTTACTAAATGAAACCATAGCAAACAGGAAAGTACAAGCTTTACTTATGGCAAGCCATACTAATAAATCCTTTTGATCATTACTGAAAATAAATTGGCTTAAACAAATATTAATGAGAATGTAACTGGTAGGGTCTCAGATGTTAAATAAGTAATTGCATGCAAAATTCCTTTTTCTACTTCAAATGGTCAAAGCATGGATATATTAATGGAAAAAAGCAAATGTAATCCTGTTGCTTTAAAGACCAATTTTTTAAAAGATTTATTTATTTATTTTATGTATGGATGCCTTTATTCCAGAAGAGGTTATCAGGTCCACTATAGATGGTTGTACACCATAATGTGGTTGCTGGGAATTGAACTTAGGACCTTTAGAAGAGCAGCCAGTACTCTTAACCACCAAGCCATCTCTCCAGCCCTAAAGACCATTTTTAAGTAAAAGATTTAATTTATTTTATTTTTATCCCTCCCCCACCGTGTGTGTGTGTGTGTGTGTGTGTGTGTGTGTGTGTGTGTGTGTAAACAGTTGTCTGGGACAGAAGAGGGTGTCTTGTCCCCTGGAGCTGGAGTTAGTTACAAGCAGTTTAAAGCTATCCAGTGTGGGTGCTGGTACCTGAACTCTGGTCCTCTGGAAGAGCAGCAAGGGCTTATAACCACTGAGCCATCTCTCTATCTCTGAGAAGAAAAAATAAAAGACTAACAAAACATAATCACTTTCATAGCTAACCTTTACCAATCACCCTATCCTGACATGAGCACATGTATCTTCACCTACATACCAGGAGAACTCAAATATCCATACTACTTCTGCAGATTCTTTATGCCTCCCGAGGGTGAACCACCGGAATCTTGGTACAGAAGGTTGGAGATGAGGGAGGATGGGGAATAGATGGAATACTAACACATAGAATCTCTCTCTCTCTGTTTCTGGCATGGTTTTCTTCCAGTAGAGCAATAGAGGAGGACACAGCACTCAAGTGAAGAGGATGAAATGCCTCTTGCTTATACGTGTATCTGTGTGCACATGAATATGGTGCCCGCTGATGTCAGAAGATGCCATCAGATCCTCTGGAACTGAAGTTACAGTTGGTTGTGAACAACCATGTTTGCTGAGAACCAAACTCAAACATTTGAAAAAGCAGCCAGCATCGGTTATCCTGAACCATTTCTCCAGCCCTTTTGCCTTTGCTATTCTTACAGACTATAGAAGTTTTTCTTGAATGAACACTTGCTGCTGTACATCCTGGGGACAATTTCAGGAGACTAAATTACTGGTTATTTTTGTAATTTCCCCCAGTTATATTACCACTTTACTGTGAAGATGGTTAATTAAGCACATTATTCTGTCATTTTAGAAGTACTGGTCTGTCAGTTTCATTTTAAAATTCAAGTAAGAAATCCCTTTAATTAATGCTTTCATGTTGAACTACCAATTCTGAAATGAAGACTATTTGTCAGCATGTACAGTTAAATATTTTATCAATTTCATTTTATTTTCCACCATAATTCATTGTTATCTCAGTAAGTGTTTTTGGTTCCTAAATGCAGTGGGGAAAGAAGTAAAGAAAGAGTGGTGGGCTCTTTTAAATTGTTTATTTCTAACTCTGTTGAAATGAGGCCAAGTACTGTCATCCAAATGACATGATTGCTACCTTTCTTTTGGTTTAATTGATAGCTGTATTTTTTTTTAATTAGCAAGTGTGTGCCTTTCTCTCTCTCTCTCTCTCTCTCTCGTGTGTATATGGGTGGATGTGTGTGATAATGTGTTCATTTGTGTGTGTGTGCGTGTGTGCGTGTGTGTGTGTGTGTGTGTGTATGTGTGTGTTTCTTTTTCTACCTTGTTGAAGCAAGTTTTCTTTTCTTGTTTCTTGCTGTACTGTGTACTACAGGCAGGATGACATTTGAGCATCCATCTGATTCTCCCATTTACATTTCCCATCTCACTGTAGGAGTTCTGTGGTCACTGACATGTGCTACCACATCTGGCTTTTTCCATAGGTTTTGGGACTCAGACTCAGGCCATCAAGTAAGTTGTTTACCCACTGAGCAATCTCCTCAGCCCCACAACTCTGCTTTTAAATATGTATACACACTTAAAATATATTTCCAATGTATAATTTTCCAATGTTCTATCAGAAATGGCTTTGGAAATGTTGATGTTATTTATGTATCAGCATTTTTTTTAACTTCTTGGTAGATTTCTATATTCAGTTTTCAGCCTTGAAAATATTTTCCATTGAAGAGCTCCTAATAGACTTTTGTTAAGTGGATTACTAATGACTATTAATGAACACTATTCTAGCTATTAGATTGTAATTGTTTAACTAATTGGGTACTTAACTATTTTGAAATTTTACTCCACATGAAAAGGTCAAATAAAGCTATTCCCATGCCCATCGGCTCATATCATAGTGACATAGGTAAAGTTTGTTCTTTTGAAACATACATTGTTACTGGCTATAGTCACTCTGCTGAACAAGAGTTTAGACTTGTCTTTACTGTCTGAAACTTTATATCTTTGGCCAACATTCTTTGGCCTCACTCTCCATCTATAGTCTTTGGTAATCAGCATTTTGCTCTCAATATCTGTGACTTCAAATGTTTGGATTCAACAACATGTAGTACTGTGCAACATCTGTGCCTGGCTTATTTCACTTATCATAGCATCCTCTGGGTGGGTTGCATTGCTGTAAATGATAGGATTTCATTCCTTGTAAAGCTGACTAGTGTCCCCTTGTGTATGTCTTCCACATTTTCTTTATCCTTTCATCTGCTGCTGGGAACTTGGATTAACAATACATCTTAGGTCTTACATAAAACTTTGCAGTGAACTTAGGGTTATAAACATCAACACGTTGGCTTCAGTTCCTTGGGACATGTTCCAATATCTGAGATTAGCAGGGTCACATGTAACTCCATGGTTTAGTTTTTGAAAAAGCTCTACACTATTCTCAAAATAATTGTGCATCCTTTTCATTCCTACCAGAGTCTACAAGACTTATCCTTCTCTCATGTCCTTGCCCAGACTTGTCTTTATCTTTTAGATACAAGCCATTCTAACAGGTGTAAAGCAAAATTTCAGTATGCTTTTTATTTGCATTTCTATAATTAGTAGTGCAAAATGTATTTACATGCAATTCTTAGCCATTTGTATACCTTCCTTTGAGAAATGTGCTTGGGTTCTTCATTAAGTATATGGCATTAAGATTGATTTTTAGCTATTCAATTGTTTCACTTATCCAGAGGGCCTGATCCAGCTTGAACTGTTTGGGAGGCACCCAGACAGTGGAACCTGGACCTGTCCCTAGTGCAAGAGCTGGCTGTTTGGAACCTTGGGCTTACACAGGGACACTTTGCTCAGCCTGGAAGAGGGGACTGGACCTGCCTGTACTGAATCTACCAGGTTGAAATGAATCCCCAGGGGACTCTTTGCCCTGGAGGAGATGGGAATGGAAGGGAGGGGCTGGGGGGAAGGTGGCGGCAGGGGCGGGAGCGGGGAGGACAGGCGAACCCATGGCTGATATATAAAATTAAAACACAAATATAATACAATAAATAAATAAATAAATAAATAGAATAAAGATTGATTTTTATGTTTGCATTCTTACATATTTTAGATATTAATCTTTCATTAGATGAATGGTTCATAAATATCACTTTTGCCATTTCTGTGTGTTGTTCTTACATTTACGTAGTTGTTTCTCTGCTGCACAAAAGCATTAAAATTTTATATAATCTCAAATTTTCACTTTATTTCCCTCTATAAAGCCCTTTTATTTATTTTTATTTTATTTATTTCTTTTAACTAATTGCTATAGTCAGGATTTCCAGTAACATGCTGAAGTGGTGTCCCTGATCATAAAGGATGTCTTTCATTGTTAGGATGAATATGAGTACCATGCTGCCACACAAGTCCTTTACTGTGTTGGAGTTCATTCTTCTTAACATAACTCTGAGGTATTCTGTTATCAAAATACATTAAATTTTGACAAATCTTTTTTATACATTCATGGAAATGAACATATTCTGATTTATTACTTTATTATTTTCATATGTCTCTCTGTGTATGTATAAGTTCAGGTACTCTCAAAGGCTACAAAATGACATCAGAGCCCACAGATTGGGGGTTACAGAAGATTGTGAGTCCCTTGATATGGGTTCTGGGAATCAAACTTGAGTCCTTTGAGAGTAGTGTATGCTCTTAACTGCTGAATCATCTTTTCTTTTATTTCTCTAATTAAAATGCAAGTATACCATTTTCTCCTTTCTTTCCCTTCCTCAGACTTCTCCCATCCCTTCTTTGTTCCCCTCTGAAGTCTTGGACATTTATCTGTCATTGTCACACGTGTACCTCTGCAGGGATGATATATTGAACTGTTTATCCAATGAAAAGTGGTTAGCTCTGAACTAGTATACATACAAGTAAGACAAGACAGACTAAGCAAAATATATTTGTATTCTTTAATTTTTTAATGTGATATGAAATTTGATCAATAGGAAATGACAATTCCAAATGTTATCACATGTATTTGTGTATATATGCAAACATATGTATACACGCGTATGCACAACTCCATGCATATCAACAGTACATGTGTGATATCAGAGGACAAACAACTTGTGGGATTTGGTTCTCTGTACACACTATACAGATCTCAAGAATCAAATTCAGCAAGTCATATGAACAGAAAGCACTTTTGCCAGAAGATCCACTGGGATGGTAGCTTTACTAAGCTATCCAAATAAAGTCATAGGAGATATCTATCCAGTAGATGTGTAAATCTTGACGAAGTGACAAAAAAAAAAAAAAACATGAAAAAACCCAGATATGACTTCTCTAAAATATATTAACTCCTCAGTTATCAAATACAAGTACAAGCAAGGCTAGCAAGCCCTTAGACTAAGGAAAAGAGAGAGGAGAAGAGATAGGGTGGAGGTGGGGGAACTGAGGATCTACATTGATGCTATTAAAGAATAAAAGTGAATATTCTACCCAGAACCAATGAAACCCTTGAGATTATGAACAAATACTAATACTTTGAAGACAAATCTTCTTCAAACTGGAAATTCTTGGGAAAAAAAAAGAATAAATTCCTGCACATATGACCTATCAAAATTAAATGAAGAGGATATAAATAGCCTAAACAATTAATAATGAGCAATGGGATTGAATCTGTAACAGCAAAACTCCCTGAAATGAATCTCAGGACATGATAATTCCATGTCAACGTTTCTAGAATTAACACCAATATTACTCAAAGCATTCTTTAGCACAAAAGGGCAAGAGCTATTATCCAAATCTTTGTATGAATTTAACATTATCCTAATACAAGATAAAAAAAACACAGAATAATTTTTAATACAAAGATTGAAAAGTATGGACGAATTTTTCCAATGAATATAAACACATAACTTATCAACAAAATATTTGTAAACCAAATTCAACGATAACATTAAATATCTAAAACACAGTTGTCTTAGTTTGGGTTACTATTGCTGTGATGAAACAACATGACCAGAGCAACTTGGGGAGGAAAGGGTTTATTTCAGCTTACATTTCCAGATAACAGTCCATCACTGAGGAAAGTCAGGGCAGGAACTCAAATAGCAGGAACCTAAAGGCAGGAGCTGATGCAGAGATCATGTAGGAGTGCTGCTTACTTGCTTGCTCCCTGATGCTTGCTTGGCCTGCTTGCTTAGAACCCAGGACCACCTGCCCAGGGATAACACCACCCACAATGGGCTGTTCATCTCCATCAATGACTAATGAAGCAAATACCTTACAGCCAGATCTGATGGAGGCATTTTCTCAATTGAAGTTCTTTCCTTTTAGATAACTCTAACTTGTATCAAGTTGACATAAAACTAATCAGCACAACAGTAATTACATTTATAAGATGAATTGCTAAACAGTCTTACTAATAAAAAAAGACAAACCTGGAGCCAGATATTGGGGTGAAAGCTGAGAGATCAGAGGAATAGAACAAGCCACAGCCAACCTTACCTGACCAACTCCTCAGTCTCCAGAGAGAGCTGCTTCCTGCATACTCATGCATATGTACCTTTTTGTGCCCTGCCATCTTACTTCCTCTTTCCTCCCAGCTTCATCACTTCCTCTTTTCATTCAGCTCTATCACTTACTGTCTGTTTGTACAAACCTCCAAACCTCTATGGTTAACTAGCACTGGGATTAAAGTTGTGTGCCATCACACCTGGCTCTGTTCTCAGTGTAGCCTTGAATTTACAGAGATCTGGATGGATCTTGCCTCTGGAATGCTAGGATTAAAGGCCTGTGCTACCACTGCCTGACCTCTATGTTTAATACAGTGGCTGACTTTTTCCTCTGATCACCAGATAAGATTTATTGGGGTACACAAATAAAATATCACCACATACATTGTTTTCACTCTAGGAATGCAAAGATGGTTCAATATATTAAAATCAAAAATTGGAACACAGAACATAGATGGCATCAGGTACAGAAGAGACACATAGTCATTCAACAGATGCAGAAAAACTCTGACAAATCTCAACATTCTTTCATCATAAAAATCCTAGAAAAACTGAAAATACAAAGAACATGTCCCCAAAAAACAAAGACTGTTTGCAACAAATCTGTAGCTAACATTGGACTAAATAAGAAACAAAATAGAAAAAGCTGAAAGCATTTTCTCTAAAACCAGGAATGAGACAAAGGTGAAATATTTTCTCTGCTCATACTCAGAATAGTATCTCAGCCCCATGCAAAGTAATAAAGCAAGAAAAACAATTAAAATGGATATGGATGTTTAAGGAAGAAGACTATCCTACATGTGTGGGGCATACTTGTCACCATAGAAATCAGGAGGGAAAGGTCTGTTTTCAATGGCTTCTAAGATGAGTAAGAATGAAGCTAACTAATGAGATGAATGACCACTATAGTGAAACATTTGAAATAATAAACAATTAAAAACTAAAAAGATAGAAAGAGCCCATGTTTACAGACTGGAACAATTAAAATTATAAAAATGACTATGTCATCAAAAAAGATCTACAAATTCATCTCAGTTCATATCAAATGTCCAATGATCTGCTTCATAGACTTAGTAAACTTCTTAAAATTCTTAGTGAAGCACACAAGACTCTGAATACTGCATGTAACACCATTAGATTGAAAGAGAAAATCTGGCCATATGATAATACCTGATGTTAAATTATACTACAAAATCACAGTAACATAAAAAGTGTGGCATTGGTAGAAAACAGAATCAACCATTTGACTAGAATGGAAAACACACTATGTACACAGAGCAACAGCCACCTGATTTTCAACAAAGATGAAAATCTTTGGCCAAAACTATGTTCAAGAATTAATAGCCTCATCAATAAATGGCAACGGAGAAACCACAAATGCATAGAGAAAAGAGGGAACGTAGATTCTTTCTTCTCATCAACTCAAGGTGGATCAAATATTTTAATATAAGACCTGAAACTACAATGTACAGAGGAAAATACTTGGAACTATAAGCTTAGGCTTTCTGGAAAAATCTAAGATACCATAAATAATTACAAGAATTGACAAATGACATCACATGAAATTAAAAAGTTCTGCACAGCAAAGAAAACATTGATAGGGTTAAAGAGACAGCCCATAAGATGGGAACTAATCTTTGCAAACTATACATCTGGCAGGGGTTCATATCTAGATTATAAAAAGAATTTAGGAAGCTAAACTGCAAAAATAATTCAATCTATAAATGGTCACCAGAAAATAAATACAAATGCAAAAACACATGTAAAAGTTTTAGCATTCTTATTCAACAAATAAATGGATCTAATTTGAATGGCTGGCACCAAGAAAGCAAATGATAAATTCTGGAGTGAATGTGGAGATAAATGAGCCCTTGTAAAACATTACTGGGGGTATAAAGTTTGCAGACATTGGCTGAAAATCAGTATGGAGGTCCACCAGAAAACCAACAACAGGACACCATGATTTAGATAAATCTCCCTTAGGAATACCCAAAAGATTATACATCAACATATCACATACAAAGCTATACAGTGAGGCTAACTGGTCTGTTATTCTCAATGGGATCAACCTGAGTGTCCATCAACATATGAATGGCAACCAATTAAGGAGTTATCCTGACATCAATTTTAAAGCAAGTTAGTGATATAGGGTGTAAGTGAGCACTATGTAGGGCAAGGTGGAGTTGATTTCAAGTCTAGCTTCCTGTACTTTGGTACAGCTATTTCCATATTTATTTTTCTGCATTTATTTTATACTAAAACTTAAGCTGGGCCGTGGTAGCGCACGCCTTTAATCCCAGCACTCGGGAGGCAGAGGCAGGTGGATCTCTGTGAATTCGAGGTCAGCCTGGACTACCAAGTGAGTTCCAGGAAAGCACAAAGCTACACAGAGAAACCCTGTCTCGAAAAACCAAAACCAAAACCAAAACAAAAACAAAAAACTTAAAAAGACATTATATTTGGGTGCCATAATTTAAACTTATTAAGTAATTCTATTTATCTCATTTATATGTTAATGTATTTTCTTATGATATTCAAGTTCTGTTTCTAAGCAATGATCTACAGGAAGAAACTTTTGAATTTACAAAGCATGGAAAGTTGTAAATAATCTCTTACTCATTCCACATATATTGTATTATATTTTAGTAACCCAATTGTTATAAAAATTTGATCTTTGGAGAAGTATTTCACATGTATTTTTGACAAAATGTAATCTTTTGCAGAAAGCTTATATATCCATAATCATTCAAACTGTGGTTATAATTTCAATTAATAAATCTCTCTCTCTCTCTCTCTCTCTCTCTCTGTGTGTGTGTGTGTGTGTGTGTGTGTGTGTGTGTGTGTGTGTGTGTGTGTTGATGTGTGGTGAGTATACATATATGTGTATGTGAAGGCCAGAGGTTGATGTTAGACATCTTTTCTCCATGGCTGCTCACTTTTATCTTTTGAGACAGAACCTTTCCTTAAAAGTGACACTCATCAATTTGCTTGGGCTGAATGGCTAATGAGCTTTAGAGACCCACCTTTTTCATGCTTCCTCACCCCCAAGGCTGAGTTTATAGATAGGGACCACAATGCCTGTATTTTTGTGTGGCTTCTGGAGATACGAACTCACATCTTTGTGCTTGCTTGCAAGCACTTTACCAATGAGGCCAATCTCTCCAACTCTGGATACTTACTATTTTTGATTGCTTTGTCTAAAAGAACATCACTATGGTAGGCATTCATTACTTCTGTGTCACAACACAGAACAAATTGATTTTTAAAATATACTGAGTCCTAAAGTAAACAAAGACATTAATGAGTAAACCAGTCTATTGATATTAATGGTTCTGATATTTATTCCTTAACCAAAGGAAAGGCTCTTCTCAAACTACCTGGAAAGACAGAGCTAGTGGAACATCTACTGACATGAAAATATAACCCAGGAGTTGGAAGTATTCAACTTTTAGAACATGGAGTGATATCTAGACACAGCCTAGCCCACAAAATTTCATTATACAGGCAAACATTTCCATCTGTGAGGTGTTACTGGTTATATAATATAGCCAATTACAAAATTACACTGTAATCTCCTTAGCAATAGTGTTTTGTTATTGTTATTGGTCACTATTAGAGTTGCAATATATACAAGACTTTTGTGAGTGATGAGTCTAGCAGCCCCTGCCACAGAGAGCTTACTGAGATGCAATTGGTATAATAGCACTTAAGAGAAATATTCTGCAGACAAATAGGTGGCCTCGGCACTTTCACCAAGTAGGAAAGAACCAATAAATACCCACCAACACATGTCTACATAAATTGAAATGTATTTAGAAAGACTTGAGGTGATTTGTAAAGGGCAGAGTCCACCGTTTTACTGCTTCAAAATAGAGAGAAAAAGTAATTCATACTTTTAAATTAGCTTTGAGTCATAGCGGGGAGAGGCCTGAATGGAAGTAATTATCAGCTGAGTAATCTCATTAACTTGAGGTAGCACTGAGCCGAGCACTCCAGGTATTAGCTTCTCAAATCTATTCATGAAGTCACATACATCACACGACTTTCACCCGTGTCACCAGCTACAGACACCCAGAAAACAACTCATGAAGGATTAATATAGATTTAGGCAACATTATTAAAAGGCTATATAAAAATGAATTTTGGGTCAAGGGTAATAAATGCATCAAGGGCTATGCATTAGGATACTTCAAGAGTTCCACTTCAAACTAAAATGACCCCACATAAAATTTCTCTCTTCATCACATTATGATTCATAACAGTAGAAAAATTATAGTTATGAAGTAGCAATGAAAGTAATTTTATGGTTTGGGGTCACCACAACATGAGGAACTGTATTAAAGGATTGCAACATTAGGAAGGGTGAGAACCACTGATCTAGAGTATATGAAGGAACAGAGGGGGCGTCCTCTCTTTACTTCATCTTTAGCATGTAACTTATGAGCTATTTTCATGGTGTAACACCTGCTGAGTGTGTAAATAATACTCATCATAAAGACAAATGCATATTTCTCTCATCTTTATAAGTTAATTTTTTTCATTTAAAAATCTCTGAAGTGTTTTTTCATGACTGTTCACATTGATCTCTCTTAGAAAGCTTGAAGAATCTTCTATAAGTATATGATCATTATTATATTAAAATAATATCCAGTATTTTATTGGGGAATCTTTGTGGATTCTGAATTAAACATGATGTCATAGGAATATCTTTCTCATAAGAATGAGATGTATAAGAGTATTTGGGAATTATTAATAAATATGGAGAGCTGAGGTGTAACTTTGAGACACAAAACAGCATCAGGACCACAGACAAGACAAGAAGACTCAGGGAAATTAATACAGTCAAAAGAAGAAGCTCAGAAGACTAATTTTGGAATCCCCAAGTGGTGGTGGAAAAAATACCATTTCATGTATATTTTTAACTTTTCATTTATTTATTTAATGTGTTTGTGAAGGGGTTGCAGGGTGCATGCCACCATATCTGCATGTGGAAGTTAAAGGACAACTTGCATATAGGTACCAGTATCCAACTCTGGCCAAGAGGCTCGATGGCAAGTGCCTTTACCCATCGAGGAATCTTGCCACCAGCCTCAACAATTACTTTTAAAGTCACTGCAGTTCAGACTCGTTTATCATTCAGTAGTTTATAAATACCACATTTTGATGTTTATAAATATTTGATAATATTCCACTTTTTAAAGCAGTCTACCATCTTTCATATACACTGTAGGACCCTGGCTAACTTTTTTTTAAATAGCACATGCTACTTTTTCTTGTTTTCATTTATTGCCATCAAGCATTCTCTTTGTCTGAGGTGTTTGCCACAGTGTCATCTCTCTTCCTGGAATTCTTTAGTTCCTCTCCTCCGTTCATTTATCTTCTAAACCAGCTGTACTCATGACTCTGATCTCCCCAGCTGAGGTAGACTGATGGTGTACATCCTGCACATGTATTACTTGGTAAACACCATGATCACTACCAGGTGCTGTAACTAATTAATCGGTGTACTTGTTGCTTCAGGTTGAGTCTGTTCTGTGTCCTTCACCTGGCACAAGCTTTCTACCAGGGTATGACTTATTGCTAACCATGTAAAAGGGCTAGACTACATTTTATTTTTAAATACTCTCATGCCACGTGTTAGTTTCTGTAAGTGGTATGTATGCATTCAATAAGCATTTACAGAGAGGACAGCTGTATGGAATCGTATGGTAAGTATGTGGTTACAACAGTTAAGAGGCCACTGTCTGCCACCCAAGGAATTCAATATTAGAAAGATGCGTAGTGTTGAGCAACCAACCAAATTTGATTGTTACGAATACTATATCTGGCTTAAAGGCAGTGGAGCCTTTAAGGAGACAGTTGGCCCCAGAAGAAAGTCTCTGAGTGTGGAGGAACTACACATGGAGTTAGTGGGATAGAGGGATAACAATGAAGGAGTTTCCACAGAGGCAGTGTTTGAGGTAGCTGTTCAGTTGCCACAAGGAGCTCCATACCACAGAAACAGGTGTCTCTTGCAAGAATAAGAACAGTGAAAAGCCCAGCGAGGTGTCTCAGATGACTGTCAGCCTTGGCCTCACCTGGGAAGGAGTCTGGAGCAAACAGATTTATCACAAAGTTTTCTTTGCATTTGGATAAAAGTAGCCCAGGCACACACCAGGTTCCACATTGGTTAACCTCATGACTTCCAAACTGAGATGTCTCGCTCTATCTGATGAAAATTTCCTATAAATGGAATCAGAATGTGTATCATCAGCAGATAGATATCATACATAGCAGGCGGGGGATATACACCTTGGCTAGTGAGGAGGGTTGGGCAGGGCAATTGAGCCAAACTAACATGGAGCTGCAATGTGAAGGAACAGCACAACTTTGGAAGAAAGGGAGTAATGGCAAGAAGATGAAATAATAAGAGTCACTGCAGTGATGAAAACCAGCACAGGAGTCCATTCCCTACTACACGCCACACACTCAGATGCATGCCTGTGTGTGTGCTCACACACACACACACACACACACACACACACACACACACACGCCTGTGCAAAAATTTTCCTTAAAATGTACATGGCATTCTTTGAAGTGACAGGGCTGGACTATGTTTAGGCTGATACATTCTTCACGTTCCATTGAGCACATTCTCAGCTCCCTTTCTCTGTAGCTGCGTGGTTAGGCCTGGAAGTCATCTTGCAGGAAACTTGTCCGGAGATTTGTGTGACCTTGAGCTTGGGATTTTGTTATTACTGAGTGTTATCGGGAGTGATTTTTTAAAAATGTGTTTGCATCAAGATGTTAGGTATCTCTGTGCATTTCATTCCCTGAAGGTTTCAAATGTGCTTTTCTGACAGCAGAGAGGGATAAAAACAGAAGCACCACTATTAGGCATTCCTTCAGAGGCGAGCATGGGGCATCATCTACTTATTATAAAGGAGCTTCTCATGGAATCACTGCAAAATTTCATGCTCTGAGGAAGTCACAGGAGGAGAATTACAATATCAAGCCACTGCAGCAGAACCCTTTGCCTGACAGGGCTCACTGAAAGCCACCCTTACATCTCAATCCTTCCTGATCTAACTACATCCTCCCAGGGCTACTTTGCCCAGAATATTTGGAAATAACTGATTTTATTTTGAAAATAGCTCACCATTTAAAAGAAAGGGATGCATTCTTTATGACACTTTGAGGGTGTGTGTGGTTCAAAGCCACTTGGGATTTATTGTTACATTTGCAATTGCATGCATTTTACTTAAATAACACATTTCACCCTGCCATGAATAGTTCTGTCTCGCTGAATATTGAGTAAAGGCTAGTCTCCTGCTCTGAGGCTCATAGTCCCACTAAAAAGATGACTGTGGCCTGTGAAGGGAAAGGTTGAATAATGTCTGCCAGTCCCCAAAAACAGGTCACCTAGAAACAGACATGAGGACGAGAATCATGACTGCATCCCTGGAGCCTTCAAATAAAGCCACAGATCTGTCACACTGTGGGTGTCCCACATGTGGAGTTAAAACAGCTGTGCGCATGGCTCAGCTCTGACCTTCAGCAACTGTTACAAATGGATCATCTCAATCCTCTCTAAAATCAAAGACCTGTTACATGCTCAACCTGCAAAAGCAGCCTGGTTAGCTTGGCCGTTTAACTGCATTCGCTGAGCTCCTGGCCAAGATTTCCCCATAAATGATCACAGGGCGTCCCTTTGCAAACACTGCTCAACCTGGCTGGCAGATCTCCTTCTCCTATGCAAGCCACACCCTGGCTGTGATCACAGAACAGGGATGTAGAATGAGAAGTTAGCTCAGTTCTTGGAAACTTGTTATGCAGAGTGTGGAGGTGTGTACTCTTGTGAAAATGTACCATGGAGCATTTGTGGAGATCAGAGGACAACTCTGTGGAGTTAGTTATCTCCTTCTTCCACTTTATAGGAATTCTAGGATTGAACCTAGGTCTCCAGTCTTGTGCTTAAACCTTTCAACCCCAATATTACCTCTCTCTGTTTTCTATATAAAAACAAATTCATTTTTTGTTTGTTTTTATGTGTAGGTTTATCTGCATGTATGTATACTGTGTTCATGAAGTTCCCAAAGAGGCCATAAGTGGATGTCAAAACCCCTAGAGCTGACATTAAGGATGGTTGTGAGCTGCCATGGAAGTGCTGGGCACTAAACTCAGGTTGTCTGCAAGAATGACAAGTAATCCTACCCACTGAGATGACTCTCCAGGCCCCTCTTGTTTTTCATGTTTCCTACATTCTACTTTTCTCTTTCCACTAATGTATACCCCTCCTAACAGCCTCTTCTAGTTTTTAAGAGAACCTGAAAGGAAATACCATGCATGTTTCAGTAAGGCTGCTTCCAGAAGTCCTGAGTCATCAAACAAAACCCCAGTACCAGGAATGGGATAAGCCTTTAGGAATTAATCAAGGAGGCCCCAATGGCTCCCCAAACAATACAGCTCTCACCACTCCTTCTAATTGCCTACCAGACATAGATGATTAGATGCTACTGCTAATGATACCACACACCTAGATACATGGTATGGATAAAACAAGCCGGAAGCTTCCTCCTTATCAAATAACTTTCACAGTCCTAGGTGGAGCTATGCTGGCTTCTGGAGGACAAAAGACACCATTATTCTCATCTAGCTATGAGTCTTGCATTCCATGAGACCAATTTGTCAGGCAAAATATGCCAACCCCTGCAATAGTGGCGCTACTGTCAATGGCAATAACCAACTTACCTCAGATAGAATATTAGACCTGTTCCACAGGAAGGAATCCATGTCTCTCTCTCTCTCTCACACACACACACACACACACACAAAGTAATGATGATAATGATGATGATGATGATGATGATGATGATGATGATGATGATAAAATGGCCAAAAACCTCTCAGGGCTGAAAGATTAGGTATTAGTAGGTAACCAAATACTATTGTATAATTAAACAGACATAATATTGAATTGCCTTCTACATTTTTATGTTTATACCAATAAACAAATGCTCCTCTTGATGTAAATCAGAGAAGCTTCTTTTTCCAGGGAATGGTGGAGACTGCAGAGACTAAAGGGCACCCAAGATGATGATGGTGGGTGACAAATGAGTACTCAGCCCTAAACAGGACATTTTTATCAACCCATCTAAAACCCAGGAGGCATTGTGGCAGGAACAGGGTGGGGAAAATGCAGGAGCCAGAAGACATAGAGACAGGTTTCACCAACTATTTATCTTTCAGCTTAAATAGTCACCAGTCAAATTTGTGTGACTTTGGATGTGACTCTAGCTCCCCCATTAAATACATAAATAGAGAAAATACAGCTACTTCTTTTTCTGGGCTATTTAAACTAAAATCTGCTTGAAGACATTAGGCGGAAAAGGTTAATGTTAAAATAATGCAGGCAAATGGTGGCTGATAGAATTACAATGATAGATGGTCTCTTGAATCCTGTCGACTGTGGAAGCACAGGGTGCTGATGAGGCCCATGTATGGTGCTTCTGACCTCCATTTATCATTAATTATAGCATAGATTTCAGGTCATTCACTGACAGGGAGTATCTAGAGTTTACTGTTTAACCAAAGATATTCTCTGCTTAGAAATCTTTCTGGGGTCCTTTATCATCTAAGATAGATGTGCACTGGTCCCTTGAATAAAGCAGAGATTAGTGGGAAGTGTGTTCTTAGAAGCATCATACTTGTTCACGCTCTTAAATAACATGCGTTAGGATCTGTTCTTTCTCTCTCAAGTCTTTAAAGATGAGGAAATGGATTTGTAAAGAGACTGGTGTCCTGATCTCTTTCCCTGTCTCCAATCTCAGGAATAAGCTTTCTCGGGCGGGTCTGATTTGGGATGTGTGCTTTCCGAGAAAGTGTTTGCCATCATCTCACATCAGTTAATATCTGTTTATGTTTTACAAGAATCTAGATATGATACCCACTTTCACACACAAAAAAAGAAAAGTACCCCAAGAATATTCTAGCTCCACTCCTTCACCTCCACCATCATGCTCAGCAGGTACCTGTGATGGCTATTCTTGGTTGTCAACTTGACTATGGAATGAACTACAATCCAGAAATGGAGGGCTTACATGTGAGAGATTTTCTGCATGGTTTGGAGTGTGTGAATCCACTCTAGTAAGAACCTTCAAGGTAGGAAGGCACACACTTTTGATCCAGATCTTGAGGTTGGAAGACATACCTTTAATATAGGCCATACCTTCTGCTGGAAGTCTATATAAAGAACATAGAAGGAGGAAGCGTTTGCTTTTTGTCTGCTTGCCCTCACCTTGCTAGCATAGCCATTCCTTCACTGGCATTGAAGACTACTTCTTATGGATTTCAGCATGTATAGAAAACCAGCTGAGGTATCTAGACTTGTAAGACTTAGCAACTACTAGATTCTTAGAGTGTTCATAGCTAGCCTGAAAATCATTCCAATAAATCCCATGTGGAATGTGTGTGTGTGTGTGTATGTGTGTGTGTGTGTGTGTGTGTGTGTGTGTGTTACTATTGTGTTCCCCAAAATATTATACATCCTAATTAACTTATCTGGGGTCAGAGAACAGAAAAGCCACTAGATATAGAGGCCAGAAAATGGTGGCACATACACCTTTAATCCTAGTATTCCAGAGGCAGAGATCTGTCTGGATATCTGTGAGTTCAAAGCCGCACTGGAAACAGCCAGCCAGGCATGGTGATTCATGCCTTTAATTCAGGAAGTGATGGCAGGAAGCAGAAAGGTATATAAGGTACAAGGACCAGGAACCAGCTTGGTTAAGCTTTTAGGCTTTTGAGCAGCAGTTCAGCTGAGATTCATTTTGAATGAGGACTCAGAGGCTTCCAGTCTGAGGGAACAGGATCAGCTGAGGAATTGGCAAGGTGAGGCAGCTGTGGCTTGTTCTGTTTCTCTGATCATTCAACATTCACCCCAAAACCTAGCTCTGGGTTTGTTTTTATTAATAAGAACTTTTAAGATTCGTTGTGTGTGTGTGTGTGTGTGTGTGTGTGTGTGTGTGTGTGTGTGTGTGTAAAGAAAGAGAGAGAGAGATTCATTGCATAATTTCTGTGACTCCAGAGAACCCTGACAAATACAGAGACCTTGTTTATAGTTCTACTGAAAGAACTGAGGCAGATATGCCCATATGAAGGCTCTTCCCATATAAACCAACCACTCACATCGAAATGGGCTCTTATCTCCACTTGAACACAAGCCCATGAATTTACCTCACTCTCCAAATGCAGTATCTTAAACACCAATAATTGGGAATGTAATCTCAGTGGTACAGCATCAGGCTTAGTATATGGAATTAACCCTCTACACCATGAAAAGAAGAAAAACGTGACTTGGAAGTGGTGAAAATCAATTGGTTCACTTTTTTTTTGGCCAGATCAGTTTTATAAGAGAAATGAAGAAATATTGCAGCACCATTTTCAAGTTAATTTTTATCCCCTACTGCCCCGGGCTAATGTTTAAAGGAAAAAAAGATCATACAGAGGAATTCACTCATAAAACCATACTCCAAAACAGGTGAGGTTGTAAGGGTTTAAATAACTAATTCAAACATTTCAAACATCTACAAGAATGGGGCCTTCACAAAACTAAGAAGTTTCATGCCTTTTTCACTGCCACATGCTCAGGACATCAACATATCTGAAACACACATAGATGGACACTTAACTTACAATGAATACTGGAAACTGAGTTGCAAGTTCACTTCACAATAATGATTAAACCCTCAGCAAAAGTTGTGCTTATGCCCATGAGCAGGTGGGTTCCATCTCTTTATCAATCAAAGAATTAAAAGACAAGAAAATAGTTCAGCTGGGTGGGGGTGGCACACACCTTTAATCCCAGCACTCAGGAGGTAGAAGCAGGAGGATCTCTGTGAGTTCGAGGCCAGCCTGATCTACAGAGTAAGATCCAGGACAGGCACCAAAACTACACAGAGAAACCCTGCCTTGAAAAAGCAAAACAAACAAACAAACAAACAAAAGAAAAAAAGTAAAAGTAAAAAAAATAGTTCAGAGCAAAGCAAAATTTATTGACAAGTGTTACAAACTCTTTAAATACATGAACAGAGACCCCAGATGCTGCCAATCCCCCAGAACAAGGAAGTATTTGGGTTTCATGTGTCCCATGCTAAGATTTTCTTCCTTCTATCCACTACTGGACCTAACTTGTTCTAGCATTATTTATGGTGCAGGAATTTGCAGTAACTGATTCTCTATCTCTGCCTCTGTCTCTGTACATAAGCACAGAAATAATTGCAATAGGAAAATTGATACATTAATAACATCTCACATAAATGATGATGGTAAAAATACAATAATGTAAGTAACATTTCATCAACTAGATAGTCTTAATAAAATGGACAAATTCCTGGAACTTGAGAACCTACCAGACCATGTCACCCAGCACTGGTAGCTCAGGCTTAATACTAACTAGCTCTTATACTTAAATTAAGCCAATTTTAGCCATGTGCCATGGTGTCTTTTCTCAGTATGACATTCTCATCTTGCTTCCTCTGCATCTGGCTCATGACTCCAGACTCCACCCTTCCTCTTCTCAGCCTTCTTAGTTTGGTCACCCTGCCTGTACTTCCTGCCTGGCTACTGGCCAATCAGCATTTTTTTAAACCAATTCGAGTGACAAATCATTATAGTGTACAAGAAGATTATTCCACAGAAAAATACCTGCAGAAGAACCAACACCAACCCTTGAAATTTTCTGAAAGGATGTAGATAAAACAATTTTAACTCACATTATGAGACTAGTGTTACCTTGAGATAAAAATAACATGAGTATACTTCAAGAAAATTAAATGATAACCTAAATCCTAGGACTATTGAGACAAAAAGCCTTAACAAAATTCTAACAAACTTAATTCAGGAATATATTGAAAGGATTACACACCACAGACATGTGAAAATTATTCCTGAAACACAAGGATGGTTCAACCCATGAAAATCTATTAATGCAATGCATCTCATTAACAGAATGGAGAAGCAATTCAATGACAATTATAACCCCTTCCCCTCAAATATCTCAACTACCTTAATGACTATACAAAAAAATTCCTAAAGTTGTAACTGGAGAAATGGCTCAGAGGTTAAAAGAACTTTCTGTTCTTCCAGAGGTCCCAAGTTTAGTTCTCAGCACCCACATCAAGTGGCTCACAACTGTCTGTAACTCTACCACAGGGTGTTTGATGCCCTCTTCTGGCCTCTGTGGATACTTGCATGCATGTGGCATAAACACAGAGACTCCTGGTGAGATCAAGGCCTGCCTGGTCTACATAGCAAGGCCATATCCAAAACAATAAATAAATAAAAATTTAAAAAGAAAGGAAGGGAAGAGGAAGAGAAGAAAGAGGAGGAGGAGGAGGATGAAGAGGAGAAAAAGAAGATGGGGGAGGAGAAGAAGAAGTTTTGTCATGTCATATTGATTTGAAAGAACTCGTGCACACACTGTAGGATAAGAAGATACTAGTGCCCTCATGTTGCCATCAGGCAATCAACATTGTGCCCACAAAGTTTATGCTCTGTAGATGGCCAAATGCAAAACTGATTTCTAATCACCCAGAGTAACCAAAGCTAGCACAAAGACAGAGCATTTAATGATGGAACACTTACTCTGGTGCTGCTGCATCACAGAAGGCCTTTAAAAGGAACAGCATCAAGTTCATATTTGCATAGAGAAGAGCCATGTCCTAAAAGAAACAAGGCAGCTCTGTTCATCATGATTCAAGAATAGAAACCATCCTGAAATCCAGCTAGGCCACAGTAGTACTGATATGCAGTGTCCTCTAATATACCTTATTTTTCATATTCTTTCAAACAAAATAATTTTCTTTTGTTTTTTAGCTTTATGCTTTTGAACTAATCATATTTTTCAGTATTCTATGTCATTCCATATTTGCAAATTTCTAGTACTATGGCATAAATTGTATAATGACTTTTAAACCAATTTTTGTATGTATTTGTTGTTGTTTGTTTGTTTGCAAATTTGACTATTATCCAAATTGAGTTTACTTGTATATAAATACTGAGTATATATCTAAAAATGTAGAATTTTTTTCAGGAAATGAAGAAATGTGCTTTAAATAAGAGGTGAACTTTCAGAAGACACTCACTGTGGGTGATGGCAGGTTGTCTGTTGTTATCTCAGACATCTGCAGTGAAAGCAGATGCATCAGTGAACAACCAGGAAGCTATGCACTTCTATTTGGGGTATATCCTTCTGCTAATATTTCTCTTTTGATCATAACTATTGTGCTGGTATTTCACTATTTGTTATACCATGTATTTATATTTTTTAGAGTAAGTTATTATTGTCTATTTCATAATATAAGATGGTTTATAAAATATTTTATCATGAGTTTGTGCTTACCAAACAAATAACCTTTAAATGCAAGCATATAGCGTTTAAGAAATCATTAGAGGCAGTGGTGGCACATGCCTTTAAATCCCAGTTCTCCTAAGGCAGGCAGATCTTTGAGTTCGAGGCCAGGGTGGTCTACAGACTGAGTTACAGGACAGTCAGGGCTACACAGAGTAACCCTATCTCAAACTACCCCTTGAAAAAAAGAAAAGAATAAATGATTATGATTATTTTTTTTCTTAGATTTTCCTAGATATATATGAGGTGCTGATCTTCTGAGATTTTATGTTTCAAGATTCTGGGTCTTTTGGGATTTCAACATTTGGGACAGTGGCATGAAAGATTAAAAAAAATTATTGATCATAGTGCAAGAAATAACAGCTGACTGGGCACTAATAAGAATATTGATGGCCAGGAATTGTCTTTTCAGATTGTGATCAAACATCTGCTCCCAAGCATGATTAACAAAACTATTACAGAAAAATATTTTTAAAATTCCATACTGTCTCATGAGGAAGAATACACAGTAAAATAGCAACAGAAAGAAAGGAGCCATCTCATGTAGAAATGTCAACATGTGACCATGGGCACTTCTGTCCGCACTGATTGTTTTGCCAAAGTAACTAGGCATGGAAAAGAAGTAAAGGCACTCAGACTAGGGAAGAAGAAGTAAAATTTTGTTTTTAGACACCATGATCTTGTAGGTAAAACAAAACAAAACAAAACAAAACACAAAGATCTCTCTCTCTCTCTCTCTCTCTCTCTCTCTCTCTTTCTGTCTCTCTCACACACACAAACACACACACACACACAAACACACACACAACATACACATACATACACACTCATAAATGAATCCAGTAAAATAGCATAGTCAATAACAATTGCATATATACACACTATGAAAAATGAGAAAGGAAAAATTTTAAATTACTTTATCAAGTCATTAAAAGAAATAAGATACTTGGGAATCAAAACAGCAAAACATTTGTATAACTACAAAACATTCCTGAAACTAATGAAGACATAATCAAATGGGAAGACTTCCCATGGTCACAGATTGTGAGATTTGATAGTAACATGTCATTGTCATTCATAGTGATATACCGATTCGATGTAGCTCTATTGAAAGCCTGATGGTACTTTTGTTCAGAATAGAAAAACCCATTCTGAAATTTCATGTGGTCCAAAGTAGGAAGAACAAACAGAATAAGGGAGCTCAAATGCATGCTTCCTGATTTGATACTTTCTATAAGTCCTTAGTGGTCTGAAACTCAGTATCTATAGAGATGAATACATACATAGACTGATGTCTATGCATGATAGAGAGATCAGAAACTACCACATGACCAGATAAATTTTAATAGAGGACAGTATTTGTTACTTTTCTGTAAACATAATGGCCAAGGCAACTTACAGAAGGAAGATATTATTTTGGCCTATGGTTTCAATGGGTCAGAGTCCATAAAGGCAGGGGCCATGTGTCAGTAAGTAGTTGGAGCAGGAAACTGAAAGGGCACATCCTCAACCACAGCAGAAGCAGAGATAGCAAATTGGAAGTAGGTTAAATTTATGTGTTACCAAAAAGGGAGAGCCAATTTTCTTTAAGGGCATGGCCCATGAGATGTCAGTAATGTTCCCATTGAAGTCCCCACCACAAAAGTACTTAAATTGGACTAGATGAGTTTTTAAAAATAGAGGAGACACAATATTGGCTGGATGACACAGAGGCAAGGTGGATCTAGAGGAGTTGGTGTAAGGGATTGATGAAGAGCTAAACTATGTTATATGAAATTCTCGAGAAAGTAACAAAGGGATGAGAAAAAGAAAAAAGGTTTTGTTCTGCTTCTTTTCAGTGTCCATGGACAAAATATAACATACTGATACTAAAAGTGTCCATACCTATTTTCCAGAAAGTCAGTGAGGAAAAACAAGCATCAAGTTTAAGATGCCCCAGATAGTTCACCTCCTTTATTGCTAGTAAAATTATTCTGGCTTTGTCTTTTATGAGGTGGTAGGTTCAATCTGTATTCTCTTGCCTTGTAATACGTTATTTGAGGCAGTTGTGCCTCTTTCCAACACAGCCGGTTTATATCAGTTTCTCTTTCCTCTTTTCCTTGTAGTTATGAAAACTGATGCTCCCCTTCCAACTATCTGCATCTCCCTCATCAAACCAGGTCTTCCCTGTCCTGGTTTGGTCTCTCTTGCTGTGATAAAGCACACCAACCAAGAGCAACTGGGGAAGGAAATGGTTTATTTTAGCTTGTAGGTTATAGTCCATCATTGAGACAGGAGCTCAAGGCAGGAAGTGGAGTCAAGACCATGGAGGAATGCCTCTTACTGGCCTCCTCTCGTGCCTTGCTCAGCCTTCCTTCTCTGACACGTAGTACCACCTGCCCAGGGATAACAATTCTCACAGTAGGTTGTTGGGCTTTCCTACATTAATTCACAATCAAGAAAATGCCACACAGACATGCCCACAGGCCAATCTGATGGAAGCAATTCCTCAGTGAGGTCTTCTCTTCCTAGGTTACTGACTCTAGGTTTGTCTCAAGTTGACAGCTAAAGCTACTGATGACATTTCTTAGAGAAGTCTTCATCTGTATATAAGGCAGTCATTTTAAAGAAAAATTTAAAACTATGTGAGTCTCTTGTTTTTCTTTTTTTAACCTTTACAAGCAACACAGAAAGATTTATAGGAATGGTAACTAGGCAACCAAAAATCTAAATCATGTCATCTTGTTAGGGAGATCTGGGAACACTCGGCACAGGCACCACTGTCTTGCTAAAGGTCGCTGACAATTCCCAGTGACACATCTCCTAGTACAGTCTTCATTGCAATAATGTGAGCATTTATCAGCCATCATGGATTCTTTGATAAACAGACAGTTTCAAGTGTGCAAACTGTGTAGCTCAGAAATGAACTGATACAAAGTAGACACTAGAATGAAAACACACTACTTACGTCTCCCAGCATTTACTCAGAGCAATTTAGAATTCATAGTGAAAATCAATAGA